>NC_041395.2:179273048-179873048 GCF_900747795.2 Erpetoichthys calabaricus
TCTACAGGCTGACATCTCATTCTACATGTGCTTATTGACATGGATCCAATTTTTTTTTTCCTAATGGATAAAAAACTGCAAGTTGGCTTTAACCTCACATTTTTGTTTTGTCTTCTTTTATATATGTTGTGCTAAACGTCAAAGACTGTATATAATTTGACAGGCTTTGCTAATTAACCTGCTGGTCTCAAAATTTTTTGTGCAGAAAGTGGGCTTGCAAAACAAATTCAGCCAGACAAGACGCCAGACTGCTGTCACCAGAGAGTACAGCTAGCTCTTGAGCTGTAGAAGTCCGTCTGGGTCGTGTACTGTAAGTGCCCTTTTGTCAAAGCAACCAGGTCTGGAGCATGAACATGCAATCTAACAATAATATGGATCTCAGAGAATCTCAGCAGTAGGGGCTTTGAGTTTCTCTGCATTCTGCACAGTTGTGTGAGGGAACTAGGCTCCTGTAGATTATGGATCTCACAAGATTGCTTTTGCACTAGACATACATTTACTCATTTTTGCTCATTAATATGGTTTATACTATTGTTAATGTTATTTTTTTTATCAGCTTCCCCTTACTGTGCATAAGGTGTAATAATATTACTTTGTGTGCTTCCTTTGCTTCCTTATTGTTAGTTATACACCATAACTGTTCAAAGTTACTCATTTAATAAAGAAGGCAGATAGATATTTACCTATACTTGTTGTGAAGAATTGTTCACAAAAAGCACTTTAACCCAGGGGTCTCCAACCTTTTTTCCCCGAGAGCTACTTTTACAAAATGAAAATGGCAGAGAGCTACTCATGTTTTCTAATGTTTATTCTCATAGCTTATTTCAACCTAAACAAACTGAATAAGCTTGTTTTACCTGAACATTTACAAAATGTTGGTGTCCACAACTCACATTTTGCATTAAAACATCACAAAAAATATTTAGTTCACCTGCAAGTGCATTTTGTATGTCTGTATGCTTTTTCTAGTGTATCTCACACTATTGAATTAAAACATGAATGCTGTCAAAACAAAACAATGCAATTACAAATACACAGATATTACTTATTTGTTATTTTGTTACACGTCACTGTTTCACTTCACAAGAATATTCATATGTCCATTTGCAAGTGTGATGTGTTTTTTAGTTAGTCAGATGACTGGCACTGCATGGAATCAACAAGAGAGGTGTATGGTGGAGTGGAGCCACTTAGGTTGACTCTTATGGAGTCATTTAAACATTCATCTGTCAGTCTTGTTCTGAACTTTGATTTCATGACATTCGTGTCAGAAAAGGCAAACTCACAGAGGTATGTAGACCCAAACAAAGCAGACGTTTTCAGTGCTGCTTGGAGAAGATTCTTATAGTTATCTGGCTCTACTAAGCTCCAGAAATGCTGAGAATGCTGTTGAGACTTTAACTGCATATTATTTTGAAGGTTTACTAATATATAATATATAAAATCCAATGTCTGTTTGGGGCGGCACGGTGGCGCAGTGGGTAGCGCTGCTGCCTCGCAGTTGGGAGACCTGGGGACCCGGGTTCGCTTCCCGGGTCCTCCCTGTGTGGAGTTTGCATGTTCTCCCCGTGTCTGCGTGGGTTTCCTCTGGGCGCTCCGGTTTCCTCCCACAGTCCAAAGACATGCAGGTTAGGTGGATTGGCGATTCTAAATTGGCCCTAGTGTGTGCTTGGTGTGTGGGTGTGTTTGTGTGTGTCCTGCGGTGGGTTGGCACCCTGCCCAGGATTGGTTCCCTGCCTTGTGCCCTGTGTTGGCTGGGATTGGCTCCAGCAGACCCCCGTGACCCTGTGTTCGGATTCAGCGGGTTGGAAAATGGATGGATGGATGTCTGTATGTCTGTCCGCTTTTCACAAGAGAACTACTTAACGGATTTAGATTGAGTTTTTTTTTCTATAATTTGCTTGAACATTCCAGATGATTTTACGACTTCTCTCATTTCGCTATGTATCATAGTTCACTTGCGGTACCGATTTATTTGCGCAAATCCGAGAAACATGCAGTGGACGAGGGGAGGGACCTTCCTCACTCACTCGCCAGCTTCAGGGCGTGTTCCTTACCTCTGCTTAGCTAGCGAACAGGAGAATAATTGAATTCAACTTTGTTTGATAGTTAAAGAGTTACTTAGGTCTTAATGAGTTTGAGTGCGGATATTCTCTTAAGTGTATGCCACATTGAAAAGATAGATTTCAATTCAGATTGTGGATCGTGATATGATTTTTTGGAAAGATCGCCCACCCCTAATTGGACTAATCAAGTTTTCAAATTTATGTAGGATTCATTAACCCTTTGGCGAGCTACTTGGAAAGGGGTTGTTAGCTACCAGTAGCTCGCGAGCGACATGTTGGAGACCCCCGCTTTAACCTCTAAGGTTCTTTTTTAAATTGATGGTGAAATTAATACTGGAAGTGCCTAAATTATTAGTCTTGATTTACATGTACACCCTGCAAAGCTTACCTACTTAACATTCACTTGTCAATCAACCCTCACCAAACACACTGCCATTTATGCTCTGTAACACTTTCACCTCACAAAGAGGCCTACCACACATTAACAATGGCTGGCCACCTCAGCTTCAGTACATTAGCAGGGGCAAGAAGCCATTCCTGACGGGATGCCTATATCCTTCAACACATGAATTGCTACCCCTGAAATGGGCTACACTTCACACTACCTTAGTAAATGGCAAGAGCCAATTCAAGAGCTGCACTCCTGCCTTCCACTCCTAGATACAGTAGTTACCTTTGAAAGGGCTGCGAACAAACAATGAATAACTCAGATCAGCACAGGTCGCTATATTACTTTCATCATTTGGGGCAGATGATGTCAATAAACAAGACAGGGCTAGTAACATAATATTTAAACTTTAATTTAATCATTACTTGGGTCTATTTGCAGAGGAACCAAGCATCAAATCCTAGAAGTCAGAAGTAGAAGAAAACAAACAATCTGAACAAATTCAAATGAATATCCATATAGCCAAGAAAAAGATGTCTGTGTAAATTAACAAGTTATTTCTTCTTAACCAGGCTAAGGTGTTCTTCAAGCATATGGACCTTGGTGTAGCCTTTCTCCTTAGGGGAGCATTTTCATTTTGTTAGTGGCTCTGTACCTTCGTCCTCTGATAGTATGATGTTTTGTTGCATCTTCATAACTGCCTACACCATCTCTCTCTCTCTCTCTCTCTCTCTCATATACTAACACTACATTTCACATCTTTCATATCAAAAGTCATATGTCGTTTGCCTCTTTCAAAAGCTGCATAGCATCTCCATCAAGCAAATAGAGGTGACTTCTCTTATACTGTGCTTTGATGGCTATTTTTAGTATGTAGTATCAGTTAAAAATTAGATGACTGAGAATTTCTCTTGATTTTGCTACCTGTTAGAGACGTTATTTTAAGCTAATTATGAGATACAAGTTAACAAAGTTCTTTCTTTTACATCTTCCCACGAGTGTATACTGTACACACTGGTTAGTTTATCTGAGCTTAAGCATAACATTCAAACATTTAGGTTTAGGTTTAGGTTTATTTGTCATATATAGGTTAACACAGGGTCAACATACAATGAAATGTGTATGACGAGAAAAACAAGTCACTCAGCCTAGATCTAATAAAGCTAAAAAATAATTAAAAATAATAATTAAAAATAATTTTTAAAAAAATTACAAGTAAAAAATAGACTAGCTATATAAAATAAAATGTGTACATTTTAAAAGAAGTTATAGAGCAATATGAGTTGAATGAGCAGCAAGTACAAATGACAGTTATTGCACAGATGTTTTTTTAAGTACAGATGCATATTCCATAAAGTACAGATGCATGTACCAGTCAGTAGTGTGTGTAGGTACAGTTTGTGTGTGAGTAGTGCAATGTAGATGTAATGCAATGTAGGTGTAATGTAAGTGTATGTAAGTGTTCAGATGTTGCTGTTGAGGAGTCGAATGGCCTGGTTGTAAAAACTGTTTTAAGTCTTGTAGTCCGAGCAGCCAGACTCCTGTATCGTCTGCCAGACGGTAACAAGGAGAACAGCTGGTGTGCTGGATGGCTGTGGTCCTTTATGATGCTGCTTGTCTTACGCAAGCACCGATGGAGGTAAATGTCTTCAATGGCAGGGAGATGTTTACTCCGAGGAACTTGAAGCTGTTAACCCTTTCAACTTCTACACCGCTGATGTAGATGGCCTGGTGTTCTCCGCCTTGCTGTTTCCGATAGTCCACAATCATCTCCTTGGTTTTGCTGATATTAAGAGACAAGTTGTTATCCAGGCACCAATTACTCAGTGCCAGCACCTCCTCTCTGTAGGCCATCTCATCGTTGTCAGTGATAAGGCCTATGATGGTTGTGTCGTCTGCAAACTTGATGATGGTGTCTGTGCCGTGTTTTGCAACACAGTCGTGGGTGAACAAGGAATACAAGAGGGGGCTAAGCACACAGCCCTGCGGCACTCCTGTGTTTAAAATGAGTGATGAGGACATGTGTTTGCCGACTCTCACCACCTGGGGCCTGTTTGTGAGGAAAGAGAAAATCCATCTGCAGATGGTTGTCCCCAACCCAAGGTCGTCAAGCTTCAAGAAGAGTTTTGAGGGGATGATGGTGTTGAATGCCGAGCTGTAATCTATGAACAGCATTCTTACATATGTATTTCCTCTTTCCAGGTGGGTGAGGGCAGTGTTTATTGTTAGCGCAATGGCATCCTCTGTAGATCTGTTTGCTCTGTAAGCAAATTGGAGAGGATCCAGAGTGTCGGGGAGGGAGTAGCAGATGTAACCTTTGACCAGTTGCTCGAAGCACTTCATAATGACCGATGTCAGTGCAACCAGGTGATAGTCATTCAGACAGGAGACTACCGGTTTCTTTGGGATTGGAATGATGGTGGATGCCTTGAAGGAAGTGGTGACCACTGACTCAGGGAGAGATTGAAGATGTTGGTGAACACACCTGCTAGCTGGTCAGCACACGCCCTGAGGGCACAGCCTGGGATGCCATCTGGTCCCGGAGCTTTGCGAGGATTGACCTTTTTGAAGGACCTTCTCATGTCAGACGTTTCAAGGATCAGAGTGACAGACTCACTGCCCCCTTGAGGATATAGCACCTGTTCTTTGTTGGCTGCATCAAAACGAGCATAGAAGGTGTTGAGCTCGTCTGCAAGTGATGCAGTGGGCTGAACACTGACTGTGTTTTTCTTTTTATAGTCAGTGATGCAGCACAGTCCATTCCACAGGCGCTTGGTGTCAGAGCTGCGGTAGCTTGACTCCACTTTGTCCCTGTAGTATAAGTATGCATCAGAGTCCCCTGAGCCAAAGGCCTTGAGCTTAGCCTGAATCTCCCCATTTACCCAGGGTTTCTGGTTAGGATATATGCAAATGGAGGTTTTAGTGACAACATTGTCAATGCACTTGCTGATATATCCTTGTTTAGCTGCTGGTTCAAAAGAGGAGCAGATCTAACAACCCCCTTTTCTAAACAACAACAACAATATTTATTTATATAGCACATTTTCATACAAAAAGTAGCTCAAAGTGCTTTACATAATGAAGAAAAGAAAAATAAAAGACAAAATAAGAAAGTAAAATAAGACAACATTAGTTAACATAGAAAAGGAGTAAGGTCCTATGGCCAGGGTGGACAGAAAAAAAAAAAAAAAAAAAACTCCAGAAAGCTGTAGAAAAAAAATAAAATCTGTAGGGGTTCCAGGCCACGAGACCGCCCAGTCCCCTCTGGGCATTCTACCTAACATAAATAAAATAGTCCTCTTTGTAGTTAGGGTTCTCACAGAGTCACTTGATGCTGATGGTTATACAGACTTCTGGCTTTTAATCCATCCATCATTGTTGGAACATCATGGTGCTTTGTGCAAGCCACCACCAAAAGGACACCGGAAAAGGAAACAGAAGAGAGAATAGGGGTTAGTACAGATTTTAGAGCCACCATGAATAGTTATTATAATGAACTGGATATACAGAGTATCAGGATTTAAATTAAAGTGAAGTTATGAGAAGGCCATGTTAAAGTAATGTGTTTTCAGCAGTTTTTTAAAGTGCTCCACTGTATTAGCCTGGTGAATTCCTACTGGCAGGCTATTCCAGATTTTAGGTGCATAACAGCAGAAGGCCGCCTCACCACTTCTTTTAAGTTTTGCTCTTGGAATTTTAAGGAGACACTCAGTTGAGGATCTGAGGTTATGATTTGGAATATAGGGTGTCAGACATTCCGATATATAAGATGGGGCGAGATTATTTAAGGGTTTATAAACCATAAGCAGAATTTTAAAGTCAATCTTGAATGACACAGGTAACCAGTGTAGTGACATCAAAACTGGGGAAATGTGCTCGGATTTTCTTTTCCTGGTTAGGATTCTAGCAGCTGCATTCTGCACTAGTTGCAAACGATTTATGTCTTTTTTGGGTATTCCTGAGAGGAGTGTGTTACAGTAATCTAGTTGACTGAAAACAAACGCGTGAACTAATCTCTCAGCACCTTTCAATGATATAAGAGGTCTAACTTTTGCTATGTTTCTTAAGTGAAAAAATGTTGTCCTAGTGATCTGATTAATATGCGATTTAAAATTTAGATTACAGTCAACGGTTACCCCAAGCTTTTTACCTCCGTTTTAAAGCGGTAACAAGGTTGGCTTTCAATGTCCTCTACAACTTTACCTGGCCTATCCACTTTATCTTCATTCACAGCACCTCCTCAAAGCTGTTTCTTCAGCTTCGCTAACTTAAGAGTCACCTCGTGACCACATGATGCCTCAAAAGTCATTAGCCCTAAGCCTCCATTTTGCTTCTTGAAACCTGCTGCTAAACTCTTCTCATTAAATATGCACAATTAAAAGTAAGGCTAGCTTTCCCTTATGAACTCTGTAATATATTTTCAATCTTGATCATACAGTTTTTCACTTAAAAGCTACTTCTTATCTAAATAATCCTAAAATGAAAAATGAAAACACACAAATTAAGTCCTATTTAAAAAACTAAAAAAATTACATTTTTATATTTATTGCAGTTACTTAATGCCAATCAACTAAACTGCTGCAAGATTTTGTCCACCTCTCATGACAAAAATCCCTCCAACTATAAAGAAAGAGTGCAAGGAGTCTTGTGGCTGTCAGAGTTGGTGACAGTGATGTGTCATGGAGGGTAGTTCTGCCAATATGATGTGTCTTCCTGTGCTTTCTTGGTTTGCAACTTACATCCTTGTAGAGTAAACAGGTATCACTTACAGGAGACAGGCAACGTTATTATGAGAGGAGGCAACTGGCTTTCTAATTTTACATTTCCTTTCCTTTCCAGCGTTTGGTCACTCTGCCAAAATTTTTTTTACATACTGTTTACTATAGTTATGTCTATTTCCAGTCACGTGACACCAGTAGCATGCAGAGGCTAGAAGATGCCCTGGCCAAACTCCTTGACTGTATGCCCCCTAAGGCAGCGGTTCTCAAACTGTGGGGCGGGCCCCCCTAGGGGGGCACGAAGTAACAAAAAGCAGGGCGCGAAGATGTGAAAAAAGGAAAACAAGAATCGAAAATATGAAAAATACATCTATTGAAACCAAAACAAATCAACTTAAACTACATTCTGATACTAGAAAAATAAATATAGAGTTAGATAAATGTCCATAAAAGTTAAGTAGGTATAGTAAAATATGCATCTATGATATATCATTAATTAAAAAAGAACAAATTGGCATTAGTGGACTCCTTTCAAAAAAACGTTAGGGGGGGCGCGATTAAAACTGGTATGAAAACTCGGGTCGCAAATACTTAAAGGTTGAGAAACGCTGCCCTAAGATAAGATGTTGTCAAAGTGAATGGTAAAGAAGGCATATGAATATGATAGAGAAAGGCATATTAAATAAGAAATAAACACTTTATTCAAATTAAACATTCATTTAAGTTTGTTTCCTCGAATTAGATCTCTTCTCTGAAAACAATTGTACTACTGTACTTCATTTTTTACATCATCTGTGAGGAATTCGTTTTCAATGCTGATTAAAGCCAGGTTGGTCAGACACTCTTGTGACATAAAAGATCTCAGATGAGTTTTTATTAATTTCAATTTTGAAAATAATCATTCACAACTTGCGATTGAAAATGCAATGGTAAGCAGTAATCTGTATGCAATGGGAAAGACATCCCTTCCAAACTGTACTAACCACTGGAGAGCATCCTTAGGATCAGGGGGAACTGTATTCCCCCCAGCTTGAAGGTGCATCACAAAGTCAATAATTTCATCATATGATTGAATTGCTGTCACATCATTATTATAGTAATCTGCAATGGCTGAACATTCATTTTGTAATCTCTCTCTTTCTCGTCTTAAATTGTGACTGAATGCAAATCCAGAAGAAATGAAAATCAGTTTCGAAGGTCTTGAAGATGAACACAGACTACATATTTCTTTGACTTACCTTACTGGACTATCTAGAAGAAGAACCCGGGAGATGAAATAAGTGAGGTAAACTCAGTCTCAGAAAAAAACTTCACTGCACCAGGGTTGGACAAATGACCCTTAACACGTTCACTGCGCATTCAGGACTGAGGGAGGGAGAGAGAGCGGAGCATTTCTCTCGTGCTGAAGCCCTTTTCAAAGTCGTTTGACTCGTGGGTTCAATTTCCTGTCCCATGTGAAATAAACATAGTTTTCATAATGTTTTCAAGGGAAGGCCTGTTTTTGCTGTGTGGGGCCCCGTCAGGCCCAGGCATGCATTTATAATGTTTAGATGTTATAGTGCTTCACTGAGAATGAGCTGTAATAATTTAAATTTGTTCATATTAAATTAAATTTATTTTCAAAACAGGGCTCTATTAGAAAGCAACACTCTTTGGATTGGATACCCCACCAGATATTGTTGCTAGGGGCCGTCGCCCACTCGGCCCCCATCTCTGCATGCCACTGCATGACACATAGCATATAGATGGTGGCACACAGCTTCTGGCATCTAAGCATTTGAATTTGTATTGAAAGCAAATGTCTCTTTTTGTGTCATGTTAGGGTCAAATAAAATAAAACAAGTGTAAAGATCTTTTTGGTATGATATTTTTTTCCTTTGGTTTTGGTTTAGCGTTCCTTTCTGTCTCTCTTTTGGTATTCTGACTCCTGACTGGTGTTTTGATTTAGCTGCTTCTCCCATCCTCTGGCCATTCTCTCTCTTCCTGTCCACTGGACACCTTTCAGTTCACAAAATGTTTATAAACCAGAGGTGTTGACTCATCAGATGCCACTAAAGAAAACTATAGCTTGGTGTCACCGTAGCAAAAGTAGAGCATTCTTGATGCCACAAAGCAGAAGACATCTCAGCAAGGAGGTTTATGGCCACCTCATAACAAAGCCATCAATGGATGTGGAGTAGTCAGGGGAGAATTTTAAGGTAAAAGGTCACATAAAACGTGAAAGAGAACCAGGGTCAAGACACGGGCAGGCAAAAGGCAGAGAGGAAGAGAATGGTTCTGACAATACTAGAGAGCTGGGCAAGTGGGTGTGCCATGCCGTTAGACAAGCAGAGACTAGATACCCATACAGTCAGTCTCACAAAGGTTGATGGGTTTTGTTTCTGTTCTGCTCTGCTTCATGTATTCATTTATTTAATAAGCATACAATTTTTGTTTACATTTAGCCTCCTGAAGCCTATTGTAGATAAAGAGAGCTGCAGTGAGAGCTCCTTTGCTTCTTTTTGTGGTATATTTCTGAGGTGTTCACTTGTGTTTTAGCTCTTTTGAGCTTGCCATGTGCTGAACTCATAAGTGGAAATGTGCTTCATAAGAACTGAGTTGAATTTCTTCCCCTACCCCAGATTGATTGGAAATTCTGTTCTAAATTATCCTATTTCAATGTGTCTTACAATGCCATGGTATCCCTCCCAGGGTTTTCTCCTGCCTTGAGCCAACTCCCTGTGACTTGTAATGCAAAAGCTTGAGCACCATTATCTGACAGAGCAGCAGAGTCACCCATTTTGAAATTAGACCCTACATTATGAAGTGAGGTTAAATCGTCACTGGTTTCCCCCTCTCAATCTAAACAGGATCTTGCTGGGTCATTCACTGAGTGATTCACTGATAGACTTAAAGAAGCATCTGTCAAAACAATCTAGAAGTGTTCATCATTCCTGCCCAGACAGCACTTTACAGATTCCTAGTGAGATAATTTCACATACCATAGTGAATTTCCTGCAGCTCATTGGCAGATAATGACAGCTATCTTTCATAATATTATGAAAGGTTTTGGATGCATCTCAGGTAAAACTTTTTGGTCTTAATTCCAAAATGCATGACACGTTTGGCATAAAGCCATCTCCACTCATGACCCAAAGAACACTCTATTTACTGTCAAGCACCATTCAAAGAGGTAGCTTCTCTTACACAGGAACAGAGGCTTTTGTTAAAGTATAAGCGAAAGCACACACTAGGAGACCGGCAAGTTCCAAGTTCAAGCAGAGCTTGGGCAGAGTTTGGACTTTAACAATTTACCTTAACAATATTTCCCTGCACTCACACATGCATACCCTAAGTATATAATAACCAATCAAAATAGTTATGTAAAAAATATAAGCATACACTGCGTATTGTTAAAGTTGATGAATCAAATTCACATAGACACAATTCCTAGGCCTCAAAGTAAATGCAAATATATACAATGATAAGTGAAGTAAATTCAATCCCTACCTTACCCCACCCCGTCTCACTATTCACAACACACAGGACACATGCAAAAGTGAACACAGTTCTGTAAGCAATTGAAAGATGGATGAATGCCAAATAGTCCTTGAAAGTGAGAAAAAAAACTTCTAGAGGACTATTCCGACTGCACAGAATTCAACACAATGTCACAGTCAGTCACAGAGTGTAATTTCATACGACAAGAAGGAGAAAACCATACTGACAGTTCTGAACCTGGTTGGAAGATTTAGAAGGAGTTTCTGCATATTTGGCTGAAGAAAATAGCTGCAGATGAAGTTGTGGATGGTAATGAGCGGGATGACAAGGATAAACCTTTTTCTTTGGATTTTTAAACTTTTGATGGATGATGAAAGCACTGGAAATCTCACCTTCAGGAAAATGTCAAATGCTGAGCCTGATGATGTCCATGCTGTTTGTAACGGAAGGATGCTTTTACAGATATATGGGACTTTTAACACATGAAATAAATTAAAACAGAAATGAAACTTATAACACAGAACAGACACATTTTATGCGCCCCATTACGTAAGCAACTGGTATAAAATGTCTGAAAACTAAATTTAAAGGAGAATGTTTCCTTTCAACACATTGATCAACATTAGAAAATTAGAACACTTGTGAAGAGAACAACCCATTCATCCCAACCATCTCTCCATCCTATTCACCTAGATATTTCAAAATAACATCAAGTTAAGATTTGAAGGTCTCTAAAGTCCTACTCTCCACGATATTACTTGGTCATTTATTCTATATGTCTATGGTTCTTCGTGTAAAGAGCATTCATGGAAAATCTGCCCTTATCCCCGTGCTCTGGTTGAAGAACTTATTTTAAAATAACATCTGCTCTAATTCCCTTCATAATTTTAAACATGTCAGTAATGTCAACTATAAATATTTGTTTGTTTAAATTAAAAAGGATCAATTCCTTTAACCTCCTTGATGTCGACCCCAAAAGTCTCTCAGGCTTGGAGTTCCGTGTAAAAATGATTAAGCCTGAGTGTCTCTCGGGTTAAGCTGTTATGATTTGATGTAAAGTGTTAGGCTGAATCAGGGCCATCGTAATACATGGGCACGCTGGACATTTACCCGGGGGCCCCACAAGCATATGCTAATCTATGTATGTTGTGACTTGCTGAGTGGTTGGGTAGGTAGGAGCTCCAGTGCACTGCTTTGCCTGTGGGCCTATAATGTTGTTAAGATGGACCTGGGCTGAATTACACTTGGGACAGTATTCGGTTCTAAGTGAGCTTGTTTTACAAAGGGGAACCCCCTCCCCCCATTCTTCCAATTTCACTCATTTCACCAAGGGGGAATCCTCTCTGCTATTCTGATCATACTTATTTCTCCAAGAGTGAGGTTTCCATTGACTGCTAGTGGGTTGTCAATGAATTTTAAAAGGCAAAACTGTGTTGCAGAACCATAAATGTCGAGAAGCACTGCAAATTAGCTGATTATAACAAGAATATTATGAGTACCGCCACTGTAAAAATAACAATGATCCCTGGTGTGGGCATTGCAGCATGCATAATTAGTCTTATGCAGGGTTACGATCTCAAAACAAGCACTAAAGGATCTGCCCTCCTCCCCCTTCTAGTGTCAGAATGAGACCCTATTAAATAATAATAACAAAAGACTTATTACTACTTATGAGGCATTTCTTCCTTCGTGATGAAAGAAATAAGTTTGAAGCGTCAGCACACATACATGGGAAATTGCGTTTCAAATAATGGAAAGAGCCAGTCCCACACCACCATTGTCAATGGCATGGTTGATGTATGCCCTAAGATTGGAACTCTGTGAGCTTAATGACCTATATTTTATTTACTTATTGATAGTTTGTGGACATTTGTTGCACTTTATTTGTGGCTTTTGTTTCATCTGGTAGCACTGCTACCTGACAGCTCACAATAAGTGGTCCAGCATGTTTGTCATATGCTTTCCTAGCCCACAGTAACACTTAAAAGAGCGTTGTACCATTGTAATCCACTCAAAACTAGTTCAGTGCCACCCTCCCTATTGACTTCAAAGCATTTTGTGTTTTGCAAAGTTTCTGAACATTTCCATGATTTCGCCAAACTCATGGTGAAGTGAATTCTGCTGGATTTGCTCACTACTATTCATGATGCAGAAATGGTTCCTGCAGTTTCAACATGCTTGATAAAAATGAATGCAAGTTTGCGCTCCTAAATATGTCACTTTTCATTTTCTTGTCGCTGCTTTTTCGCATGCATGGTTACAGAGGTCAACAGCTTGCAGTGTAGGGCAAACTTTGATGGAGACAACAGCCCAGCGCACAACATGCTCCACAATACCAAATCAGCTCAAGGTACCAAATAGCCTTTTAGTGAGTTGGTGGTTTGTGGGAGTCAGTGGAGAAAGCACAGGGGAAAACTTGCAAACAACAAAAAGAGGGGGACGGGCATTGAACTTGGGTCTAGGCACAGTGAGGCCTGTCTTACAAATAAAATGATCTCAAGCTCTGTGCCCTCTTTGCCTTTCCTCAAGTTCCTATAAATTAGTCCCAAACTGTATCATTCATCTTGCAGAAGTGCCAATGATCGGCGAGATCCTTTCAGACATGCAGCTCAAGGGCAGAGTGTCAAGTGAAAATCCGGGCTCCAGATAAAATCTAATGTTATTTATAAATGTTATTATAAAAAAAGATATGTGATATTTACCGGTTGGGCTCTTTTTAATAACAGATGTATATCAAAAAATTTTCAATGGCATCGGAATTATTTTTACATTGTCAGAACATGTCCCAGCACCTTCAGTTTTAGACACTTCCAATTATTCACTAAAGAAAAATGCTGGTACATTTTTTGTCTTTAAAATGCCATACCATGACTTTTAGATTTTTTCCCCCCTTTTATTTCAAGGTGTAATGAGATTTTTACGCTATAAGAGAAAATGACAGTTTCACCCAAAACAATCACATTCAAATTCATAAACATGTGGGATCTCTTTAATGATGGGTGGAGTGGTGGCTCTGAGGCTAAGGATCTGCGCTGGTATCCCGAAGGTTGCCTGTTCAAATCCCCGTCACTGCCAAAAAGAGATCCTGCTCTGCTGGGCCCTTGACCAAGGCCCTTAACCTGTAATTGCTCCAGGGGCGCTGTACAATGGCTGACCCTGCGCTCTGACCCCAAGGGGTATGCGAAAACTACCAAATTCCTAATACAAGAAATTGTATAAGGCGAAACAAAGAACAAAAGCCAGTGTGGGGACAAAGGTACAGTCCATCTATTGAAATCGCTGAACTGAGTGTACACCATCAAATCCAAACATACGACCAACAATGAAATGATAAATCCAATGTCACAGAGACACAAAATTAAGAATAAAACCAAGTGATGTGCAAAAAAAGTAAATGATATAAATAAAACAAATCTAGTTTGTGGAAGGGGCAAGTCGTTCATCTAAGTAAAATAAAAGTCCAAAGTGGTGGTTCTACAAATCAAATGACAAATCTCAAAATATCTGTGTAATTACTACAGAAATCAACAAAAAGTAATATGGTGACCACTAGCAAACATCCACAGGCACCTCAAAAAACAGTAGCAAAGGAATTTATTAAAGGAAAATTTTTTTTCAGGAGGTACAAAAGCATAGCTTACACAGAAAGGAAAGCAACAAACACTAAGAAATCCAGGGGCCTGACCCTGCAATTTATACTAATCTGAGACTTGACTACCTTCCTCCTCTTTCTCCACAGTACTGGTGTTTCCTCCTCCGCCTCTTTGTCAGGCCGTCCCCTTGCCCCACTTCACAAGCCCACCTGGCTGAGGATAGGTAGTCCTTTTTAAA
Source organism: Erpetoichthys calabaricus (assembly GCF_900747795.2). Lineage (NCBI taxonomy): Eukaryota > Metazoa > Chordata > Cladistia > Polypteriformes > Polypteridae > Erpetoichthys > Erpetoichthys calabaricus. The sequence goes on from NC_041395.2 coordinate 179,287,532, forward strand.
GGGCAGCACAAGAACACTTTTTGGGTCACAGCCAATTGGCTGGCTAGTGTTTCTGGATCACCCCTGACCACTAGGAAGCATGCAGCCACCTCCTTAAAGGGCCAGCCACCCATATACAGTATGTGGCTGGAAGTGACCGGTTGTCCTGCCTTCAACCACCTTTACTACCCTGTTCAGGGTAGGACTTCCTCCAACAACTCTTCAGCATTCCTTCTGGACAAGAATCCACTCCCACTCCCAGATGAGTCTTTGAAATCCTGTCCAGGCAGTGGTCAATACCAACTCCCAGACTGATGAAACTCTCAGATCCACTCAATTACAGAACATCCCAGCAATACCAGGCCCAACGCAGGAACCAGCCCTGCTGCAGTGGTGTCCTGGAGGAATAAAATCACAATTTTGAAACTATATTAAAGGACAATCTATACGTTTTTGTTCAAATGGACTACAAAGAAAAATAAATGAACTCTTTGGGATTCTTTTATACATATCAATACTGTTTTACATCTATGCATTCCTACTTTCTTGTTTATTTAAGTATGTAATGTAAATTTTGAATGATAAGAAAATGTTCAACCTAACCAAATGAAGGCACTGGAGACACTGAAAGAAGCACAGATAAAGTACTAGGATCACAGCTGTCCATCGTGTCCATTGTGATAACAGCTAACCAATCATCTGCGTGTAACATCCTGTGTTTTGTTTTTTTTTTGACAGGAAGATCCACTTGTCTGAGAGGCGACATTAGAGACAAAGCTACATCACAGAAAGAAATGCCATTCCATCTGAACACTAGAGAACGCAATTCATACATTAGCCCGACTTAACTCTGAGCACAACAATATCCTCTTCTGATACTGCTGCTCATCTTCAGTACGTTTTCTGGCTTGAAGCTATATACAGTATATTGTATATATATATTGGATACTGTTGTAAAACGCTAGGGGTCATTCTGACCTGTCATTGTTTACACATGTCTTAAACAACTATTATCATACACTGATAATTTCTGTATTATCTATATCTATTATTTATTTATTATATTACATATCTTACACATCAATATTGCTGCTATTTCTTTGTCTTTGTCTTGTCTTTGCGCAATGTCTTGTCTTGTTTGTGTTTTAATTTTAATTTAAATTTTAATTCTATTTTTAAATTATTATTTGCACGTCATGTTGTTACACTGTGGACCCTGAGCTTCGCAATTTCGTCTATCTGTATACTTGTATATGGTTGAGATGACAATAAAGTTCACTTTGAGTTTGACTTTGACTTTGACTTTGAGGGGTCGCTGTTGCTCTGTTAACCCCAACAGACAGATGCTCTGGACACTGAGTAAAAGTCCCAAGATGTTTTTTTAATATTCTTCCTTCTTAGCGACAGTGCCTTAAGCACCACAGCCACAATTAAACACAGGCAAATAATCACAAATACAATACAATTCTCTCTCCAACTCTCCTCCACACCTCCCAGCAAGCTTTGTCCACCTCCACCTGACTCTGGTTCGCCTGCTGGGTTCCCAGCAGTCCTTTAAATAGTCCTTGACCCAGAAGTGCTTCTGTCCTTCTGACCACGTGACTTGCTAGCACTTCTGGGTCTAAAGAAGAGTTGGCTTTTTCTTCAGCCCGGAAATATTTCGGCACTTCCATCCTCGTGACTACCTTGTACTTCCGGGCTATAGGGAAAGGATGCGTCCCCAGGTCCTTCGATAGCTCCCCCTGGTGGCACCCAAAGCACCCAATAGGGCTGAATAGGGCTGAGAAACTAAACTTCAAGTCCCAGGATGCCCAGCGGGAATCTGGGGCACCGCTACACTCCATGGGAGCTGCCATCTAGCGTTTTGGGGGAGGCAGTGTCCAAAAGCAGCTGCCTCCCCCCATCCTTCCATCTTCAGGGTGTTGAGTTTTGAGGCCAGGTTGAGCTGCCAGCCATCTATCATACTGTATATATATAAATATGTAGCAAAGTTTGTGTGTATATATACAGTGGTGTGAAAAACTATTTGCCCCCTTCCTGATTTCTTATTCTTTTGCATGTTTGTCACACAAAATGTTTCTGATCATCAAACACATTTAACCATTAGTCAAATATAACACAAGTAAACACAAAATGCAGTTTGTAAATGGTGGTTTTTATTATTTAGGGAGAAAAAAAATCCAAACCTACATGGCCCTGTGTGAAAAAGTAATTGCCCCCTGAACCTAATAACTGGTTGGGCCACCCTTAGCAGCAAAAACTGCAATCAAGCGTTTGCGATAACTTGCAATGAGTCTTTTACAGCGCTCTGGAGGAATTTTGGCCCACTCATCTTTGCAAAATTGTTGTAATTCAGCTTTATTTGAGGGTTTTCTAGCATGAACCGCCTTTTTAAGGTCATGCCATAGCATCTCAATTGGATTCAGGTCAGGACTTTGACTAGGCCACTCCAAGGTCTTCATTTTGTTTTTCTTCAGCCATTCAGAGGTGGATTTGCTGGTGTGTTTTGGGTCATTGTCCTGTTGCAGCACCCAAGATCGCTTCAGCTTGAGTTGACGAACAGATGGCCGGACATTCTCCTTCAGGATTTTTTGGTAGACAGTAGAATTCATGGTTCCATCTATCACAGCAAGCCTTCCAGGTCCTGAAGCAGCAAAACAACCCCAGACCATCACACTACCACCACCATATTTTACTGTTGGTATGATGTTCTTTTTCTGAAATGCTGTGTTCCTTTTACGCCAGATGTAACGGGACATTTGCCTTCCAAAAAGTTCAACTTTTGACTTATCAGTCCACAAGGTATTTTCCCAAAAGTCTTGGCAATCATTGAGATGTTTCTTAGCAAAATTGAGACGAGCCCTAATGTTCTTTTTGCTTAACAGTGGTTTGCGTCTTGGAAATCTGCCATGCAGGCCGTTTTTGCCCAGTCTCTTTCTTATGGTGGAGTCGTGAACACTGACCTTAATTGAGGCAAGTGAGGCCTGCAGTTCTTTAGACGTTGTCCTGGGGTCTTTTGTGACCTCTCGGATGAGTCGTCTCTGCGCTCTTGGGGTAATTTTGGTCGGCCGGCCACTCCTGGGAAGGTTCACCACTGTTCCATGTTTTTGCCATTTGTGGATAATGGCTCTCACTGTGGTTCGCTGGAGTCCCAAAGCTTTAGAAATGGCTTTATAACCTTTACCAGACTGATAGATCTCAATTACTTCTGTTCTCATTTGTTCCTGAATTTCTTTGGATCTTGGCATGATGTCTAGCTTTTGAGGTGCTTTTGGTCTACTTCTCTGTGTCAGGCAGCTCCTATTTAAGTGATTTCTTGATTGAAACAGGTGTGGCAGTAATCAGGCCTGGGGGTGGCTACGGAAATTGAACTCAGGTGTGATACACCACAGTTAGGTTATTTTTTAACAAGGGGGCCATTACTTTTTCACACAGGGCCATGTAGGTTTGGATTTTTTTTCTCCCTAAATAATAAACACCATCATTTAAAAACTGCATTTTGTGTTTACTTGTGTTATATTTGACTAATGGTTAAATGTGTTTGATGATCAGAAACATTTTGTGTGACAAACATGCAAAAGAATAAGAAATCAGGAAGGGGGCAAATAGTTTTTCACACCACTGTATATATATATATATATATATATATATATATATATATATATATATATATATATATATATATATATATATATACACAAACTTTGCTACATATTTATATTATCTATTAAATGTTCTTCTACTGCTGTTTCTACACTGTGTTTCCTGCTTGATTGTAGAGGATCAGGGGAGTCAGATTCCACTACAGATACAAGCCTTTAGCTCATCTTGTTTTGGAGTGTAAGTGAGTATTAAATAAGAAGTCCATACTTTCACATTCAAATTTATCATCAGATGTACAATTCAAGGCTTTATTTCTTTTTCCTTCTTTGGCATTAGAGGTTAAGATTTTGCTTTCAATATGGGGCTGATAATTTTAGATGAATTCCCTTCAAAGAGTTTGTGTCACTGGCTGGAGACAGAAGTCATTCAAGAAAAGCTACTCAGACAATGTAAGCTGTAATCCATGTAAGGAATAAATTAAAGTGTAATGCTGACATGTTGTAGTTATTCATTCTATGTTCTCCAGCATATTTGTATATGGACCATTACCATTTTGTTCATCATGAAATCAGCTGCATGTCTTGGACAGTTAGGTACAATGGTGTCATTATAGGTTTAAATACTGAATGATATGCAGACGCATGCAGAATTAATGCATGTGCAACAATAACATGTTCTCATTCAAAAAATCTAGCACAAAGTGCTTTAAATATATAAAATAAATTGTGACACACATTTTACTGGAAGTGAAACAGCATTAATTTCATGACTTTTTTTTTAATGCAGAACAAAAAATTGTGTTTTGCCACAAATTGTTTCACTCATTACAAGCGGCTACTGTAATAGTTGCCAATCACATGACACGAAGATCATCTGACACACTTGTCATTTAAGATGACACTGTGCATGTTTTGTTACTTGAGTAGCACTAGTTATGGGAAATCAAACAACTTAGTGTGAGAACCTTTTTAAAACAAACCTTTGAAATGTAGTTTTATAATATAAAAGCAATAAATAATACATTAAAACCAAAAGTCAGAATCAGCTCTAAGCTCATCTGTTCAGTTCTCAACCTCTCACACTCTTTGTCTCTCACCAGTCACCCATCTTTGGATATGGTAGGTAGGGCCGAGACCCTGGCGGAAGCAGTCCTCCTTGACTCCTGTCCTGATCACAATCTTCCCTACACCTTGACATCTGCTGGATCCCCAGGAGCCTCACATTTGCTCCTGCTCACAACTGTGTGGCAGACATGATCCAGTCTATCCCTGGAGCGCCTCTCACTCCACTCTTTCCCAGGGTTTCCCCAACCGTTTTGCCACTGGCTCCTAACCAATTCTGCTCTCGGTTCTCTTCACCATACTTTCCTGATTTGCTTAACATTCTTCTTCATACCTCCTATGTATCCTGCTCAGGCTCTTTGTATACTCTGTGGGTACAGGTGAGCTTCGCCTAATGACCCTCAGAGCATCAATGAGCAAAATAGCTGGGCTGATCACAACTTCATGTGCAAACGTGACCAGCCAATTTCCTTATTGATGATTCTGGAGCAGCACAACTTTGCATCTGCATGCACTTACACCCACAGAGCCCAAACCCATTATTTTTATTTAAAAATCACACATCACCACGGACCCCGTAATGTGAAGTGGTCAGGAAGCAAAAGCTTCCACAAAATGGAGAGCACAATTAAAGCTTTGTAAATGTGAAGTGAGTTCTTCATCTATTGGTTGTTTAAGCTGTCAAGAAAAGCCAAAATCTGAGTACTGGGACAGTTACATGCAGAAATAATAGAACATCCAGAATAGTCCTGTTTATGGATTTTGGGAAGAAAAGTGAACTGTGGTTTTCAGCAGTGAAACAGTTTATTAGAAGGTAATTCTTTTTTGTTAATTAGAAATGGTAGATTTAATGTTCAACTGATAATCGATTGTAGGGTCCTAGGGGCGGGAAAGAAAAGCAGCTGTGTTAGTGAATTATTTCTAAGCCTTGACTATATAAAAGAACTCCTCCCAGACCACCACCGCTTCACCTTCATCTGCTGGTTTGACAACAATGTCATGTTGAGTGGCACAGCGTTTGGAGTGCCTGCAGCTCAACTTTGGTAAGGTGTTATGCTTTTATTCCATTGCTTTTATTTTCTTTGAAGGAACTACTTGTGAAACTATGCCCTCTGGTGGATAAATAAAGTATTTAAATTATAGTGTTCACCAGTTTCTCCATAATGATCTGGTTATTTAGCTTAATAATATGGACAGGAGTGATAAGGAGTTGTGCTGCATAGTACTAATACATAATCTGCATATGTTCAAATTATTGAACTACACCGAGTGAAATAATTATGATTCGTTATGTAATCTAGTTAACAATATAAAGTTTAATTTTGCAAAAATGTAGTTGTGATTAATATTAACTACTTAAATTTATGAAGAAAGCAATTTATTGATCATCTTTTGTGAATTTAAACTTAAAATGATCATTTGTTTATCTATAACTTCATATTATTTCATAAATGTAGTGACATTTGAAGAACAATTAAAATGGATTTCTCTGTGATTTACCTGTGCCTAATCCAGGATTGATTTCTATTTTCTACCCAATAGGCTCTGGACCCTTGTGACCCTGGATTAAGTGGTTTTCAGAATGTACTCTATGTATGTATGCATGTGGGTGAGACAGTTTGTAAATTGCACGGCATTTAAAATTACATCACTGTACTTTTCTGACATAAATTTTATTTAAAGATGTCAAACATTTTTGCTGGTAGACCATACCAAGTAAATTTAAAATATGCCTCTCAATAATATACTTACACTTTAATGCGTCTCATGTATGTAGTGTTGAAATAACGTGATCCAAATCAAAGATGAGGAGCCCAGAACTTACAGATGCAACATCAGGCGCAAGTGAAGTGCCAACCCAAGATGTGGCAACAATCAGTCACAGAGGTAAGTGTTGAAATGTCTTCACTTTCTGCACACATTAGTGTGTTGTTGATTTAATTATAAACTAGCTGTGCTACCCGTCTAAGACAGGTTCAAAAATAAGTAAATCAACATAGACCTCAGTGTTAATGTTTGCAGTGCACCATGAGATGCACATTCCTCTGTTACATGTTATTTGGTATAGGATTTATTAAAAGCAGGTTTAATGTTTGTAATGCACCATCTGTTGGAATGACAAATGCAATGCATTTTATTACAAAAAATGTTTGTGATGGTCAATCTATTGGAATGACAGAGACATAGTAGCCAGACGGGCACAAAGACAGATACCCAGAGACTTATCCTTTGATTAAGGTGGATGGATAAATTTGCAATTTTTGTCTATCAGTCTGCACTCAATAACCCACAATGACAAAGTGATGATAGGATGTCTTTAGAAGGCTTTGCAAATTTATTACATATCAAAGCAGGAATCTCTCGTTTCCATAAGTATTCAAACCCTTTGTTGTGAAACTCTAAATACTTGTCAGGTGCACTAAGTTTGCTTTTTTATTGTTGAGGTGTGTCTAGAACTTGACTGGAGCCCACCTGTGGCAAACGGAATCCTGTGCATATAAGGGTCCACAAGGTTGTCTGCATGTGAAGACAAAAACCAAGCCATGGAGTCCATGGATCTCTCTGTAGACCTCCACAATCAAATTGTGATGAGTCACAGATCTGGGCAAGGGTATATTACCATTTGTAAAGCTTTGAGTTTTCCCAGGAGTATAGTGGCCTTAATATTTACGAAATGGAAGGGGCTTGGAACCACCAAAACTCTTTGTAAGGTTCCTAAACTGAGTAACTGGGCAGGTCTCTGGACAAGAAAGAGGACCCAATGGTCATTCTAACAGAAATTCAGAAGTCCTCTGCTGAAATGGAAGGACAACCATCTCAGCAACACTCCATCAAACAGGTGTTTATGGTAGAGTGGCATGGAGTTTGTCAAAAGGCATTTAAAAGACCCAGAGAGCATGAGGAGCAGATTTTCTGGTCTGATAAGACAATAATTGAACCCTTCGGGCAGAACTCCAAGCACTATGTCTGACAAAACCCAGATAATGCTTATCTCCTGCTTAATACCTTCCCTATGGTGAAGCTTGGAGGTGGCAGCATCATGCTGAGGGGGTGATTCTCAGCGGCAAAGACAAGGAGACTGGTGAGAATTGAGGGGTAAATGTATGCAGCCAAATACAGAGAGGTCCTAGAGTGCATGAGACCGCAGACTGCGGCAAAGGTTCACCTTTCAGCATGACATTGTCCTGAAGCATACAGCCAAGACAATAGTGGAGTGGCTTTAGGACAAGTCTCTGACTGGACTTGAGTGACCCAACCAAAGTCCAGACTTAAACTTCATAGAACATCAGTGGAGAGACCTGAAGGTGGCAGTTTATAGACTCTCCCCACCCAGTTTAACAAAACTAGAGAGGATCACCCAGGAATAACTGATTAAGTTGCCCAAATGTACAAAGCTTGTAAAGATTTGGCCCTGTATGTTCTGCTAATTGGGCTTCTACAAAGTACAAAGTACTGAAATAAGAGTCTGAAAACTTCTATAAATAAGAGATTTCAGCTTTCGATTTTTAATAGATTTGCAAACCTTTCTGGAAACATGTTTATACTTTGTCACTATGAGTTCTTGAGTGAAGCTTGATGAGTAAAAAAAGGCAAATGTATCCAATTAAATGACATCTACAACACAATAAAGTGTGCAGTAAATGAAGGGGTCTGAATACTTTCTCAAACCACTGTACACCCACACCAGGCCAGTGCAGACCTGCAGTTGGCATAACTTGCAGACTGTTGGGATTTGGAAGGTAAACTTGAGTACCAGAAGAAAAGCTCCTGCAGACACAGGGAGAACATGCAAAGTGCAAACAGACAATGACTTCTGTGCCACCAAACCCACAATACAAACCAAACAGTTATACCTGAATTTAATAACTGAAAATCCTGTCCATTGTGCCGTTGACGTTGATAAACATAAAAGATGACTACAAAATAAAAAAATTATAATTAAAATCTACCTAAATAAGAACAGATTTTTCCACTGACCGTTGAAAAAGCAAAAAAACTTCAGGTATTTTTTTTTTTTGGAAATATAAAATATTTAATTTAAAGAACATCAGCTATTTCCACACACGATTTATATTTTATGTAATAATGCATATGTGGGGAGAAATCTACTCTCTCTATATAAAATCCTAAGCCTACAAATGCAACAATTTTGTGCAATGATTTTATGTGACGTTTTTATGTCACATTTTTTGTCATGCTTTAAATCAGCTTATTTTAAAACCTACATATATATGTTTTGTATCATTCTTTTCAGAATTTATCAAACTTTAATGTGATGTTAGATTTTCAGATTCTTATTCCGTTTTTAAATTATGAACTAAAAAATATCAAGAACTCGCGTCCCGTGAGACGAGACTTGGTGCCAAGAGATTTAACCACGCCCAGGGCCGGAAATAAAAGACAAATAGTAGGACAGCTGCTGTACAGGCTTTTAAATGTTCGAAGTGCCGCGCGAAATGCAGATCACACTGCACAGCAGCAGCAGCAGCAATCCAGCAGCTGATCAAGCAAAGAGAAGGTTAAAAAAAAAACTGCATTTCTTTCCCATTGTATCACCGTTTAAGAGGGGGTTTCGGAGGAGCGACCACGTCTCCTTGGGGTGTGTTCAGCTCCCCTCTTCACAACACAAGTGGCAGAGACACGAAGTAGCTGGCGCATAACGCAGGCCAGGAGGGATGGCAAGCGAAGTGAGCAAGGACTGAACCCCCTAGTCTAAGACATAAAGATGACAAGCTTATAACTGTATAATGACATCTCTAAGGATTTTTAATGTTCATGTGAAGTATACTTTATATATAGAATAAATGTCATTTTTTTAACATAGTCAAAAATAACACACGGCTAATGTAGTAGGTGATTTATGCATTATATGCAAAGACCCCTAAAAAAACTTAGGACATTTATGGATCTGTGTTCACCTATTGGAAGTTATTCCTGAAAAGTACATTTTGCCTATATATTAGAAGGACGTACTGCTCAATTTTGCCTCTCCAGTATCTTTAGGAAGTTAGACCTCCATCAGGTTCCAAACACTTACTGTAGGTCAGCTATTTTCTCAGAAACTGCCATTTACCTTGTTGATATACTGTAGGTGTTCATGGTCCAATGTCTTTTATTTATGATGAGCATCTCCACTGGCTATTTTCAGGCATGATCTCACCATTATGGTAGCCAAACATGTCCCCTCCAATTTTCATTGAGTTTTTGTTTAATTTTCTGTTTATCAAACTTCAGGCTAACACTGATGCAATTCAGCGATGAATTACAGAGAACACATTAGTAGCCCAGATAATTTCATCTTTGGATATAACAGTATCATATCAATGTTTTTTGCTCTAGTACTACACCACTAATGGACCATTAACTCACCTTTTGAAGAAAGATGTGCCCTGAGCATGAGCACCAGCTTGCAATGTGGTCATCAGACTGCTAAAGGATCAGTTTATTTTACTGTCTGTGCTGACACACGTGACCTCAGTATCACACCTTAGTCAAATACAATGCATCCTATGCTGCTTTTGGGATTTTACTGTCTCAAATTCAAGAGGGTACATTTCAGTCACATTTTCTTCTAGAGTGTTTTGTCCAGGTGAATGAAAATATTCCGTGACTGTAAAGCAACTATCTACACTTATGAACAGAGGCAAATGTACCTGTTGTAGATTTGGTTTTACTTTAAGCACAGCTTGTGCTTATTTTGCACCTTCATTAGAAAGAGGTGGTCCGCCCAAGCAAACCCCAAGATGCCATCATTTAACTGTATTAGCAATGACTTTACTTGCTGGGATGAGACATGTTGGCTATGTGCTGTGGTTCCAAGGATCCTCTGGGTGTGTCTCTTTGTTATGGCACATTAGAGGACAAAGTTCATGTTCAACAACAGTGATGGGGTCTTGTGCAGTGGCCAGAGATTAACAGCAATGTTGAAACTCAGGATAAAAACAGACCTGTATATCTCAGTAGTGGCAAAACAGGGCCACTGCCAGCAACCAAACTGCAGACTTGGGAATGGATTAGATTAGATAAACTTTTATTAATTCCATGGGGTAATTGAGATGCATATAGCAGCAGAAACATAAAAACACAAGGATACAGACTCATAGGACCAATAATACAGCTAATCAGTCATTAAATCGATCAATCAGTCATTCACTCAATCAATCAATCAAAAAAAGAAAATAAATATATACTTCTCACAGTCTAACAACAAGTCAAGTAAGCTTCAGTGACATCAATCTGTCCAGTTAGGAAGCACAAGAGATGGTGAATCAACTTCATCTGCTTTGGTGCAAATGAAAGTGTCAACAGGGTCACTTGAGAGGCAACAGCAAGACAACCCTAAACAGGGAATGACTTTGCAGGTGGTGGCCACAGACAATTGCTCTCTCCTTATCCTTCCTGACTGATTATTCTCTAGTGTTGCATTTTGCTAGTGTCCTTGTCACTACTGGTAGCATGAGGCGGTACCTGCAGCCAATTCAGTTTGCACAGATAGTCCTGCTCCTCCAGGATGGCACATCCATATGTACCATTGCAAGAAGGTCTGCTGTGTCTCCCAGCACAGTCTCAAGAGCATGGAGGAGATACCAGAAGATGGGTCATTACACAAGGAGAGTTGGACAGGGCCATAAAAGGGCATCAGCCCAGCAGCAGGACCATTCCCCTTTGCTTGAGAAAGGATCAGGAGGAGCAACACCAGAGCCCTACAGAATGACCTCCAGCAGGCTACTAGTGTGCACATATTTGACCAAACTGTCAGAAACAGACTCCATGAGTGTGGCATTAGGGTCCATAGCCCATTACCATGCAGCTTGATTGGCATTAGTTAGAGAATACCACAATTGGCAGCTCTGCCATTGGTGCCTCATTTTCTTCACAGATGAAAGCAGATTCACGCTGAGGAAGAGTCTGGAGACGACATGGTGAACATTATGCAGCCTGCAAAAGTTTCCAGCATGACTGGTTTGGCAGTGGATCCGTGATGGTCTGGGTAGGCATAAGTTGGAGGGTCACACAGACCTCCATGTGCTGACTGTTGTTAAGTACCGGAATGAAATCCTCAGACCCACTGTCAGACCCTATGCTGGTGCAGTGAGCCCCGGGTTCCTCCTACTGCAGGACAATGCCTGACCTCATGTGGCCAGAGTGTGTAGGCATTTACTCGATGACAAAGGCATTGATACCATTGACAGGTCCACACATTCCCCAGTCCTCAATCCAAATGAGAACCTCTGGGACGTTATGTATTGGTGCACCCGACGTAGTCAAGTAGCACCACAGACTGTCCAGGAGCTCACTGATACCCTGGTCCAAGTTTAGAAGGAGATCCCCCATTACACCATCCACCATCTCATCAGGAGTATGCCCAGAAGTTGTTGGGAGTGCACACATGCGCATGGGGACCATACACACTACTGAGTCACATTAGGAGCTGCTCTGATAAAATTCATGCAAGTTGGATCAGCCTGTGACTTCAATTTTGACTTTGATTTTCAGCGTGATGTTGAATCCAGCCCTCAATATGTCGGTGGTTTCCATTAACAGGTTTTACACCATTTTGTTCTCAAAGAATTACACAGTATTAGTCAGTAAAGATTTTCCAATTACATACTTCATTAATTGAGATCCAATGTGTGATTTAAGTGTTCCCTTATTTTTTTGAGCAGCGTGTATTGTGTAGATATTTCAAAATGAGCTTAAAGAGCACACCAGGAAGAAGCCTTGAATTGCAGGATAGCAGTGTGAAGTAAAGACCCCCCAGTGGCTCTTCCTGGCACACTGTGGTGGAATGAGGCTCTCCTGTAGGGGATGGAGGAGATTTTTCATGATGGTATCAAATTTTTCCAGCATTCTCTATTCCACAGCAGCTTCCAGTGTGTCCAGGGTTAGCCCTGTGATGGTGCAGGTTTTCATGATAAGTTTGTTCATGCATTGTGTGTCTTTTGAGCTCAAGTTAGTTCCCTAGGAGACAGCAGCATAGAACACCACATTGGCTACTATGGACTGAGAGAACACTTCCATCAGCTTGCAGCACACATCAACAGACCTGAATCTCCTTAGGAAGTACACTCTGCTCTGGCCCTTCTTGTACAGCACCACTATGTTGTCAGGTCAGTTCAGTTTGTTGTTTATGTGAACTCCCAGGTACTTGTAGCTCTGCACCAGTTCCATATCCTCCCCCTGAATGGTGACTGGTCTCAGAGGCTCCTTGGTACAACTAGACACCTGTGTTGACCTACATATTGTCCTACATCATCAACATGTTCTTATTGTGGTGTCTGACCTACTCTATAAGTAGCGGCCTTGGACTCAGTGGCTATTTTTTCAGTTCACAATGGACCACAATTTCCTGTCACTGAATGTGCATAGTTTTTGCAGGATAAAGGAGTTCATCATATTCACACAAAATCTTACCATCCTAAGGGTAATAGTTTGAGGATCATCTCAGTCACACTTCAGAAAATGGAACAACAGCATATCTGGCAGAGGTATATAGATTCCTTTCAGACTTTCTCCAGACATTTCCACAATACAGAGCCACAGGCACTACCACAGCAGCCCTTATGACTGACTGACAACTCTTTACTTACTTGCTCAAACAGCTGTACACACTTGCAACAACGTGTTCAACGAGCTGCATAAGTTGAAGTCTTTTCCATTAAAAGCAATAAGCCAGTTAGGCCCTGCCACATTACACTGAGCTGACAGTTCCCAGTAACATGCAGGTCATCTCTATAAGGTCCTTGCAGCATCAGCCCTGAACACTGAAAATTGTAACTCTCCTGGATAGATTCTGCTTCAGCACCTGTTGCTCCTGTGCAGACGAAGGACCCTAAGATATGGCTGTCTCCAGTGTCCGGACTCAGCCATGTCCATTCAAAGACCAAGTATTTTGATTCTGACCTACATCTTAAAGCCATGTAGCTTAAGGTGACTACTGACTCAGTGTGTGTGTGTGTGTGTGTGTGTGTACACAAGGAGATGAAGCCATAGCCCTTCCAATGTTGATCCAGCCTGGGACACAGTGCCACAATGATAGGATCAGGATCCTTAAAAGCTTGTAACAAAAGAAAGCAGGTTCAGCCTATTTAACATACCCACTAATTCAAAATTCAGGTTAGCAAGAAAGGAATCTATTCTGTTTAGTAGAAATGAATCATAAAAGTACTAAACTCTGAAAGTTAGTATCTTTTTTTCAGCTGTTCTCCAATGTGATCGTTTTAAATGTTGGTTGAAACCTGGTGTCTATGTTAATATCCTTATTGAAGGCCTTCACTATTTACAACATATTATGGAATAAGAAAGAAAGAAAGAAAGAAAGAAAGAAAGAAAGAAAGAAAGAAAGAAAGAAAGAAAGAAAGAAAGAAAGAAAGAAAGAAAGAAAGAAAGAAAGAAAGAAAATATACATTATGTAAATACATGGTATATAAACCATTTTCTTAATTATAGTGGGTGCCAAAATGTTACACGCATCTTTTTCTTTAATTTGTTTCTACAAAACTAATTGTTTTGGATCATGTCCACAGATGCACTGCAAATAAGACATTTTATAAATGTAATATTATGCTTCATTAAAAAAGGATTTTTCTTAACTTACTTGTTAAGGCTTTGCTCTTCAAACCATGAGGGTGTTGGTTCAAAGCCTGCTACTGACACAGTGTGACCATGAACAAGTCACTTCACTTGCCTGTGCTCTAATTGGAAAAACAAAAGAAATGAAACCAACTGTATCTCAAATTTTGTACATTGCTTTGCATTAAAGGCATCAGTCAAATGAAATGATTTTAATAAAACGTGCCTATTTTAGTGCCAATAATGTGAAGCAGATGGCAGTGTTAGTGAAGACTAGTGGGACATTGAGAAGAGCTAGATAAGAAGCAACATGCTGGAAACCAAAAGACAACCAAAAGTGTGAGCAGAAACAGAACAAGTAAAAATGTATGATGAAGACCCAGAGGAAAAGAGTAAAAAATTATGTTAAATAATAATAATAATAATACAGGAAACAGACAGTAAATCCAAACTCTGCTCCTTAATTTAATTCAGGTTGGAAGATCATTCAGCAGGATTTTAAAGGGCAGAAGGATAAGGCAAAAAAAATGTCAGACAGTAAAATAGCATATTTGTAGGACTAGGAAAACATGATAATGTACAAATAAATTAAAATCTTATTTGAAGCTAAATGTTGTAGAGAAGTTTGTCCTGTGACCAGTGTGACTTCCCTACCAACAAAGAGTATACGGCACTATGACCCTTTGAAATAGTTTCTGGCTGACATACAAAACAGCCTTCTTTACCATAAATCTCACAAAACTAATTCACATGTAATAAAACTGAGAATAAAATGAAAATGAATTTTACATGGGACTAACCAAAGGCTTAATATAGGTCTCTATATGAAGTCTATGGAAGCAGCATTAGCTTTCTGGTTTCAAAGGAAACAACATGGTGCCAACTTTTTAATGAATTCCATAAGAAGACAAAACCTTTTGAAAAAATGAGTAACAAACTTCTGATAATAACCTAAGAATACCGAGAAAGCTTGTGCTGATTTCATACTGACCCACTTTATGGCCTGGACCATGAATATCTGCGGCTTGATCTGCGCATGATCATCCTAAATGCTTGCCTTAATAAAACGAAAGTTACATTTCCTTGCAATTTTGGGCTAATGTGCAAATCTACTTCTTTGAGACATTTAAGAATGACCGCTAGGTGGCATCTGTGTTCTTTTTTAGTGTGCAAGTCAATAACGATGTTCAAATAAGCAGCACAGCAGGCATGTCAGTAATAATAATAATAATGCATTTTATTTATACAGGGCCTTTCCCATGCATAAGACTCTTTTCCAGCACTCTTCACAGAACATTAAAAAATTACAGGTGATCCATGAAGCCCAACTGACAATAACAACTATAAATGACTCTAAATATTGTTTATCCCTTGGTAGCTTCTGTCAAATGAATTTTTAAATTGCCTTTGGTCCTATCAAAGGTGCTTTAGGAAACCTGCATCCCTGAAATTTTTGGATATTTCATCTTCCTTAGGAATTGGAGAAGCATCAAAATGAGATACATGATTCAATATATACAGTGCCCTCCATAATGTTTGGGACAGACACCTTTTTCCTTGATTTATCCCACTGCTCCAATTCAGATGCGATTAAAGTGAACATTACAGACTTTAATTTAAGGTTATTTGCATATATTTTGGTCACACCATGTTGAAATGATAACACTTTTTCTACATGCCCCCCGCCCCCCTTTGTTGAAAATGCTGGGCCCTGTCACACTGACATTTAAGTAAAAAAGGACTGTTAAAGGGGCTATGACTTTACACAAACAGCCCTAACTGTAATTTCTAATTCTACTTCTGCTCATTTTATCCCAGGGTTTTTTGACCACAATCTCTCAAAGTGTATCGGAAAAATATTCAAGATTACGATCATGAAATCTTTGCAAACCATCCACTATACTTGAATTGTTTTTTTTTTCTGATAGAATTCAAAATAGGTACCAACATTACTTTTAATATGGTCAGAGAGAAAACCAAATAACACAGTTACTCGACACTCTACATGGTTCATAATAGACTTTCTTGGCACATTGGTAATGTTTACCCTTGTTAGGATTCAACACCACCTAATCTACTAAGTCCTCCCTGCATTTAACTTCAAAAGGACCTATCCAGAGTACTAAAATTGTTGATTAAGAAGTGAAGATTAATATCATAAGTCTGTGCCTTAGAGGTATCTGTGAGTTCTGAACCACCCCCTGGTGGTGTTTTCCAAAAGAAATGTATATTTAATAATGTTTTCTTAGTCAATTACTCAAGTATGAGTATGCCGAGCATTTACCCAGCCTTCCTGGACTTGCTCAAGGATACCTCTTGTCTGTTTTCCATACAGCAGCTCCAAAGCAGAAAAGTCTATGGAACTTCACAAAGCATTTCATAACAGACACATAGAGAAAAAGTGACTGCTTTGTCCCCAGATCCCTCTGTTGCCATTTGTTTAGACCATAGCATTTCAGCATTTGGTGAATTTGTTCAAAGGCCTCTTCACTTTATAAATGCTAAATGAAGTTTTCTAGTTGTTTCATTTTTAAATCTTTGAAGATCTTTTTAAAATATTGGACATTAGCAGGGTTCTTTGATCCATTAGGGTTTCTTAGGAAATGCATGTGACAATACTACTACTACACTCCTACTATTACTATGACTAGTTGTGCAATTGCCCTCAGCATTTCTCTAGCAATTATCTTTTATTTGCTATCTAAAAGAAGATATCAAGAAGGCATAACTTCCTATGTACTAATCTGCAGTAGATTTAGAATGTATCCCCTTCATTATCTGCACATTCTGTTGTGTTAGAGATTTCATTTTTGCAATGTTTGCCTAAACTCAATAACGCATTAAGCCAATGTGAAAAAGTGTTTTCTGAAAGGCTTGCAAATGTATTAAAAATCAAAAAATGAAATCTTACATTCATAGAAATATTCAGACCCTTGTGGAACCAACAGGAGTCTAGTGTTGGTCAACCAGGCAAACTGAGTAACTGGGCAAGAGAGGCTTTGATCAGGGAGGTAACCAAGAACCCAATGGTCACTCAAACAGAGCTTCAGATGCCCTTTGCTGAGATTGGAGAGCCTTTCAGAAGCAGAGGACCATCTCAAGAGCACTCCATCAATCAGGCTTTTATGGTAGCGTGGCTAACTCCAACTTGGAGTTTGCCAAACAGCATTTAAAAGACACTGAGAACATGACGAAAATGATTCATTGGTCTGATAAGTAAAAAACTGAATTCTTTGGGTAGGACACCAAGCACCGAGTCTGTCTGGGATAAACCAGGCACTGCTCATTACCTGCTATGGGGGTGCTTCTCAGTGACAGGAGCAGTACAGAGGGGTGCTTGAAGCAAACCTGCTCCAGAGCGCAGATTGGGACAACACTTCACCTTTCAGCATGACAATGACCCAAAGTATATGTGCAAGGCAAGGTTGGAGAGGCTTCATAACAAGTCTGACCATCAAGCATTAAGATTATGTTAGGTGCATGTTATGTTTTATTATTGGTTTTGTTTATTTTGAGTTATTATTTTTACTTTCATGATGTTATTTGCATTGATTTCATATATTATTATGTATTTGCGTACTCTTTAAATGTTCGGAAGTTCCAGGGAACCCCCATGAGGTGGAACCCCCTATAAAGGCTGCGGAGTCAGACAGTTCAGTGGGACTCATTGTTACTATTGGAGTATGAGTTTTCAAATTTATAGTTGGGTTTTTAATTATTTTGCATTTTTTTTGTAGTATTCTGATTTCTGGAATGTGATTTGGACTTGTTTGCTTTAGGTTTGCCTTTTAGACATTTGTTTGTTCCTCTTTTTACTCTTTTAAGCATTTTCTTATAACTTCGAGGTATTTTGATAAAGATTCTTTATATGCCTATCTGTGCTCAAGCTGAGGTTTATGTTTACTCTCTTCTTGTTGGGCATTTGCTTTGTTTTTCTAGCTCTTCATTTTTCGGCCTGCAATGGAAGGCCAGTGGAACTGGAATTGAGCCTATTGATGGAAGGCCTTGTCCAGGTAGACAAAAGTGGTCAGCACTGGCTGGTGAAGCCTGAAGAATTTGGAGTCGCACATCCTATCTTGACTTGGAGGAAATTCCAGTCATAACGCTGACTGGGCTTGAGTTCCCAGCCAAACCCCAGAATTAAACAACATAAAACATCTGTGGGGAGATCTGAAGATGGCAGTTTATAGATGTTCCCATCCAGTCTAAAAGAGTTTGAGAGGATCTGCTAGGAAGAATGAGATAAGCAGCCCAATTCAGGGTGTGCAAAGCTTGTTCAGACTTACCCAAGAACACCTGATGTTGTAATTGCTGCATCTACAGTGTAGTGAATTAAGGGTTTTAAAACTTACATGAATGAGAGATGTGTGTGTGTGCGCCCTGCGGTGGGCTGGTGCCCTGCCCGGGGTTTGTTTCCTGCCTTGCGCCCTGTGTTGGCTGGGATTGACTCCAGCAGACCCCCCGTGACCCTGTAGATAGGATATAGCAGGTTGGATAATGGATGGATAGATGGATGGATGATTGAGAGAATGAATTTCAGATTTTGATAATAAATTGTAAATATTTTTTATGTTATCATTATGGGTTATTGAGTATAGACTGATGAGCAAAAATGTCAAATGTGTCTATTTGTGGTAACATCTACACAAAGTGTGCAGAATGTGAAGGGGTCTTGATACTTTTTAGATCCACTATACATCTACAGCAACATGCCAGCTTTTTGTGTAGCCTCATTATGTTCATGGCAATGCACTTAAACATTCTTTCTTTATAATTGATTCATCAGTAGATTCAATAATTTTGGATTATCCAAAATAACCCAATGTCAAACTGTGTAACAGGGGAATTACAATCCTGTGTGACAGTAGCCTAAAAATGTGCTTAAAGACAGTTTTTCGTAAGACCTGCATTTTGAATATACATCCTCGAGTGTCTGTAAATAGTCTTCAGATCTTTTTCAATGACCAGACACTTTTCCTGCAATTGCATGAGTGGTATGCTGATGCTTTTTGGGGCCCAAAGAAAGCCTACAGGATTTATCTTGTTGTTCAGAAATTGTACTGATGGATTCCTATAATGATGAATATGGCCAACAGTTGTTTCTGACCATCTAAGTAGCCTGGTTGGTACCTTTTTTCTGTTTGCTTTGTTTTGTATTTTTAGTGAGGAGAATGACATCACTTTATAGTCTGACATTAATTACAGAGATTTAAATGAAATCATGTTAAAAATAATTACCCATTACCACTAAATGCATCATGGTTGAATCAAGCCCTTGGGTCAAAAAAATTAAACTGGTGCTTATAACTCAATTTATGACAAAAGGAAAACAGCCTTTAAAAGACCAAACAACAGCTACAAAGTAATACTTGAATAACATATTCATAAGATTATCTAATATACTCTCATGCTCCCAGCTTATCACAATGGTTTAAGATCCAAGTGCTTTGTTTTGAAAATTCAATGAGCCAACTGACCCTTAGGATTGTAGGAAATATTAGATGGATTTCAATGTGTTAGGTATATTGCAGTGTAAAGCATATACAAACGGTGTTTTTAATTTTGGCACAATCTTTGCATTTTGGCACAATTTCATTGTGTCATAATTAAAAATAAATAAATATGATGATAGATTACTCTTCACTATGACACACAGATCAAGCATACTGCATTTTAATTCATGTTGATAGATGAGTGTCGCAGCTAACAGCAAAGCAAATGTTTTGCATTTTGATTCCAGGCCACGCATGAATCACATGAAAATGGAATACAATTAAATCACCAATCAGCATCAAAAGATGGGTCATGGGGTGTCAATAGTTGAGTTGAGAGGCATTAAACTTGTAAACATTTCCAAGTTTCATAAATGTGGAGTGATTAACCAAAATGGTGAGAAGTATGATATAGGTCTTGCTGCAAAAGTTTACTCTTATATTAAGTTCTCTAAATAATGTGTGATGCTTGTCTTATGTCATATTGTTCCATTCTTCTCCTGATAGTCTTGAGTGATAAATCAATACATTTACCAATAGCCAGTTCTGGTCATCCCCATCTGCAGGTAGTGGAGTATTGGTGTACAGGCACCCCACTTGATGAACTACATAATTGTATATGGCAGCTCTTTGGGTCATCAGCTCTTGAATGCGTTCTAAGAATGTTACAGTAGCAGCTAGAAATACTTGTCCTGTTGTGCTTCTCTTACACCGGCCCTTTCCAGCAAGCAGTCAACAACAGAAGAAAATAAAATCATCATTTACTGTACATCACCAGCTTCTGTGTGTTCAATGAGAAAGCAGATCCCCTGCCTTTTTAACTCCCCTTTCCCCATCTTTTACATTGGTTGAACACACTCGTGATTGGAATGCCTCTTACCTCAACTGTTAACGGCCCTTGACCCATCTTTTGATGCTGATTGGTCATTTGATTACATTCAGTTCTGGAATGATTCATATGTGGCTTTGAATCAAAATGCAATACACTCAGAGAAGCCATTCAGCAAAATGCATTTCGCTTGTTTTGCTTTTAGTTATGTCATGTGTTCTATGGACCAGAAATACAATGCAGTATGCTTTTTTTATTGTATTTTAAACTGAGATATTGCGTGCCATAGTGAAAAGCAAGTGAGTGTTTGGTTGATGTGTTTTTAATTATGACACGTGCCACAATTAAGAGCACCACATACATAAGCATTGCATTGCAATGTAGATAGATAGATAGATAGATAGATAGATAGATAGATAGATAGATAGATAGATAGATAGATAGATAGATAGATAGATAGATAGATAGATAGATACTTTATTAATCCCGATGGGAAATTCACAAGTAGTTAACATGTTTGATTGCATGTAACTTTGGCACAAACAATTTAATTATTAGACCCTTTCTTTGAACCAAGTCACCTAGACACAGTTGATTAGACAAGAAACTTGCCGTGATCCTTTTATGGACCAGAGAGTCGTACTCTGATTATTAAAGCATGATGCCATCCTTCTTAGTTACTTAGCAACTTCAAGGACATAAATCCAGATTAGAACTCAAGCTAAATGCTGGTTTTCACATTTGAGTCTTTTGTCCTACCATTAGCTATTTAGAGTTGTGTGTGGACATTAGTTAACTAGCAAAAGTTGCAAGATAAAAGAACCGCTGTGTCGGGAAGTGTTAATACTGCAGAAGTGCTGCAAAATTCCTGAAGTCTCACAGTAATGGTGTGTGCTTATTTTTTCTTACTTTTCACTAACAATTTGCTGCTGCTTTCCCAGTTTTATTGTTGAGTTTGCCACATTGATTCTGCTTCTGTGCCAGTGTGATTCATGGGCATCTGCCATATGGTGGCATATACAAGCACTTCATTTGTGGCAAGTAAGCAATCTACTTTTCTGATCTTAACAACCATCTTGGTGACTTTTCTATTTAGTGTTTACTTGAATTAGCTGAAGATAATTTCCCTCTTTTATTTATTTAAGTAATCAAGCTCATTGTCGTGTGTACATAGCACAATTAAATTCTTACTAGCGTATCTCTTCAGAAAAGTTGACAAAATACATTACAAAAATTTGAATAAATAAAATTAACTAAGTAAAAAAATATTAAATATAAAGTATACATAGCATACAATCTGTGCTACCTGGAGGAATAAGAAAAATTAACTGTGCAGGATAGCTGAGGTCTTTAATCACACTCTTCACTTTTGTGTATACATCCCGAAGAGAAGGCAGCTGAGTGGCATGTTCACCGCCCTCTAAAATGTTTAATGTTCTTGAGCCAAGGAAGTTCTGTACCAGGATGTGATAGAGACAATATGAAAGAACTCCACTCCTCTGTGGTTTTTCTTCTTAGAGTAGGTGTCCAATCTACTTTTTTTCCAGGTTGTCTTTTGATCACAAAGGAGTACAGATGTTAATAGGTTTCAAAAAGTAAACCGTGTCAACCGAATAAAAAATTGAATTAACTGAATTAAAAGACATTAGAATGTAAGACATTTGACAAGACACGATTGCAAAAAGCATTGTGTCAGGATGAGTGGGCATTTTGTGGCTTTTGCCTTTTATTCTTCTGCATTAGTAGTCTTTTGTATAAAGGAACCAAGATGGCTGCTGTGTAATGGCATTATGATGCAGTGGCCATGTGACATGGTTGGTGTGGTCATGTGGTTGGCACGAGATGTGACAGGGTTTGAATATGTGGTTGGCATACACTGTCATGTGGATGTGGTCATGCAGTTGCAGTGTGATGTCAGGTGGGCTTGGAAGTCATTTTAACACCACCATAAAAGAAGAGCAAGACAAAAGTAAGATTATCAACTCTTCTGATCTTTTTGAACACCCACCAGTCTTTCAAAATGAGTTTTGGCATATGTCTATCATCTCCTGATTATTTCCATTTCATTTCACAATAATGCTCAGATATCTCATGTCTCATAACAACCTTCCAGTCAAATCTATGCAGTGCAAGTCAGCAAACAGATATGAAAAGTCCATTTGTTCCCTTGAAGGTAGTCAAAGTAATTTGAATAAAATAAAATAAATAAAAAATGAATATCAATAATAGATATGTATTGAGAACCATACATTTGATTCTTGTCTCTCTTCTGATGAGGGCTGCTTGACTGTGCTAAATGTGAAAAATAAACCCTGTGGATCCCTTCATTTCAGGGGCTCAAAAGTAATTGGACAATTGACTCAAAGGTTATTTCGTGGGCAGGTGTGGGCAAGTCCGTCGTTATGTCATTATCAATTAAGCAGATAAAAGTCCTGGAGTTGATTTGAGGTGTGGTGCTTGCATGTGGAAGATTTTGCTGTGAACAGACAACATGCAGTCAAAGGAGCTCTCCATGCAGGTGAAAGAAGCCATCCTTAAGCTGTGAAAAACAGAAAAAATCCATCCAAGAAATTGCTACAATATTATGAGTGGCAAAATCTACAGTTTGGTACATCAGACAAAAGCATCAGCGTTGGCATGGAGAGCGCCTCGGCGATGAACGGGCGAAAACTTATACGGCTGTAGGTCAAGAAACCACCGGGTGACCCGCGGATTTGACTCCTTGTGCAGGGCCATCCACTGTAGAGGTGCATGGTCCATGACAAGGGTGAATTCCCGGCCCAACAGGTAGTACCTAAGCTAAGTAATTGCCCATTTAATCGCCAAAGCCTCCCTTTCCACCGCTGCATACCTGGTCTCCCGGTCCAACAGTTTCCGGCTCAGGAACATGATGGGGTGTTCCACACCATCGAAACTTTGGCTCAGCACGTCCCCCAGGCCTGTGTCCAAAGCGTCCGTCTGGAGGATGAAAGGCAAAGAAAAGTTAGGTGCCATCAAAATAGGTGCGGATGTAAGGGCCTACTTTAAGTCACCAAATGCAGCGCCTGTCTTCACAGTCCATACCACAATGTTTAGGGCCCTCTTCTTTGTTAAATCAGTCAAGGGCGCTGCTCTCTCCGAGAACCGGGGTACAAACCGGCGGTAGTACCCCGCTAACCCGAGAAAGGCTTGGACCTGCCATTTGGTTCGCTTACGGGGCCATTTCAAAATGGCATCTACTTTGGAGCACTGTGGCCTTACGGTACCCCGACCCACCAGGTAGCCTAAATATTTGGCCTCGCTCAATCCAAAGAAGCATTTCTTGGGATTAATCCAGAGCCCGGCCTCACTAAGTGTCCGCAATACCACTCGGACATGCTGTAGGTGTTCCCTCCATGTGCTGGAATAGATGACCACATCATCCAGGTAGGCAGCACTGTATGAGTTATGAGGCCGGAGCACTTTGTCCACCAGACGCTGGAAGGTTGCTGGAGCCCCGTGTAACCCAAATGGAAGGACACGATACTGCCAGTGTCCGCTAGGGGTACTAAACGCGTTTTTTTCCTTCGCGAAGTCCATTACAGGAACTTGCCAGTACCCTTTTGTCATGTCCAGTGTGGTCAAATATCGAGCCTGTCCAAGCCTCTCGAGGAGGTCGTCCACTCGTGGCATTGGATAGGCATCAAATTGGGAGACTTGATTAAGCCGACGGAAGTAATTGCGAAACCTCCAACTCCCGTCAGGCTTACCGACCAGCACAATGGGACTCGACCAGGGACTATAACTTTCCTCAATCACATCTAGTTCCAGCATGCACTTGATCTCAAGCTCCACTTCAGCCCTTTTTGCCTAGGGAAGACAATACGAGCGTTCTCGAACAATAACCCCGGGCTCTGTCACAATGTTGTGCTCAACCAGAGAGGTCCTTCCTGGGTTCTCACTGACTACCTCCCTACCTCCCGGATAACTGTTTCCAGCTCCTGCCGTTGTCTGGGACTTAAATTTGCACCGAAGTTAAGGCTAGCTGTGTGAGCGAAGAGTGAGCAGGGCTGGCCGGAGGAGGGATCGGGATCCCTGTCTTTCCACGGTTTCAGCAGGTTCACATGATAAACCCACTCTTTCGGCTGACGATTGGGTTCACTCACCAAATAGTCGACAAGCCCCTTCCTCTCCTTAACTTCGTAGGGGCCTTGCCAATGGGCAAGCAACTTAGAGTGGGAGGTAGGCACTAGGACCATGACCCGATCTCCCAGGCGGAACTCCCGGAGAGACGTGCTGCGGTTGTAATAACGGACCTGTGCTGCTTGGGCCTCTTCCATGTGACTTTTAAGGAGGGGCCGAATCTTTCCAAATCTATCGCGTAATTGCGCGATATACTCTAATATGTTTGTAGAGGGAAGAGCCTCTTCTTCCCATCCTTCTTTTAGGATATCTAATATGCCCCGGGGTTGTCGCCCATACAGTAATTCAAAAAGGGGAGAACTCCGTGGAGGCTTGTGGGACTTCCCGACAGGCAAAAAGGACAAGGGGGAGGAGCTGATCCCAGTTCCTTCCATCCTCGCTGACCACCTTACGCAGAATTTGTTTGAGAGTCTGATTGAACCTCTCCACTAAACCGTCGGTTTGAGGATGATACACCGCGGTCTTTAAATGCTTTATTTTCAGTAATCTGGCAGTCTCCTTGAACGTCTCCGAGGTGAAAGGTGTCCCCTGGTCCGTCAAGACTTCCTTGGGGATACCCACGCACGCAAAGACCCCTAGTAATTCCCGTGCGATGGCTTTAGAAGTGGCTGAGCACAACAGAACAGCTTCGGGGTATTTGGTAGCATAATCCACAAGGACTAGGATGTTCTTGTGTCCTCGGGCTGAGGGCTCTAGAGGTCCGACTATATCGACCCCGATCGGATGGAAGGGAATGTCAATCAGGGGAATAGGAACGAGAGGAGCATGGTCCTTTCTTGGAATTTGTCGCAGTTGACACTCCGGGCAGGAAGTGCAAAAGCGACGAACGTCCTCATTGATTCCCGGCCAGTAGAAACGGAGCTTGATCCACTCCAGGGTTTTTTCGGTGCCCAAGTGGCCACCTAGGAGGTGGGAGTGTGCTAACTCACAGACCTGCTGCCGGAAGGTCCGCGGGATTAGCAGCAGCCTTCTCTCCTGCCCATCATGCATTGCTACGCGATAGAGAAGGTCGTTGTTTAACACAAAGTGAGGACCCTGTGGCATTGACTGGTTTGTGTGCTGGCCGTTGACTAGGACCACTGTATTTTTTGCAAATTTCAGGGAATCATCACTCCACTGCTCCCTTTTAAAGGAAGCCGGCGTTTCTCTAAATTGGAATCGTAAAAAGGGAGAGACGGTCCGGACCGACCTCAAGGGGTGTGGTTTCCTCCCGCTCCGCCGCGGCGCTGGTGGATGACAGGTCGGCTACTCACCTGCCAGTCTGGGGCCCCCCTAGGTGGGAATTGGGGCTCTGGCTTCACAGGGAGGGGGGCACTCTCCTCCGAGAGAGCATAAACAGCCCTCTTTGCCTCCCCCTTCCGAAGCAGCCCAATTCTGTGAGCCCCTCCCGAACACTCCCTGGCTTGCCTAGGTTGCCTAGTGGAGCATGCCAGGAGCAGAGCGTGTACCGGGCCACTCCGAAACACGGGACACCCTCCCCACCCGGAAAACTCAGCTCCGGTACGCTCCCACCTGGATGTGTTGCAGGTCCTGTCCCCTTCTCTTCCAGGACTTCTCGATCCTGCCGACTACGCCAATGTCACAATAACAAGACATACTCAGATAAAGGTTTGGGGCAGCCACCCGTATAATGTGGTATCCTGGCTGCAAAGTCGTTTTTTATCAAATAAACAGCACTGATGTGCATACAACTGAGTCCAAAACAAGACTGAGGAAATAGGGAAAAGGGGCAGGCTTTTAAAGGGGAAGACAGGAAGTGAAGTCATAAAGATCAGGCCCATGTTCTTTAGCCATTGGTTCGAGCCCGGAGGTGACATCACAGGGTCCGGAGCCGGTAAGGTCTCCTTCCATTGGCTCGGTCCCGGAAGTGACGTCAAGAGAGCCAGAAGGAATCTCCCGGGAATGGTCTACAGGAAAGAGAGAAAAAGAGTCAGTGCACTCCGCCACGTCCCGGCATGCCTCAGAACTGCTGTCACTCAAGCCCTTTAGCTGCCTCCCATGCGCACGTGTGTGACACTGTATATAACCACAAAGCATTTATGAATATAAGTACACATCTATTTATATGAATAGTAATAAATCTATAATATATAGATATATTAACAAATCATGCTTTCAGTGGAGTACTCAAGCTGGACATGGAGGAAAGGCAAATAAAAAAAAAAAACAAAGAGTTAGAAATTCTTCCCAAAAAATAATCTCACTTTCCAGGATCCTTTACAATAAGACATCAAAGTCTGGTTGATCTGTTTTACAGCAAGTGACATCAAAGTTTGGGTTATCTACTTTACAATAAGTGACGTCAAGGTCTGCTTGATCATGGTCACCTTCCCTTCACAGGCTTCCTACAGTACTGCAAGGCACATGCCAGACCTCCTAACTGTGGTGTAATGTGATGGTCTGCCACTGGGTTTGTCGTTGCTAAATCAAAGTCTCATTTGAAGGTCAGCCTGCTGAAGGTAGCAAAGACATAAACTGCACTGCAAGATAACAGGAGGAAAAAGAGGAAAAGAAGATCAGTACTTGTGGATTACAGTTAGTTTAGGAAAAAAAACAAGAAGTACTTCTGCAATAAGAACAGCTGATCATCAGCTGATGTAAGGCGATCTTCAGCCTGATTTAAATACACAAACCCATCGGTCATCCTTTACACTAGCAGCTGAATTATTTTGAAGTGTCCTACAGTAGAATTATTTATCCCTGAAATTTGTACAAGACCTGCATTTTGTGATTAGATTATGTGCTCAGTAACATATGCATTAATACATTTTGTTAGGATTTAATATGTCTAATGTCTCCTTCAGATTATTGATCTCAAGATTAAGCACTTGAGTTCCTGTTGATATACAAGAATTGTCCAATATTATTTATCCTCAGTAACAAGCACCCCCTCCTTTAACCGCCACCTTCTCGTGGTGGAGGGGTTTGCGTGTCCCAATGATCCTAGGAGCTCTGTTGTCCGGGGCTTTATGCCCCTGGTAGGGCCACCCAAGATAAACTGGTCCTAGGTGAGGGATGAGACAAAGAGCGGTTAAACAAACCTTCTATGATGAATGAAAACTTTGGATGGCGTTTTCCCTTGCCCGGACGCAGGTCACCGGGGCCCCCCTCTGGAGCCAGGCCTGGAGGTGGGGCTCAATGGCGAGAGCCTGGTGGCCAGGCCTGCACCCATGGGGCTCAGCCAGGCACAGCCCGAAGAGGCAACGTGGGTCCCCCTTCCCATGGGCTCACCACCTATGGGAGGGGCCAAGGAGGTCGGGTGCAGTGTGAGTTGGGTGGTGGCCGAAGGCGGGGACCTTGGCGGTCTGATCCTCGGCTACAGAAGCTGGCTCTTGGGACGTGGAATGTCACCTCTCTGAAGGGGAAGGAGCCTGAGCTAGTGCGCGAGGTTGAGAGGTTCTGGCTAGATATAGTTGGGCTCACCTTGACGCACAGCTTGGACTCTGGAACCAATCACCTTGAGAGGGGCTGGACTCTCTACCACTCTGGAGTTGCCCCCAGTGAGAGGCGCCGAATGGGTGTGGGTATACTTATTGCCCCTCGACTTGGAGCCTGTTCATTGGGGTTTACCCCGGTGGACGAGAGGGTAGCCTCCCTCCGCCTTCGAGTGGGGGGACGGGTCCTAACTGTTGTTTGTGCGTATGCACCGAACAGAAGTTCGGAGTACCCACCCTTTTTGGAGTCCCTGGAGGGGGTGCTAGAGGGCATACCTTCTGGGGAATCCCTCGTACTGCTGGGAGACTTCAATGCTCACGTGGGCAATGACAGTGAGACCTGGAAGGGCGTGATTGGGAGGAATGGCCCCCCCGATCTGAACCAGAGTGGTGTTTTGTTATTGGACTTCTGTGCTTGTCACGGATGGTCTATAACGAACACCATGTTCAAGCATAGGGGTGTTCATATGTGCACTTGGCACCAAGACACCCTAGGCCTCAGTTCAATGATTGACTTTGTGGTCGTGTCGTTGGACTTGCGGCCACATGTCTTGGACACTCGGGTGAAGAGAGGGGCGGAGCTGTCAACTGATCACCACCTGGTGGTGAGTGGGCTTCGATGGTAGGCCCAAACGTGTTGTGAGGGTCTGCTGGGAATGTCTGGCAGAGCCCCCTGTCAGAAGTAGCTTCAACTCCGACCTCCGGCAGAACTTCGACCACGTCCCGAGGGAGGTGGGGGACATTGAGTCCGAATGGGCCATGTTCAGTGTCTCTATTGTTGAGGCGGCTGACCGGAGCTGTGGCTGTAAGGTGGTCAGTGCCTGTTGTGGCGGCAATCCCCGAACCCGTTGGTGGACACCGGCGGTGAGGGATGCCGTCAAGCTGAAGAAGGAGTCCTACAGGACCCTTTTGTCCTGTGGGACTCTGGAGGCAGCTGATAGGTACCGGCAGGCCAAGCGGAATGCGGCTTTGGTGGTTGCTGAGGCAAAAACTCGGGCGTGGGAGGAGTTTGGGGAGGCCATGGAAAACGACTTTCGGATGGCTTCGAGGAGATTCTGGTCCACCGTCTGGTGTCTCAGGAGGGGAAGCAGTGCAGTGTCAACACTGTATATGGTAGGGATGGTGCACTGCTGACCTCGACTCGGGACGTTGTGGGTCGGTGGGGGGAGTACTTCAAAGACCTCCTCAATCCCACTAACATGCCTTCCAATGAGGAAGCAGAGCCTGGGGACTCGGAGGTGGGCTCCCCCCATCTCTGGGACTGAGGTCACTGAGGTGGTCAAAAAACTCCTTGGGGTTGATGAGATACGCCCAGAGTTCCTCAAGGCTCTGGATGTTGTAGGGTTGTCTTGATTGACACATCTCTGCAACATCACATGGACATCAGGGACAGTGCCTCTGAATTGGCAGACTGGGGTGGTGGTCCCCCTCTTTAAGAAGGGGGACCGGAGGGTGTGCTCCAACTACAGAGGGATCACACTCCTCAGCCTCCCTGGAAAAGTCCATTCGGGGGTTCTGGAGAGGAGGGTCCGTTGGATAGTTGAGCCTCGGATTCAGGAGCAACAGTGTGGTTTTCGTCCTGGTCGCGGAACAGTGGACCAGCTCTACACCCTTAGCAGGGTCCTGGAGGGTGCATGGGAGTTTGCCCAACCAGTCTACATGTGTTTTGTGGACTTGGAAAAGGCATTCGAACATGTCCCTCGGGGAATCCTGTGGGGGGTACTCTGAGAGTATGGGGTACCGGACCCCCTGATAAGGGCTATACAATCGGTGCCAGAGCTTGGTCTGCATTGCCGGCATTAAGTCGAACCCGTTTCCAGTGAGAGTTGGACTCCGCCAGGGCTGTCCTTTGTCACCAATTCTGTTCATAACTTTTATGGACAGAATTTCTAGGCACAGCCAGGGCGTTGAGGGGGTCCAGTTTGGTGGACTCAGGAATGGGTCACTGCTTTCAGATGATGTTGTCCTGTTTGCTTCATCAGGCCGTGATCTTCAGCTCTCTCTGGATCGGTTCACAGCTGAGTGTGAAGCGGCTGGGATGTGAATCAGCATCTCCAAATCCGAGACCATGGTCCTCAGCCAGAAAAGGGTGGAGTGCCCTCTCAGGGTTGGTAGCGAGATCCTGCCCCAAGTGGAGGAGTTCAAGTATCTTGGGATCCTGTTCATGAGTGAGGGAAGAATGGAGCGTGAGATCGGCAGACGGGTCGGTGCGGCATCTGCAGTAATGTGGGCTCTGCATCGGTCCGTCGTGGTGAAAAATTTACCAGTTGATCTACGCTCCTACCCTCACCTATGGTCATGAGCTATGGGTAGTGACCGAAAGAACGAGATCGTGAATACAAGCGGCTGAAATGAGTTTCCTCTGTAGGGTGTCTGGGCTTTCCCTTAAAGATAGGGTGAGAAGCTCTGTTATCCGGGAGGGGCTCAGAGTAGAGTCGCTGCTCCTCCGCATCGAGAGGAGTCAGATGAGGTGGCTCGGGCATCTGATCAGGGTGCCTCCTGGACGCCTCCCTGGTGAGGTGTTCCGGGCACGTCTAACCAGGAGGAGGCCCAGGGGAACACCCAGGACACGCTGGAGGAACTATGTCTCTTGGCTGGCCTGGGAACGCCCTGGGATTCCCCCGGAAGAGCTAGAAGAAGTGGCCGGGGAAAGGGAAGTCTGGGCATCTCTGCTCAAGCTGCTGCCCCCGCGACCCGACCTTGGGTAAGTGGAAGAGAATGGTTGGATGGATGGAGTAACAAGCACACTACAGTATATAAAATAAATTGGAAAATATCTCTATTACTACTGAACAAAAGTAATGCTGTTATTTTGGAGAGATATAATAACACTTGGAACAAGTAAAATGATACAAACTTTTCTGTACATAATTGTGCACTAAACTTCTGACCTGTATGAGTGACTGGGGATGAGGGAGCGAGTGTCTTGCAACCACCCTGGGCTGAATAAGAAGATTCAATAATGGAACCCTAGATAGAGGGTCCATCACTGAGAATTGCTTCATACTCATTGCTTTCTTTATAGTCAATAAAGTGCTTGTGATTAATGATAATGATAATGACGAGGACGAGGATGATAAGTGTTGTAAGAAAGTTGCTATATTGTGCCCGACCCAACACAGATTGACACGGAAGGCACGTATATAATAAAACAGATATTTATTTTTCCTCACCTGTGGGGCACGTCTTCCCCGTGAACACCGCAGGCAATACACAGTCCCAATCACAGCACACAAGTAATGCAAAGCACTCTTCTCTTCTACCACCAATCCTCCCAGGCAACCTTGTCCTCCTCCACCCGACTCTGGCCACTGAGTGGTGGTTGCTGGCTCCTTTTATAGTGCTCCAGGTGCTTGATCACCGAGTTCCGGCTGCACTTCCAGGTGTGATGAATATGCTGCCCACACAGGCTCAAGAGTCCCAAATACAGCACCCCCTGGCAGTGCCTGCGGGATCCAACAGGGCTGCACCCAACTCCAATTCCCATGGAGCCCTGTGGGAAACCGAGGCACTGCTCCAACCCAGGGGAGCGGCCGTCTAGTGTCCAGGGGGAGGTATTGCACTGTCCAGGGCTGCTCCCCCTGATTATAGTGTGCAGGGGCATCCCGGCTGGGCATGGACCCCAGCCACCTGCCACATTGCCCCTCTCTCAGCTCGGCACGTCCCGCGAGGGCTGATCTTCTCCAGGATGGGGAGACGGTGTCATCCGCTTCGTGGGAGAACTGCCCTCGCAGGACGGGCTGCTGCGCCCGATGGGACTCCGCTGGTGGGGGGGCAGTGTGGCAGGAGGCTGGGGGCCAGACCCAGCCGGGAATCCTGGAAGAACAGGAAGGAGATCTCTATGTCCCCGGCCCATGAGGGGGCAACCGCCCTGGATAGCAAGGAGACCACGGGGAAGTAGCAGGGAGGCTCAAACTCATGGGGGCCTGTGGCTACCACCAGGGGGCACCCCAAGCCTCATAAAGTCAGGGAGATCTACACTTCTGCCACACCTGGAATGGTGGAGGAAGGACCTTCCAGCAACGCCCGGAGTGCTTCCGTGTGCTCATGCGGCACTTCTGCCACACCAGGATGTGCCGCCGGAAGAACGTCAGAGAGCACCTGCAGCACATCCGGGTGACTATAATGGGGGCCTCCTTCCTATAGTCGGGGAGCAAGAGTTGGGAGCTGGAGGTGGACGAAGCTCCAGCGAGAGGAGGAAGATAGGTGGCCCACGGACATTGGAGAGGCCCGTGTTTAGGGGTGTTTGGTGCGGGAGCACTGTGTGCTGTGTGGGACTGTGTTGGGACTTTGGGTGTGTTTTATAACCCTGCTGGTGTTAGTCAGATGGTGTCCGGGTGACCTCTCAAAGTGTATAGACTTGGCTTGAGAATAATAGAAATGACACTAAGTTTATAAGGTCATTATTGTCACATTTTATATCATAAAAACTGCTAAATGTAAATCAAGTGGTGTTATGCTCAAACTATGTAATGCACTGGTAAGACCACATCTTGGAGTATTGTGTGCGGTTCTGATCAGCAGGCTACAAGAAAGACATACCAGCACTTGAAGATTTGCAGAGTAGAGCAACCAAGTGCTTCCCAGGACTTAAGGACATGTCCTACTTTGACAGACTCAGAGAATTAATCCTGTTTAGTCTCGAGCAGAGGAGACTGATTGGGGAGGCACTTCTTTACACAATGAGTTGTGGGACACTGGACTAAACTACCGAGACATGTTGTTGAAGCAGAATCCTTGACAACATTTAAGAAGAATTTGGATGAGATTAGCTTTTACCTAACACAAACATGCTTGATGGAATGAATGGTCTTCTTTCTTTTGTCAGATTTCTTATGTTTCTTATGTTAGGTGTGTAGGGTACAATGAAATTCTTACTTACATGTGCAAATCAAAATGCAACATGTCCTCATTCTGTGGTACCATGATAATGACAGATAGATAGATAGATAGATAGATAGATAGATAGATAGATAGATAGATAGATAGATAGATAGATATTGTGTTCTACAATGAGTAGCTCAAGTTAGATTTCTCTAAGGATGAGGTTAATGATGATGAATCCCTCCAATGTGCTTTCTGTGTTTGCTTTTTTAGAATGGCTGTTTTATTAATTAGATGGTTGCTGGATTTATAATTCAACAGTAGGCTGAGCTACAGGAATTAATTTTGGTTCAAAAGATTCTACATACAGTACTACATAATAAGCACATTAGCTGTAATTTACTTTTCTGACCAAATTGCTACCCCCCGAATGGCCAGTACATGCCTTCTAATACTAGGGACTGCTAAACACAAGCAGATATCATTATCTACACCTCATTTTTCTCACCACTGTCATCTTTTGTAGCTTTCAGTTTTTTCTTGATTTTTGTGATCCACAGGCTGTCAACAGAATTTCAGTTGTTTACCTCAAGGTGTCCCTGTAGGCCAGCCATTTTGAGGTATTATTTGGTATTAAGTATAGGAACATTTTTTTTTTTACTCTGGGTAGAGTGTGAATTAAAATTGTCATTACAGGATGATTTAATTTATAGTTGATTTATCTAATGATTGATTAATTTAGCACCATACCATTTTGTTAGAACTTACATGAAGTTGAACATCTGACAGCACATCTCTGCTACTTAGGGGCCACTAAAACAAGCTAGTTCGTTGGATTTATATAAGCTGTCATAATATGAGGGACAAAATATCTTGAGTTCATTACACTACTCATGGCAGAAAAAATTGTGATTTTTCAAATTGTATACTTAGTAGATTTTGATACTAGGTCTAGGTTCTAGTCCTGGCTACAGCTGAAGAATTGCCCATCCTCAATACAAATCAATGAATGTGCAGAACTACCTGCAAATTTTACTTTTTTTCCTTTTCTATTATCATTTCTGTCAGTCACAACATATTTTTCTTCTAATGAAGGAAACTCCACAGTAACTATGTTGTTAGACTTAAGCAGAGCGATTGACACCATTGACCATTCTATTTTACTGCACAGGCTAGAAAATAATGTTGGGCTTACAGGCATTGTTCTTGCCTGGTTTAGCTATTATTTATTAAATCGATTCCAGTATGTACAGAAATGTGCTGACAGTACTCCATCATTATACACAGAAGTGAGATATGGTGTCTCGCAGTGCTCAGTACTGGGACCTTTACTGTTTTCACTTTACATGCTTCCACTAATTTTCACTCATATGCAGATGACACCCAGTTACTGTATATACCTTCCTTTTAGACCAAATTAAGTTTTCTCCAATGTTGTCTTTAATTAATTGTGTTAGTGAATTAAACAAGTGGATGGATGAGAACTACTTGTCTTTAAATACAAATAAAACAGAGATATTAATTATTGGGGGGAATGATGCTGATTGCAACAACATTTTGTTATCATTTAATTCAGTTGGAATCACCATTAATTTTACTGAATCAGCCCGCAATCTAGGAGTTATCTTTGACTCTAGCATGTCATTTAAAGCACACATTATAAAGTTGTCTAAATCATGTTTCTTTCATCTTAAAAATGTTCAGAAATTAAGGTGTTTTTTAAATAAGAGGGATTCTAAGAAATTAATTCATGCATTAATTTCTAGTAGGATTGACAACTGCAATTTGGTGTTCACTGAATTTTGAAATTGTTCTTTATACAGCTTCCAGTTAATCCAAAAGGCTGCTGCAAGAATTATTACAAGAACAAGAAAATATGAACACATAACTCCAGTTCTTAAATCCTTACACTGGCTCCCAGTTAAGTTTAGGGCATATTTAAAAATACTCCTTTTAACATTTAAAGCCTTAAAGGGCCAAGGTCCGGCTTACTTGTCTGAACTTATCATGACTTACAAACCAGAGTGCACAATAAGATCTCAAGATGCCGGTCTACTTATGATTCCAATAAAATAACAGTGGGAGGTCGAGCTTTTAGTTACCGGGCCCCTAAACTGTGGAACAATCTGTCTGCTACAATAAGAGATGTCTCTTCAGTCTCGGCTTTTTAATTCCAGCTGAAGACTCACTACTTCAGTTGAGCATATCTTGACTAAAGCTGCTGATTAACTGTACAGACTGCATCTCTGTTGTTAGTCATTAGCACTAAAACATAAGTAATATGATGGTTATAATTTGTTACTAACCCTTACCTATTCTGTTTCTCTTCTTAGTACTCAAATGTGGCACTTGGTGTCACTGCCTATGTGTGAAGTAGTTCTGTCTGCCTAAAGTAAAGTCATCTCTGATGGAGGATCGCAGGAATAGTCAGGTAGAGGCATCTTTTGATTGGATTGGTTGTCCCAGCACTGACTCAGCTGTGGAATGGCCAATAGGGAGAGGCAGCTTAATGGTCGAGGTCTCCAGGACTCTGAACAAATCCAAATTGTCTCTATTATAAAAAAAAAATCTTGGAAGGAGACTAGACATGATTTTCTCAGAGAGACACTTTCACATCATGTGAGACAAGACTGTGCCAAAAGATTTAACAATGCCTGGGGCCGGAAATAAAAGACAAAGAGTAGATGACAAAGTAGAACGTCGTAAGGAATTCAAAAACCTTGGCGTTGGACACATGAAGAGCAGGTTAGAGATAATAGAAGTATGAAAATTCAAAAGTCTCAAAAAAGGATAGTAAAGTTCACATTAACGCAAACGGAAATTATTACTCCGTGAAATAACGCAACAGCGAAAAGAGATTGAATATATTGTTCGGATTTAAACTTTAAGTCGGAGACTTGTAGATCGTCTAATTGGTGTTGCCATCAGGGAAAAGCATTGTTTGCATGCCCAGACTACCTGGAAAGGGATCTCTCTTTGAACTGCCTTTCCCAAGGTTTCTTCCATTTTTTCCCTACAAGGGTTTTTTGGCAGTTTTTCAAGAAGGGGGGCTGTCAAAAGGCAGGGCCTGTTAAAGCCCATTGCGGCACTTCTTGTGTGATTTTGGGCTATACAAAAAATAAATTGTATTGTATGGTATTTTTGAAATACATACACCATAAAGATTGTGATTCCAGAGGTCTACTGTCCAAATGAAGTTGTCATTGCTGGTGAAATGAGATTTTTGAAAATGCAGTTGAGCTGCTACTTAAAAGGACTATATATTTCACACATATTGTATGAAATTTCCCCAATTTCTTTTATTGTGTTTTGTGTTATTCTTGCATTTCTTTAAGTAATGATATATGGAACTTGTAATTCTTGTGTGACTCACTGAGCTCTTAAGTAGAGTTCTGTCTGAAAAAGACATACTGCATTTTAATTGAAATACTCCAAGACAATTAGCCATCACTGATCTTCTGCTTTTGAACTGATAACTGAATATTTCATCCAACACACTGGGTCCCTAGGCTGGTTTGATTCCTACTTAATGTCTAATGCTGCTGCATTCTGGCTTCCCCCAATCCTAAAACTGAATTTTGCAGACTCACAGGGAAGAATTACTAATTAACCAAAACGAAGGGGCAAAAATGGGCAGCTTTATCTAAAGAGGAAAATCTACTGCAAGGGAATGGGATTGGGTATGTGTTACTATACCACACCAAATGGACAACTCATGTAGCAAATACAAGGTCTATGATGATTAGTTTGATTCCATCTTAAATGGGTAGCTCAGCTAGTATACATCTAAAATGGTGAGGGTTGGGTCTGCCTGTCTGTCTGTGGACAACTGGGGTTAGAACCTTGATTTTGGTCTTAATTGAAAACTTATGCTGTGATATGCATTGGTTAAGTAAAAATGTGGCTAGCAGCAACCTGCACAAAGTTATCAGGGTGTGAATCTTTCTTTCGGGAAACTACATAGGCAATAAGGTAATATGGCAGAAAGAAAACGAAGAGCAGAGACATCTGCTAAGCATGAAGCAAGTTGCAAAAGCTGATTCTCTGATAAGGAAAAGAAGAATGACATGGCAAGGCAAACTCCAGGTACTTACACACTGCTGGGGCATGAACCTTGATAATGGGAGGAGTAGACATCCACATATTTTTTAGTTATTTTTTACTTATTTGGGTGATTTCTTTGTCCAAGGTGACTTATAACATTTGAGGCATGTTGCAATGTTTCTAGTAAACTCAACTTTGTCATCATAATGGAGAAATATTCCGGTGTTAAACATGCAATACTGAAAGTATTCTCACTTTCTGGTTCAGCTTATATCTGTGATGCAGTTTTCTCTACCCTAAAACAAATGAGTTGCTTCAAATAACCACCACTAAATAAAACCAAGATTTCAAAAGGATTGTGGGAAGGAAGAAATGCCAAAAGTCCTAATGAATCAAAAGCAGCTACTTCCAGAAAAAGAAAAAACTCCAAATCATGAAAACAGTATTTCTCCACTGCAGGATACTTGAAGTGTTTTGTTTATTTATGTGTAAACACATACAAACACACACACAACATACATAACTTATGATGTAGATCTTTGCAACAGTATGGCCTATTTAGTGCACAGTATTTTTAATGGTGGCCAGTCCTGGCCTAATACATTTTAAAACACAGTATTTGTGCCCTGCTCTCTCACATGAGATTTAGTGTAGCCACCTTCCACTCCATTCAAACTAGTGTTGATGCTGAGGTTGTCACCCGTTGCACAGCTGCACTTAGGTCCTAATCTGGGATCCTGAGGAGGTCTGTTGTAAAGCGAGTGTGGTAACGCGTTGTTTCAGCACATGCTCCCATCCCACAACACCACCAACAACTTCTGCTTCAGCTGTACTTCAATGCATTTGATTCTCGTTCACAGCTCTTTCCATGTGGCTCCAATGATCTTTTCTTGGCCATGTCACCTGTCTGCTCATTAGAGATGTGCAGTGTACCAGTACTGAAAAAGTACAGAAAAACCCAATTTTTAAAACAGTATTACACCATCATAACAGTATTTTCAATACCGGAAGTCAATGTTAGTTTTCAAAGACCTTTCTCAGCTAGTTGTTCTGCTCTCCAGTGTGCTAGAGCCCCCACAGTGGGACCCACCAGCTCCATTCCATGACATAAAAAGTTAGGTTCATTTCCATTAATAAACTACTCAGTGGGAGTGTGCCCTGCCATGACCCTTGCCTTGCATCCAATAAGGCCGGAACAGGTTCAGATCATAGACAGAGGATTCTGTTAAGCAGTTTTTGGCATCCTGGTGAACTAAAAAAATCATTTTGGAACTGCAGACACAGCTGCCCAGAGCACACTCACAGTTGTTTCTTACAGAGCAGTGCCATGACGTCTTGTGAGTGGCACTGTAACAATGCAAACATATGTATTTAATTTTAGGTTAGAATTATCTGTAAGTTTAAAACTTAACACTTGGTGAGAGTGCCTATTTTCCATGGGAACTGGATAACATACAGATAAACACCCTTGATAAGACAGTGTTTTGCACATACTGTACATAAGATCAACGCTTTTATGACAATCTGCCCATTACCAGAGTAGTGGCCAATTACTGGTGTGCAACATCACGAGGCTCGTAAAAACCATGTGGTGTTTTTGGCATAAAGGAGTGATGAATGAGGGAGACACAGAGAGTTCATCCACAGTGTTAAAGAAGCCATCCATGCAATAGCCTGACCGCTGGATCTTAATAAGCCACTGCTTCTTCTCTAACACAGATGTTTGCTGCTCTTCAGCTTTTATGTTCTTTAAAGAATGTATTATTTGATCTTTCTGACTTTGAAGCAAGGGTAATTTTTTTTATTAGGGAGTTTACACTCAATATTCATTTCCATTGTTTATTTCACTTATATTTTTGTGGTGCTATTCTACTTTAATAAATACTGCTTTGCTTTTAAATTTCTGTACTTTGCATATCTTCAGTGAAGTAACAAAGCAGATTAGCAGGCTGAGGGGGGGGGGGGGCGCCTCTAACAGAGAGCAGCATGAATGTGAGTAACACATTACTGGTTGGTAAGTGGCATTAACCAAGATTTAAAATGTTAAACTGACCTTATATATAGCAAATTGTATGTTAATTCGTACTCCATGTCTCAGACATGGTGCATTAACCATGATGTACCAGCCTTCATGTGTGTAGGTTATTCTTGGGGATTAAGGTGTGTCAGTGATTTGTGTCTAGGTTATATCAGGGGACATCAGTGTGTTAATTAATTAAATTTATACAGCACTTTTTCAGCTACTTAACTCAAAAAACTGTAGACAGTGGGGAGCCATTTTAATCACCATCAATGTGCAGCATCCACCTGAATGATGCGACAGCAGCCATTCCTGCACCAGTTGGCTAGCGGTGTAAGAGGTGAGAGAGCTAGCCAATTACAGACACAGGATAATTAGTAGGCCAGAATAAACAGGGCTGTGATGGGCATTTTCCCCGGACATTGGGGTACACTCTACTCTGTTACGAAAAATGCAGAGGGATCTTTAATAACCACAGAGACTGTGGACCTCAATTTTACATTTCATCCAAAGGACTGCACCATCTGTCATGTGCTGTGTCTGCATCATTGCACAGCTGCATTTTGATCTGTACGCAAACCACAGGTTAAGTGCCCCCTATGGACCTCACTGATACCTCTTCCAGCAGCAGCCCAAGCTTTCGTGATTGATCTCCCGTCCAAGTGCTGTCCTGGCCCAGTCATGCTTAGCTTTAGGTGGAAGGTGGTGGTATGGCTGCTGACCATGCTCCATGTGGAGTACTGAGGAGTGACAGACCATAAAATGCTTAAGTGGACAGTGTCTGTGTGTCAAATTGATAAATAACTTGGGTGAGTCCCTCTCACCCCAAGATAATACAGATCTAAAATACATACAAGAAAGTTAAAGAAAAAATCCTATGTCAATCCAAATGCAAAACTAATTACCAGGAATATCATTGAAGGGCTTCAATTAATATGATGCTGCTTAGATCAGTTTGCCAGTTAAACTGGGTCATTAATAAAGGATAAACATATGCATAAATAAAATAAATTAAAAAAATGAGAGAAATATTCTGGAACAAAATTGATCTTGCCTGAAGAGCAGTAGTCTTCTTCTCACAATTCCGTTTTCACAGTAGTGATAATAGATTTAAAGTTGAATAGTGCTGTTATAGATCGTTAATTGCAAAGTGTGGATCTTGGCAAAAGGTATCTGTACAATAGGCTGATAACAATTTATGAAGATACACAAATAAAGATCTGGCTGGTTCCTGTCTGGAGCAGATTCTGCCTTGAAAGGCTTTGACACCCTGTCACCCTGTACTGGATAAAGTAAATGAAAAATGAGTGTGGACAGATGACAAAAACACAACAGACATTTGATTAAGTAAACAAATCTTACATTTGTATTTATTTCACATTAGAAAGAAAATTAGAAAATGACAAACTTGGAAAACAGTTACACCAAGCTGCTAAAAATGATAGCAAAAATAGAAATTGAGCCCATCCCCAAACCCTCCCCCCAAGCTAAGCAACAGCTCAAGACCAGAACTTTGAAGCCCAGAACTGACTTTAAACACCCTGGACTGCCTGATATAGCCATATTTTCTGTAGTCTCTATATATAAATATTATAGTTCTTATCTGTGCTTATTTTCCTGAGAAACTTTCTTGAACAGTACCATTAAACTAGTATGTACCTTTAATTCAAATAATATATTAACATTTATATATATTTTATATATATAGATATATATCTTTGTTATTAAACATTTTATATTTTTCTTAAAAGTCCAAGATTTCTGTAAAAATTATTTAATTACTCCCCACCCACCCCAACCCACCTACGTCAATAGTGCAGAGCTTTCAAGCCAATGCATAGTGTACTAGAACTAAAATTATTGGCTTGTTTCCTCAAAGGAAAATAAGGTGGACATTTTTTAACATAATAAATACACAGCAGATCTCAAAAATAAATAGCCTCATTAGGAATATCAAATTGACATATTTCTTAGGGAAATCACATACCTATGCCACAATATGTAATTCATTAGCAAAACTGCATTAAATGATGCACAAAGGAGAGACTTTTTTTTCTTCAGGGCATGCTATAAATCCTAAGGATACACAGAGGAAGAATCTGGCCAGAAGGCAGATGCCTACCTATAGAGTCTCTGATTTACATTTATATTATCAAAAAATGATTGAATCCTTAATGACAAGGCCTTCACAGTAAATCCAGTAAGAAAACATGAAGAACAGCTGTCACCAAAGTACAGACAGCAGAAATCTCTTATGGGTCTGATACTGACAGCTTTTCATTTTGGTGTTTTGTGAACTTCAGTACGTCATACAATTTCCTTTAAATAAAAGTTGAAAAAGTACAAAAAAAAAAGTCAAGTATTACAAAAAGCTACACATCCCTGAAGAAATGCATTTAAGCTACAGCTTTCTGCTTGTCTAAAGTGGCAAAGACAAATTGCTTTGACACCTAAGTTAACTTTAAATGAGCACACAAGGAAAAGACAACCGTCCAGAACCTGGTGGCCGACTCAAATGATGCAGGGTGATAGTGGCTGAAGAAATTCATTGTAGTCAATCTCCCCAGTCAGAGACTACTAAAGTGAGTGTCTGATTGAGCTCCATTACTATTTAGTTATCATCATTCCCCCAAGGTTCTGTTTTTACTTATCAAAAATGAACAGTATGCAACAATTTTAGATCACAGAACTGCATTCCACCTTTATGATGTGCTTGTCACACTCTCAGTGACGGATGTTTCTGTACAACTTCAGTAAGCCAATATAGTGGCATATAATGAACATTGCCCACTGACTATCAATTACACCCAAGCCTGTAAAATATAAATGGACTGCACTATACAAAAAGAATAACAGAAAAATGCTAATAATCCCACTGCAGAGTAAGCACATGTGTGGACAAGCGTGTCACAATTAATACACAGCTTTACAAGTTGGTTAAATTCTAAAATTTATGGAAAGAACATGCTACCCTTATCTCTGTCTAAAGGGACTAGTTACAATGAAAACCTGCTGCCACCATGAGTTGAGTTGAGTAAACTGGCCGAGAAGCTGCATACCAAGTTGGTGATCCCAGTGCTTTAAAGAAGATGGTTTTCGTGAGCTGATTGCTGGGAAACTTATAGTTAAGCTAGCACCATCTTTCCCACTTTGGACACCACATACACACTGGGAAAATGAAAGAAAAAGGAATATTGCTAGAGATTTGCACAGGGAAGCAGGGCAGCTTTAAGCAAACCCTGATGATCCAACCTAACATAATCACGGACATTCAGAGTATCAGGCTTACCAGGGATCTAAAAACTCTGATAAATTATAACAAAAATAATAATTCAAAACACACCTTTAAGTAGTCAAGGTCAAATCAGAAATGTACAAGCAATATAAAAAATAAATAAATTAGGTAAAACATATCTAATACAAAAAAAAAAAATACAAAAACTTCATTTTAACAATTTTAACAGAGTGAAAGCAGTTAGAAAATTATCTATAAGCAGAATCAACTCTTTCAAGTTCACCTCAGGTCACAAAGAGGCCCTCCTCCTCCTCCCACTGAGAGGAACACAGCTCCACCAGGGCCAGGGAAGTCTCTGCTTTTTTATGTTGAGCAATAAGTAT
The DNA here is from genome assembly GCF_900747795.2 of Erpetoichthys calabaricus. NCBI lineage: Eukaryota > Metazoa > Chordata > Cladistia > Polypteriformes > Polypteridae > Erpetoichthys > Erpetoichthys calabaricus. The sequence goes on from NC_041395.2 coordinate 179,330,170, forward strand.
GAGATTCAGTACTGTTTCCATGGTGAGTCCATGGTGTGCCCAAAATGGATTCATTAGTGACAGGTTTTACACATGCACCCCTCCTACTCCAAACTAGTAAAAGGTCCTTGGTAAAAAGGGCGCGTCCAGTTTGAAAAGCATTCGGTTTTCAGGGAAACTTCAAAAAAGTTTAGTGCAAAATTAAGATTGGTTAGACTTACATAAAGACACCCATTGGTAGCCCACTCTATAACTTGTAATATGGGGCAAGGTAAGCTATAGAGGAGGCTGCACCAAAGTTAGTAACATCTGGCACTGGAAATGCTGAAGGCAAACATAAAAAAGTGCTACTTGATTGCCTGCTCTGTGCTTTCAGATTATCAGATAGTCCCACATCGCTGACTTGTTCCTTTGGTGCAAAGACCAAAGAACTGCCATGACAGGCACAATTAAAATTTCAAGTGCATTAGGGATCTGAACGGAGCATGTGTGAGTCTTCTGTTGCCATGGGGTGTACAAAAATAGGCGGAACAATTGGCATATTGAGGAGAAGAAATCCCTTCAGCTTGGTGTTTGTATACCAAATTCAATATGTGGACAGCAGCATCAGAAACATTCTTTCTTTGATGAAGACTAGAAAGCACCATTACCAGCTCTCTTTCTTGTCCTTTGCTCCTTTCTAAATTCTTACCCAGCACGTTTTTTGACAAACTTTTCTGTTTTATTTTTTTCTACAGGAGGCTGCTGCCTCACTGGGATATACATGAGTCAGCTCTTTGAGCTGTGATTATTGCAGACCCTGTTTTATTGCTGAAAAGCCCTTATCTGGAGCAGTCAAAAGAGACTGCAAATGGCAGGCACACACTGGAAGAGCAGCTGTGTCACCTCCACACAGCATCTGAGGGTGCGCTGTGGCCTGCTTACAGTAAACAAGTTATTCCCACAAGGAGCTCCCCAAGCACCGCAATAGGAAACTCACCAAAGCTTCAAATCCCTTTAGTAAAACCTGGCAAATACTCGAGAAAAAGAGAGACAGAGACGGTACTCCCACCAGGGAAGCCGTAGCATCACAAGAGTGCTTCTGCAATCCTTAGTCATGATGGCATCGCAGCACATTTGGAACATTCTCTGTGGACTCTCAAGCATAAAGTTCAAAAGTATTCTTCACTCTGTCCCAAAGAAGTTGCAGGAGTGATTGCCGGTTCATGTCCAACAAGCCCAGAGCAACACACACCCACCACAGTAACCATAGTAAGAACTATATTATAATATTAATAAGAATATCTTCAAATTTAGGAAAAAACAAACAAACCACACCACACAAAACATGAAAATGATAAAGGTGAAATTTCAGTTATTGCCTACAATCTTGGGTCGATTTCTTCCATAGAACCTGTTCTCCCCACCCCAGACCACCCAACTACCCAAATTCCTGTGTGGATTTCCCAGGCTAACAGTATTAAGTGCTTTTTTTTTTTTCATTGCAAAATTGTGAGAGACAGTGGCAAGCCAGATTTGCTCTTTGGTGACTTGCTTGAGAGCACAACCAGACTGAGATCCACTTTTAAATGGGGCCAGAAAAATTTGCACTATATAGCTGGCTCAATCAGCAAGGATCATCTGAAGAGTCCTGCCTTTCCCTGTCCCAGCACACATTGATGGAAGGTGAGCCAACAGCTGGATTTTCTGATCCAGAGGTCATCCACTGATGCCTCTCTGCAGCCATGAAGTTGGAGAAGATGGGCATACCTGTATGGCACATATTGTATGCAGGAGATGGGCTGTCAGAACTGCCATACCTCTGTAAAAGAGAAGGTGGTGCAGATTCATCCAAGACATGTGGAAGACTAACCACGGATTTACGTGGTCGACGAGTGCGCACTTCTAGGCAGTTCTGTCCCTTGAGGTGACGTTGCAAGTGGTCATCACGGGCAAAGGCTTTGTGGCAAAGCGAGCACTCAAAAGGACGATCTCCACTGTGAAGAGACAGGTGATTCTTGAGGTCATAGCTATGCAGGAAACGGGCTGGGCAATGCGAGCACAGGTAGGGTTTTTCACCTGTGTGCTTGCGCATGTGAATCTTCAGTTTGTCATTCCTAAAATGAGAGGAAAGTGGCTAGTTAAGAGTGGAACCAGTCTGTCATAAAATCCACTTTTGTGCTTTAAAGTTAGTTTGTTACCAAAGATTGACCAAACTCTTTAATGTTACCTTTAATGGTTCAGAAAAAATAGCTATGATGATGCAAGTATGTAACCTGGATAATCTGTCTTGAACACCCCTAACAGAAAAAATAAAAATATAAAAGCAGGACAGCAGCAAGGTTGTAGCCTCTTTATTTTACCATTTCGTGTCGGCAACCCCTTCAACATACAACTACAGATACATTTTTATTTCAAGAAAGATAAATTCCTAAATTAACTCTTTACCAGCTTCTCTGCCTGTTTGTTATTGTGCCTAGCACATCTATCTACTATATAATAATACACCTGCAAGCAATCTGATGGGTCAGTTTGGCTATGGTGATGTGATCGAAAAAGGAAGTGTTAGTATGAGACACACAAGAAGAAGTAAAGGCTGAGAGCTGCCTTCAAATACTGGAAATATAAAAGTGAGCAGAAGGTGAGCAAGGCACCTCAAAGTGACATAGCGTAAGAAGGAGGCTTTATGGGAATGATCCACTCAAGAGAGGTTCAGACAAACAAGGATACTGAGGAAAGGCACTGATGGCACATGTAGTGCAAGAGATGTCAAATATTATTAATTTATTCAATTGCCTATCTTTGATAGGTAATGTGACTAGTGGCTAGTTAATTTATAATTGTTAAAGGTAAGGTAAGGGCAAAACCTGTCCCGATTGCAGATAGCTGGTTTTTATAAAGACGCCTACTCCCAATATAATCCCAGGGTTTTTTGATTATTCCAAAGTACTATTTTATAAAATATGACTTCAAATTAGAATTGTTTTATAGCATTTGAGGTAAGCAAAGCTTCAGGTAGAAGCTTGTTACTATTTCTTCATTAACAGTCTTTTAGTTTTAAACTTTGTAAGACATGCACAAGAACAAAAATATAATTATTGTAGGAGCAGCAAAGGCATTGTCACTTTTACATGTGACTGTTCATCAGTTACTGGCTAATTAAATGAGTAATCACCATAAAACTAACACCGTCTTCCCTTCAACCATGATATCTTCTATAGCTCCATTCTCTTGATGCCATGGATATACCTTGACACACTGCAAAGGAATAGTATATATGATAATGTAAACAGCAGGGAAAAAGAATATGTCAACAGGTTTGGTTTTGAGACATATGTTTATGTGTGTGATCTCAGTAAATGCTAGACATTCTCTGACACTTTGAGTCATTAACCACATAGGCACACCCAGAGGGCAGACCCTCACTTCCAGACGGCGCAGTAACTTTTGCACCTTGATCACAGACTCTATGCCACTCCCTAAGGCTATCAGCCAGCTGAAGGTCTGTGGCTGGTTTAATGAGGAGTTACCAGATTTCTCTGATCTCTCAATATTCATAATTTAATCAAGTATCAAGAATATTGCTTTAAGTTTTGAAATATATGGAGTAAACTATGACTACAGCAGGGTGCTTTGATCTGTTTAAGCGAAGTGGTAAAGTCCACATGAGATGGCATCTGAAGAAAATAAAGGGAATATGATTCAAAATGCCAGAAGAAAACACTAATTAAGGAGCAAATGAATTAATTGGATGATACATGGACAACTAATGCCCCTTATACACTGCTCTTCTATTTCTGGAATAATTTCCATTTTTGTTTTTTTCAACTAAATGGAAAAGATCAGAGTAGAAAAATTAGTTGGTTACACTAGTTAATATTTTAAATTATTGTTGATTGTAACTTGCATCAATAAAGTGTAGCACCATGTCACTTCTGATATATTTGCGAGTGATAACACTTGGTGCCTGCCTACCAGTTTAATGGTAGCAATGGCACAAGGCCAAAATGTGATGGGCAGCACTTGGAATTGCATCAATACAATACATATTAAAAACAGAAGCAACGTACTGGAGTGTCAACTGTAAAATTTTTTAAATGGATACAAGGCATTTTAAAAGAGAAAGACAAGAAAGGAAGTGTGCAGGTAAGATATGGTGAGTCAAAGAGAGGTGGGCAGTGTATGGGTGAAGAAGCCATTGAGCGTGAGGAGATGCCACCACACACAGGAAATAAACCCAAACATAAAGAGTTGAGAGCAGTGCGTGCAAGACAGTGAAAAGTGAGAAAGAGAGAGAAAGAGGAGTTAGACAAGGAGATGGTGGAGACAAGTGCAGGTGACAATCAATCAGAGAGGGGGCATCATGAAGGCAAAAATCTTACTCTAGATCCACTACTTAACACTGTAGTTGAACATTTCGTCAACATTTTCAAATTATAATTAAAAAAATTACCGGTCAGCTGTTTTGATTTAGATTTAAAGTAAATGATTTGTAGGTCTTATATAAAATTTTGTCAAGGTGACCCTGCACGCTGTGTGTGATGGGGTGACTCAGATTTTCCTGACACTTTACATCTGCGTGCAACCAAAGAGGTTTAGCTTTTGATAAGATGCCCATGATTAAGAGGAGTGAGAACATCTGGGGTCTCAGAGTATCTGTCTGTAGCTGAATCACTCTCTCTGGTTCAAATACAGCACACACATAATAATCATGTCACTTAGTAATGAGTCAACATGGCTTCAGCTCTGAGCCAACCATAAATGACAATTTTTGACCAATATTACCCGGAGTTTTGGAATAACAGAATTAACAGATCAATTTTAGTGATCATACCAACAGTGAACAGGTGAGAGTTTTTCATTAGGGGCATGGTTTAAATGTATAAATAGAAAGAAAACCTCATTATAACTTTTACTTCCTTTAGACAGTTCATTTGTCTTTGCAGCACTACATCAAAGACAATGAGCAACAGTGGCAGGGCCAAACCAAGGACCACAGCACATTATCCTAGCAGTAGTAGCAACAGGCAGTTTTTTTTACGAACAGCAGGGGCCTAAACAATGAGAGCTTATGGCTTGAACTTATTGGGAATTCCTCATTTCTGAAGGACAATTGCAAGCTTTCATCCCTGTCTGAAATGGGGTTCAACAGCTTGCCCACACTTCTTGGTACTGCCCAGACATGATTAGACTGATTTAGCGCAGTGTGCATGCCATTATGGACATGTCGAGGTAATTCATAAATTTCTTCTGTTTATTGATTAGTTCACCTTCATTTAGGATAAAATATAAGCATATCAAAAATGAACACTCAAGATAAAATGCTTGTTTTTGCATAAATAAAAGGAAATCTCTTCACTGATTATTTTATGTGCATGGAGATTAGGTCAGCATTGCATCATTTATACATTTTGGAACTGAAAATGGCTTTAATACTGTTAATATAATGTGTGTAAACACATAGAACACCATGGCCTTCTGAAAGCACCTTAGAAGAAACCATGGCAGTACAAAATCTCACCTTCACCATTCTGTTGACACAACATGAAAAGTAACATGTGCACAGTGTTAAGGAAGCATTTTAAAATGACCTAGGAATGAATGTTCCCTAGTCTACAAGTTCTTGTCAAGTTAAATTGGAAATATTATACATTACCTGGTAAACCGCACACCACAGGTGTTGCACTGGAACGGCTTCTCTCCAGTGTGAGTCCTCATGTGACGTGGCAACTTGCCTGCACCATGAATTATCTTCTGACAAACTGGGCACTGCTGTGGAGTCTGTGACTTTCTCTTCCGTACTCCTTTATCTAGATGGGAAGGGCTGACCGAAGGGGTGGCTCCAGAAGACTCCAACAATTCTGCTCCTTCTACAAGAGTGAAATCTGATTCACGGGAGTTATAAAACATGTCCAGAGAATCCCCATCAATATGCTCATCATCAGAGAATTTTTCTTCATGCTTAAAACGCTGGTAACGTCTTTTCTGACTGTATATGCCATTAAGTGCCTGCTGCTCATGTATGGCCTTCCTGTGGGGAAGCACATTATTGTTTTCATTGAATACAAGGTTAGTCTCTTCACCTCTCATGTCCACTTCCTTGATATACTCTTTTCTTTCCTCTTGAACTGCCTGGCCATCTCTTTTACAGATGACTCCTATCTCATTCTTGTAAAGGCAGTTATTCAGGTATTCCCGGGAAATGGAATGTGGATTTGGGGCCAAAGTGATCTTTTTTTTCTTCTTTCTTTCCCTCCTTGGACTGCTACCATCTACTATTACTCCCCTGTGAATTGCTGAAATGGTCTCTTCATAAGCCACATTTCCATTCTCGCTATGCATATTTAGAAGATGCTCTGGATATTGAAGCCTTGTTTCCTGCTCAAGCCCAGGGATCTCACCTTCTCCATTAACTGGATGGAGGGATAGGATTTCCTCTTCTTCTGTTATCTCACATGTATCTGTCCCACTGCTTCGCAGGATGTCAAGGCAAGCATCTGTAACACACTGGATTTCTAGTAAGCGGGCGGCTCTCAGGACGTCAAGCATGCCGGAGCTGCGGATTGTAAGTGTTGCAGTATATGCAAACTCTAGAAGAGCATCCAAGGCTTCAGGTTTTACGCAGTCAAGTTGACAGACAGAGCGTGAGCTTCCAGTAAAGTGACCAGCAGTAAACAATTTACGGAAGTACTGACTAACTGCTGCAAGCACAGCACGGTGAGTCCGATATTCCAATCCTTGTGTTTTGATTGTGACATCGCATAGCAGCCCAGCCCGTCGCTGCTCATTCAAGCAACAAAGAATATCACTGCTGTGGTCAGGGAAGGGGATTCCGATAAGGCCATCTTCAGAAGTCCCCATGCTGATACTCCTGAAAGAGATAGGAGAACACAGATTAGCTCTGTGATACCTGTTATGAAGAGTGCCTGGCCAACCCTTTTCTTCAAACACATATCTGGATATAAAATTTCTTCCCCTTAAGCTTGTCATTGATTCTTAAGTCTAGTTTCTTTGTTTACCTTAAAAAAATACACAAAAGATGTAATTATGAATTTTTTAAATAATGTCCGTCTTAGCATTTTTTTTTATTTACCATTTTCATACAAATATGCCGAAAAGACCCCGTCCATATTTTATTTGAAATTATTGGCTCCTACAACACAAAATCTAATTCTAATATTTGCATGTGTAGCAGTCACATAATAAATAAAATTTATTTTCACAGCTCTCTATGGAAGCTTGAAAGAAGAAAAAAAACAACACTTCTATAAAGTTTGGGGTTGGATGCTCAGAATTCTACAAAATGATTTAATATTTTGATCTCTAGAATTGATTGTATATTAATTCTCAATAGTTGTTCTCACTGAAACCTGCTGGCAAGGAGATCTTTAGAATAGCATGTACATCTGGTTTACTTCATTAGCTTTTAACCTACTGTTTCTTTATTGTAATTTATAAAGGTTATTACACTGCAATTCCCTTTAAGACCATAGATTACACTGCAACTCACGATGGCCGACTGTTTGTACTTTGGCCAAATTATCCTATACTGGTGGCTAAAAAGATCTCAGTGTAAGAGGCAAGGAAGGTCAAACGTTTCACCTCCATTTGTAGCCACACCTGAATTAATTTACTTTCCTTCATCACCAAGCCTTTCCTGCCAACTGTCAATGCCAGCCCATTCCAGTGGGAGCTGTCATCACCCTGAAGGCTTCTTAGCAAATTCCTCACACCATAAACCTGCTGGGGCAGAGCTGACTAATGCTGGCACCTGTGAAGGCTCAGAGTCCTTGTTCCAAATAAGCACACTAAACTCCAAAGTTTCTTGAAGTCAGTGGCGACTTCAGCACTGTAAAATTAGGCCAATTATTTGATATCTATCTATCTATCTATCTATCACATATCTACATCTATATATATGTATATCTCCATATCTCTCTCTCATATATATATATATATATATATATATATATATATATATATATATATATATATATATATATATATATATAAATAAATAAAATCTGTGAATGGTGCCTAGTGTAAAGTACTTGTGGAGGTTGTTAAAATAGCTTTACAGTTTTAATGTTGTTGGAACATAACTAATATCGTTAAAATAATACCAAAAAAATTGTACCAGTGATACTTGAGTTTTTCAAAAATATGTCATTTCCTTTATGAATACATTAAGAACTGGGTTTCCTAAAATACACCCAAAACAGAGTTAATTTTGAGAAAGCAAGAGACAAATGTCTAAATCTACTATCTTATATACAATATATGATTATTTTGTGTATGTTATAATATGTTATATATGTTTATACTACCCTCAATATAAAATTGGACATGTTTATCCATCAGTTAAGATAATTTGGCAATTATTAAAATAATTTTACTTAAAAAGCACAATACTTCATTCATAATTATCCTGTGTCTTAGTTGGCACTATTGCCCACTCTACTCAGAATGCTTACCCACACAGCGCAGTGGTAAAATAAAACAAGGAAAAGGAACACCTCGATATCTATATTATATGCACCAACAGTGATATCCAACAACAAGTTTTTGAGGGAAAAAAAAAAACAATACGAAAAACATTCAGTGAATGTGAAGTTTTCACATTCCAACTCCCCCTCCTCAACACTCAATCCAAATAGGTTTTTTCCAGAAATTTCAATTTTCTTTCCTCAGCCCAAAGATAACGTTAACCAGGTAAGTTAACTAGTGTTATTAAATTCTCCCAGTAAGAGTGAATGTGGGTACAGTAATCCCTACTCCATCGCGGGGGTTGCGTTCAAGAGACACCCACGAAATAAGAAAATCCGCGAAGTAGAAACCATATGTTTATATGGTTATTTTTTATATTGTCATGCTTGGGTCACAGATTTGCGCAGAAACACAGGAGGTTGTAGAGAGACAGGAATGTTATTTAAACACTGCAAACAAACATTTGTCTCTTTTTCAAAAGTTTAAACTGTGCTCCATGACAAGACAGAGATGACAGTTCTGTCTCACAACTAAAAGAATGCAAACATATCTTCTTCTTCAAAGGAGTGCGTGTCAGGAGCACAGAATGTCACATAGATAGAGAAAACAATCTCTGGCAAACAAATCAATAGGGCTGTTTGGCTTAAGTATGCGAAGCACCACGGCACAAAGCTGTTGAAGGCGGCACCTCACACCCCCTCCATCAGGAGCAGACAAAGAGAGAGAGAGATAGAGAGAGACAGAGTTTGTTTTTCAAGCAAAAATCAATACGTGCCCTTCGAGCTTTTAAGTATGCGACGCACCGTGCAGCTGCACAAAAGATAGCAACGTGAAGATAATCTTTCAGCATTTTTAGACGAGCGTCCGTATCGTCTAGGTGTGCGAACAGCCCCCCTGCTCAATCCTCCTACGTCAGGATCACAGAAAGTCAGCGCAAGAGAAAGAGAAAAGTAAGCTGGGTAGCTTCTCAGCCATCTGCCAATAGCGTCCCTTGTATGAAATCAACTGGGCAAACCAACTGAGGAAGCATGTACCAGAAATTAAAAGACCCATTGTCCGCAGAAACCCGCGAAGCAGCGAAAAATCCGCGATATATATTTAAATATGCTTACATATAAAATCCGCGATGGAGTGAAGCCGCGAAAGGCGAAGCGCGATATAGCAAGGGATTACTGTATACAATATTTGTGTTCTTGTCTTGCATCTGATATTCCTGGGTTTGGTTCTAACTCCGTGACAACATGATGAAAAAAGCTGGTTCAGAAAATGGATGGATAAAATTAGAAAGAACAACAGCATCAACAATGATCTCTACAGAACTCTGCTTTTGACATCAGAGAAAAACTTCTTGCATAAACCATGATTAACCCAAAATTAGAAACCTGACCCAAATTCTTGAATGTCTCTTTTGATGTACCTTATGAAATGTTACAAAGGTCATAATGTGTGCTATGAAATGGTTTTTTTGTGTTCAATATATATCCCTAGCTTAACAGTAAAAGCATATTTTCTGTTACCTAAACTTACACTGTCTGTCCATACCTGTACTGGATAACTGCATTAAAATCTCATAGTTTATAATACAGACATATGAAAAAGTTTGGGAACCCCTCTCAGCCTGCATAATAATTTACTCTACTTTCAACAAAAAAGATAACAGTGGTGTGTCTTTCATTTCCTAGGAATATCTGAGTACTGGGGTGTTTTCCGAACAAAGATTTTTAGTGAAGCAGTATTTAATTGTATGAAATTAAATCAAATGTGAAAAACTGGCTGTGCAAAAATTTGGGTACCCTTGTAATTTTGCTGATTTGAATGCATGTAACTGCTCAATACTGATTTCTTGTAACACCAAATTGGTTGGATTAGCTCATTAAGCCTTGAACTTCATAGACAGGTGTGTCCAATCATGAGAAAAGGTATTTAAGGAGGTCAATTGCAAACTGTGCTTCCCTTTGACTCTCCTCTGAAGAGTGACAGCATAGGATCCTCAAAGCAACTCTCAAAAGACCTGAAAATAAAGATTGTTCAGTATCATGGTTTAGGGGAAGGCTGTAAAAAGCTATCTCAGAGGTTTAAACTGTCAGTTTCAACTTTAAGGAATGTAATCAGGAAATGGAAGGCCACAGGCACAGTTGTTATTAAACTCAGGTCTGGCAGGCCAAGAAAAATACAGGAGCGGCATATGCGCAGGATTGTGAGAATGGTTACAGACAACCCACAGATCACCTTCAAAGACGTGCAAGAACATCTTGCTGCAGATGATGCATCTGTACATCATTCTACAATTCAGTGCAATTTGCACAAAGCACATCTGTCTGGCAGGGTGATGAGAAAGAAGCCCTTTCTACACTCACGCCACAAACAGAGTCGCTTGTTGTATGCAAATGCTCATTTAGACAAGCCAGATTCATTTTGGAACAAAGTGCTTTGGACTGATGAGACAAAAAATGGAGTTATTTGGTCATAACAAAAAGCGCTTTGCATGGCGGAAGAACAACACCGCATTCCAAGAAAAACACCTGCTACCTACTGTCAAATTTGATGGAGGTTCCATCATGCTGTGGGGCTGTTTGGCTAGTTCAGGGACTGGGGCCCTTGTTAAAGTCGAGGGTCGGATGAATTCAACCCAATATCAACAAATTCTTCAGGATAATGTTCAAGCATCAGTCACAAAGTTGAAGTTACGCAGGGGTTGGATATTCCAACAAGACAATGACCCAAAACACAGTTTGAAATCTAAAAAGGCATTCATGCAGAGAGAGAAGTACAATGTTCTGGAATGGTAGTCACAGTCCCCCAACTTGAATATCATCGAAAATCTATGGGATGATTTGAAGCAGGCTGTCCATGCGTGCCAGCCATCAAATTTAACTGAACTAGAAAGATTTTGTATGGAAGAATGGTCAAAAATACCTCCATCCAGAATCCAGACACTCAAAGGCTATAGGAGGCGTCTAGAGGCTGTTATATTTGCAAAAGGAGGCTCAACTAAGTATTGATGTAATATCTCTGTTGGGGTGCCCAAATTTATGCACCTGTCTAATTTTGTTATGATGCATATTGCATATTTTCTGTTAATCCAATAAACTTAATATCACTGCTGAAATACTACTGTTTCCATGAGGCATGTCATATACAGTTGTGCTTGAAAGTTTGTGAACCCTTTAGAATTTTCTATATTTCTGCATAAATATGACCTAAAACATCATCAGATTTTCACTCAAGTCCTAAAAGTAGATAAAGAGAAACTAGTTAAACAAATGAGACAAAAATATTATACTTGGTCATTTATTTATTGAGGAAAATGATCAAATATTACATATTTGTGAGTGGCAAAAGTATGGTAACCTCTAGGATTAGCAGTTAGTTTGAATTAGAATCAGGTGTTTTCAATCAATGGGATGACAATCAGGTGTGAGTGGGCTCACTGTGTTATTTAAAGAACAGGGATCTATCAAAGTCTGCTCTTCATAACACATGTTTGTGGAAGTATATCATGGCACAAACAAAGGAGATTTCTGAGGACCTCAGAAAAAGAGTTGTTGATGCTCATCAGGCTGGAAAAGGTTACAACAACAACAACGACAGCAACATTTATTTATATAGCACATTTTCATACAAAAAATAGCTCAAAGTGCTTTACATAATGAAGAAAAATAAAAGGCAAAATAAGAAATTAGGATAAGACAACATTAGTTAACATAGAAAAGGAGTAAGGTCCCATGGCCAGGGTGGACAGAAAAAACAAAAAAAAAAACTCCAGAAAGCTGTAGAAAAAAAATTAAATCTGTAGGGGTTCCAGGCCACGAGACCGCCCAGTCCCCTCTGGGCATTCTACCTAACATAAATGAAATAGTCCTCTTTGTAGTTAGGGTTCTCACGGAGTCACTTGATGCTGATGGTCATACAGACTTTTGGCTTTTAATCCATCCATCATTGTTGGAACATCATGGTGCTTTGGGTAGATGGTGGTGGCGCAAGCAAAAAACCATCTCTAAAGAGTTTGGACTCCACCAATCCACAGTCAGACAGATTGTGTACAAATGGAGGAAATTCAAGACCATTGTTACCCTCCCCAGGAGTGGTCGATGAACAAAGATCACTCCAAGAGCAAGGTGTGTAATAGTCGGCGAGGTCACAAAGGACCCCAGGGTAACTTCTAAGCAACTGAAGGCCTCTCTCACATTGGTTAATGTTCATGTTCAGGAGTCCACCATCAGGAGAACACTGAAAAGGGTATGCATGGCACGGTTGCAAGGAGAAAGCCACTGCTCTCTCAAAAAAACATTGCTGCTCATCTGCAGTTTGCTAAAGATCACGTGGACAAACCAGAAGGCTATTGGAAAAATGTTTTGTGGACAGATGAGACCAAAATAGAACTTTTTGGTTTAAATGAAAAGCGTTATGTTTGGAGAAAGGAAAACACTGCATTCCAGCATAAGAACCTTATCCCATCTGTGAAACATGGTGGTGGTAGTATCATGGTTTGGGCCTGTTTTGCTACATCTGGGCCAGGACGGCTTGCCTTCATTGATGGAACAATGAATTCTGAATTGTATCAGAGAATTCTAAAGGAAAATGTCAGGACATCTGTCCATGAACTGAATCTCAAGAGAAGGTGGATCATGCTGCAAGACAACGACCTTAAGCACACAAGTCATTCTACCAAAGAATGGTTAAAGAAGAATAAAGTTAATGTTTTGGAATGGCCAAGTCAAAGTCCTGACCTTAATCCAATCAAAATGTTGTGGAAGGACCTGAAGCGAGCAGTTAATGTGTGGAAACCCACCAACATCCCAGAGATGAAGCTGTTCTGTATGGAGGAATGAGCTAAAATTCCTCCAAGCCGGTGTGCAGGACTGATCAACAGTTACCAGAAACGTTTAGTTGCAGGTATTGCTGCAAAGGGGGGGTCACACCAGATACTGAAAGCAAAGGTTCACATACTTTTGCCACTCACAAATATGTAATATTCGATCATTTTCCTCAATAAATAAATGACCAAGTATAATATTTTTGTCTCATTTGTTTAACTGGTTTCTCTTTATCTACTTTTAGGACTTGAGTGAAAATCTGATGATGTCTTAGGTCATATTTATGCAGAAATATAGAAAATTCTAAAGGGTTCACAAACTTTCAAGTACAACTGAAAGGAAGCTGTTACTTTGAAAGCTCAGCCAATGATAAACAAAAATCCAAAGAATTAAGAGGGGTTCCCAAACTTTTTCATATGACTAACTTTTTTTTAAAACAATCTGGTCTCTAATTATAAGGTCTAGCCTATACTTCTTATTGATATAATGATAGAAATCAGGCAAGACTAAAAGAGTACTTTAATCTATAAGATTACTACTAATTTTCAAAAAACAGATGTTAGAGTTTTGTTTTTTTTTACTATAATTATCAGTAGCTACTGACATGTCATTCTCTCGCTCTAAATGGTTTAAAAAAACACAGAAGAATTATGTGTATTTGCTATTGTCTTTTAAGTTCTCAACACACTTACCTACCTACTGTACCTGCTAAATACATTTAAAGGCAGAAATATTGCCTTACAAGCACTGTTTATAAGTCAGCTGCCATTCTGTATTTTTGCTTTTTCCTTTAATGAATTGCTCTCATAAGTTCATTAAGTATAAATGAATATTTAAACACTATGCAGGCTTTTAACTTTCTTCATGATGAGTTATGAATGTTCAATTATTTAACAATGGAACCCTAACCTTGGGAAGATACAGATGATGTCTGGTTAGTCCTGAATTGTTATAGGAATCCACGAATGACATATATTGCTTACATGCACTAGGTTACATAACATTTGAACCTTGCTTATATTTTCTGTGTGGATGTTTCATGAAAATCTGTGTCCCTATTGCTCCAAACCAGTAATTAGATATGTAATTAGTATTACTGAGTGGACAAGCTAATCCAATATGAATATGAATGATGCATGACAAGTCTGTCTCCTTTCTCATGCCTAATGCTGTTGAGGTAGTTTTCATCTATCATGGAGAATAAGACAAATGAAATTTCATAACAGTGAAGGAGAAAATAATAAATGCCATCATAAGCTACTTTATAATGTGTAAATATTTACTGCATATGAATATCATAAGTACTGTAAATTGTTTTTACTTTTATTAACGTTTGTTCTGATTTGTACCTCACTCTACGATGCACTGTAATTTTAGCTGCTGTGCATAAACAGGAGAGTTAAATCATTAAAGATTCTCAAATTATACCATAAATAGATTTAAGAAGTGTACAGTTGCTTTGCTGAATGAAGAATAAAAGAGTGAGTGTAATGGGTTCATAAAATAATGATTTAAAAAAAGAAAAAACGTTCTTTGACTGCTCTTACTTAACATATACAGTGGTGTGAAAAACTATTTGCCCCCTTCCTGATTTCTTATTCTTTTGCATGTTTGTCACACAAAATGTTTCTGATCATCAAACACATTTAACCATTAGTCAAATATAACACAAGTAAACACAAAATGCAGTTTTTAAATGATGGTTTTTATTATTTAGGGAGAAAAAAAATCCAAACCTACATGGCCCTGTGTGAAAAAGTAATTGCCCCCTTGTTAAAAAATAACCTAACTGTGGTGTATCACACCTGAGTTCAATTTCCGTAGCCACCCCCAGGGCCTGATTACTGCCACACCTGTTTCAATCAAGAAATCACTTAAATAGGAGCTGCCTGACACAGAGAAGTAGACCAAAAGCACCTCAAAAGCTAGACATCATGCCAAGATCCAAAGAAATTCAGGAACAAATGAGAACAGAAGTAATTGAGATCTATCAGTCTGGTAAAGGTTATAAAGCCATTTCTAAAGCTTTGGGACTCCAGCGAACCACAGTGAGAGCCATTATCCACAAATGACAAAAACATGGAACAGTGGCGAACCTTCCCAGGAGTGGCCGGCCAACCAAAATTACCCCAAGAGCGCAGAGACGACTCATCCGAGAGGTCACAAAAGACCCCAGGACAACGTCTAAAGAACTGCAGGCCTCACTTGCCTCAATTAAGGTCAGTGTTCACGACTCCACCATAAGAAAGAGACTGGGCAAAAACGGCCTGCATGGCAGATTTCCAAGACGCAAACCACTGTTAAGCAAAAAGAACATTAGGGCTCGTCTCAATTTTGCTAAGAAACATCTCAATGATTGCCAAGACTTTTGGGAAAATACCTTGTGGACTGAGGAATCAAAAGTTGAACTTTTTGGAAGGCAAATGTCCCGTTACATCTGGCGTAAAAGGAACACAGCATTTCAGAAAAAGAACATCATACCAACAGTAAAATATGGTGGTGGTAGTGTGATGGTCTGGGGTTGTTTTGCTGCTTCAGGACCTGGAAGGCTTGCTGTGATAGATGGAACCATGAATTCTACTGTCTACCAAAAAATCCTGAAGGAGAATGTCCGGCCATCTGTTCGTCAACTCAAGCTGAAGCGATCTTGGGTGCTGCAACAGGACAATGACCCAAAACACACCAGCAAATCCACCTCTGAATGGCTGAAGAAAAACAAAATGAAGACTTTGGAGTGGCCTAGTCAAAGTCCTGACCTGAATCCAATTGAGATGCTATGGCATGACCTTAAAAAGGCGGTTCATGCTAGAAAACCCTCAAATAAAGCTGAATTGCAACAATTTTGCAAAGATGAGTGGGCCAAAATTCCTCCAGAGCGCTGTAAAAGACTCATTGCAAGTTATCGCAAACGCTTGATTGCAGTTATTGCTGCTAAGGGTGGCCCAACCAGTTATTAGGTTCAGGGGGCAATTACTTTTTCACACAGGGCCATGTAGGTTTGGATTTTTTTTTCTCCCTAAATAATAAAAACCACCATTTACAAACTGCATTTTGTGTTTACTTGTGTTATATTTGACTAATGGTTAAATGTGTTTGATGATTAGAAACATTTTGTGTGACAAACATGCAAAAGAATAAGAAATCAGGAAGGGGGCAAATAGTTTTTCACACCACTGTATATTGCATGCAATATGTTTAATTCCCTAACATATAATAATAATAATAATACTAATACTAATAATAATAATGTTACACTTATAGAGCGCCTTTCACAAACCCAAGGTCACTTTACATTCAGAGTAAATGTAAAAACAAAAAAAAAAAAATGCACAGAAGACAAAAGTTCATAGAAGTGGAATGTTTTTAGTTGAGATTTAAAGGTGCAGAAAGAGGAACAATCTCAGAGAGACTGAGGAAGAGAGTTCCAGAGTTGAGGGACCATAGCACTGAAGGACCTGCCTCCCAGGGTGGAGAGTCTGGTGCGTGGGACAGTAAGGAGATTACTGCTTGAGGACCTGAGAGAGTGACAAGGAGTGTAAGGAGCTAGGAGCTGAGTACGGTAGAGGGGAGCAAGGTTATGTAGGGATTTGAAGATGAGAAGCATAATCTTGAATTTAATCCTTGATGGAACCGGAAAAGGAGAGATGTGAGCAAAACGCTGTGTGTGGGTGAGGACTCTGGCTGCAGAGTTCTGAATATGCTATAGCTTCTGTATAGATTTTGCAGGGAGGCCGATGAAGATGGAATTACAGTAATCAATACGAGACATTATGAAACAATGAACCAGAGTTTGAGCATCATTAAAGGAAAGAAATGGATGGAGGCAGGCAATGTTACGGAGATGAGAGAATGACATTTTGGAAAGAGACCTAATGTGTAGCTCAAAGTTAAGTGATGAATCAAACAAAACATCAAGATTTCTGACAACAGGAGCAGTTTGACAAGTGTTCCATCAACAGAAACAGAGAAATTGGATGCCTTAGAAAGTTGGGATTTTGGATATAATTCTTCACATTAAACCTGCTGAAATGATTTTTTTTTTTTTTTTACATTTTTTGAATGCAAAAAATGGGTGGATATTATATAAAATTGTTTTGGAAAGAAATAAAAGTAACTGCACTGAAACAGGTATTTTGAAACAAAGACTAAAAATGTTTGTCTAAATTCTTTCTCATTGCAATCATCAAATAACTCATTAAGCACTGTCTCACGTGTTATAGTGAGACAAAATATGTTGTTTGAATGCCATTTCCTTTGTTAACTAGAAACTTCATTATTTATAATTCTGCAAGAATGTTGATCACTCCACACACATGCAAGCAGAGTGAATTTAATAAAGAAAAATTATCAAAGAGCAGAATATATTTTAATATTAAACATGTAATCATTTGAATCAATAAATGTTATATTATCCTAATGGTAAGGAAACTGCAAATGCTCTGAAATGCAGGGTGCCTCTAAGCGAGTTCTTCAAAATGTGACACTTCTTTATGCCAGTATCATTCCTTTTATACCTCAGTCATTATCTCCCATCTAGTCACAGTGTGGAAAGTTTTTCTACTCTATATGTGTGTTTTCAAATTTCTCATTGAAGCTTCTCTACGGTACTGTGATTTTGTTGGGATTGTGAAATAACACCACATTTGAAGTTCCTAATCACATTACAAAACTCAATATAGCAATTGTTACAGTATAAATACTCCAGTAATGAATGCTTCTCTTTGTTATTTTCTACCAAAAAAGTATGAAGAAATGCAAGAGAGGGAACTATTAATGCTGAAAATATTCATACAAATGAATAAACATTTAATGAAATGAATATTTTATCTGATAGAACATTTTATTAATTCAAGGATAGATTAGCAAATTAGATGAGTCAATTACCAAAATAGATGAGCTTCACAGAAAAATATAATTTATTCTGTAGGGAAGCAGCTTAATGTTTTCCTGAAAGAATAAAGGTGCAGTAACTTAGATGGGTCCAAATGCCTTCTTGGAACATGAAGCAAGTGAACATCTAAGAGTCTAAAAGGACACTTTCACAATCAGATCAATTTATACTGACAAGTTGCAAATTTGTAATCTAAACTGTTCCTAAAGTAGTACAATCCTAAAGGTATAATTGGGCTACTCAAAAAAACTGATGGAAAACGTTCATAACTAGGTCTGAAATCTTTCTTTTCACATTTACTAAAGCACTGTATCACATCTTTATTGAGGCCATGGCATCTCAAAAACTGTTCACTTTCAAACACCAAAAAGACTAACCTTGGGCCTCATGTATAAACGGTTCTTGTGCAAAAAAACATTGCGTGCGCCCGTTACCATGCTTACTACAAAATGTATAAAAACTAAACTTGGCGTAAAGCCACGCACATTTCACGGCAGCCTCCCCTCTTGCATATGTAAGTTTCTGTTTGGTTTTGCAAACTGGAGACACCCAGCGTCAATGTAGTGCTACTGTTTCTGTGGTCTGCTTTTCTTTTTTAGATTCATCTATGATGCCGGTTTTATCAAATAGACCAAAATTAACTGCATATCATTTACAAATTTAATTCACTTGATTGTAATCATTCTGTAATAATATAATGGTGCACGGAATAGCCAAACTATTCCAACTACCATGGCTGCTTTAGTGTTGTTAGAAGACATCGCAAATGGAAGAATTATTCGCGTGCTTAAGTGACCATGGCGGCGGACCCGGGCTTGAATGGGTACATTACTAAACGAAGGTGGTATATGTGGTGGCGTGGGCGGTTGCGTTCGGGCGGCGGTGGTAGTGTGTACGGCTTGCTTGTGGCCACTGGCATCTGTGCATATATACAACCTGATGTGCAAGCTTTACCTCAAGTTTAGTTTACAGGTCATGTTGTGTTGTTTAGGCGCCACCTACCGACTCTGGGAAGTCGCTGGGTTTGACTCGGGGGTGCTTTCGGTGCTTCTTCATTGCATATATACAAACATCACAAAATGAAGGTAGTATATGTGGTGGTGTTCACGTTTGGGCGGTGGTAGTATTGTGACATGAAGTTTAGTTTACAGGTTGTGTTGTGTTGTTTGGGTGCCATCTACCGACTCTGGGAAGCTGCTGGGTTTGACTCTGGGGCGCAGTGCGCATGTGCTTCGGTGCGTCTGGCATCCGTGTATATATACAACCTTCATTTAGTAATATAGATGTGGCACACAATCGCGGTTTGCCCATACCTGAAGAGATGCTGTATGACGAACTGGACCCAGACCCACCAAATGATCGCTCAAATCGGACAGCGTTACAACTTTCTTTGATGTAATTAGCAAAATGTAAAAACAGGTAATCAGATGCAGCATTTATTTTTTAACAGCAGTACCATCACTACCTGAGCATCACATGGGGGTCAGCTTTAGTAATACTGTCTGAAACAGAAAAAACAAACAGCAGGCTATGACTCGCCTTTTCACGTCGACTGTGATATCTGACCACTTCTTTTTTTATTTCAGGCACTTTGCGACTTTCTGAACTTGAACTTTCGAGTGTCTCCACCACATTTTTGTTGCTTATACTATTGCTTAAGCCAACAAATAGTACATTTTTCCTTGCCTCCACTTTGCACTTTTTTTTCAAGAGCTTTTGTCATTGTCTTTTAAACAAACCCTGAAGAGAAGGTGATATTTATATTGATTTGCATATTAAAAATATTCAAAATTTTGTGAGAAGTCGGAATGGGGCAGCAGACACGTGCACATGCATTACTTTTCATGTTGACCAGGATTTATGGAGGGGAAGTGCATGGAAGTTGGCTTATAAAATGGTTTTGTGCATCTGAAATTTTTTATGCGTACGCACATTTCCACTTTTGTCCGTACGCCATGTTTTAGTGTGAATTCTATGCATGGCATTATACATGAGGCCCCTAGTGACCTGTTAAAAAAACCTGCAAATGAAAGTTTATTTTTTTGTATGTCAGTACAGTACTGTATCCTCTGACTTACATAAATAAATGGGACTTTTTTTGAGGAGTCTTTAGTCTTAGTCTAAATTTTTTACACGCAGCAAAACATGAAATGGTATCACAGATCACCATATCCTTTCATGTAATTTTACATAGTTAACAAGAAACACTAAAAATTATTGCATGCCAATACAAATTTTTATGTAAATAACAGATCCGGGGTTATTTTTACCTTCAACATGATGTGGCCAAGATAGGGTCTAACTTCTGAAAACATTGCATTAGACAGAGCTAGTTAAGAAAATTGGTGAAAATAGAAGGACAAAATGTTTCTCTCATTTAGCTTTTTAGTATGGGCCACTTAGTGTAGTAATCATTGGAAAACAGGAAAATATCATTTATAAAAGCTCTTTAATGGTTCTTGGACAGCCTCTAAAATTCACCCTTAAAGGAGGCACTGTAATATATTTCAGAAGCTGTTAACTACTATATCACCTTTAATTAGAAAAGTATCTCTCTATAATAAAAAAATCTTGGGAAGAGAGGCAAGACGTGACTTTCTCAGAGAGACACTTTCACGTCCCGTGAGACAAGACTTTGTGCCATGAGATTTAACCACGCCCTGGGCCGGAAATAAAAGACAAAGAGTAGATGACAAAGTAGAACGTCATAAAGAATTCAAAAACGTTGGCGCGATACACATGCACAGCAGGTTAGAGAATAAAGAAATACACCTCAATAAATTTCTACAAACATAAGCAGACATACTGTGCTACAGAGACATGTTCCTACAAGAACAGATCCCCAAATTGTAAAAACACTGTTAAACTAGACAATACTGTTTTAATTGCATGAAAACATATTTTGACACTGTACACACATTTAAGTATGTGAGTAGTAATATAAATAAATAAGCACATTCATACATATTGTGCCTGGTCACATCAGACAAAATACAATAAAAAATCAGTGTCAAAATAAATGCAGAAGATCAGAAGATACAGTAAATCAGAAGATACAGTATATCCAATCATAAGGAAAATTATGTAGATTATGTAAATATAGAACAGAAACAATAGAAGTCAAAATGACCAGTGTTGAACTTTTATTTACACAAAGTTATCCATTCAAATTCTAAACCTGCTTAGTGCAATACAATGCTACAGCATGCCATTGTAAGGAACACTTATTCGCACTTCCACCTGAACAATTTAGAAATACTTCCCAGCTTAACCAACATGCATCTGAGATGTGGGAGGAAACTAGAGAAAATCTACACAGACATAGATTGAAAGTATAAAATTAAAAATTGAAAAAAAGCTTTAACCAATAAAACAAAAACAAATATATATGGATGCAAAAGAAAAGATGTATTTTCAGTGTAGCGTCAAAAGGATTAGGATATCTGCAAATCTGCTCACAATGCAATGGACTTTTTTGTTTCTAATAGAACTGATTGAATTAGTTTATTTTGCAAAATCAACTAATTCAATCAATTAATCCCATAAAAGATAATGACATTTTCAATATATGCTAATTCTCAGTGAAGCATACGCTGTATAACATTTCCGGGGAAAAAAGGCATTAAACAAATGCACAAACTTGTTTGGCAACACAACCAAGCTGCACAATACGAGGGCGTTTAAGTACAGCACCCACGTTTGCGCAATGCTCAGTGACTGGAAGTGAGGAGTCACAGTAACACACGCCTTGAAAACAGAAAGCACTTTTTCTGCTAAGGAGCAGTTCCAAATGTTGAGGTTAAGTGTAGGCTATCTGCTTGCACTTTCGATTTCTTTAGAAGATTCAAGCACAGTACCTTTTGTCCTGTTGACTAGTTGGGAGAAGGCTGTGTACCAGAATGTGCACCTTCATGCACAACTGACATACAGTGCATCCGGAAAGTATTCACAGTGCATCACTTTTTCCACATTTTGTTATGTTACAGCCTTATTCCAAAATGGATTAAATTCATTTTTTTCTACACACAACACCCCATAATGACAACGTGAAGAAAGTTTACCTGAGGTTTTTGCAAATTTATTAAAAATAAAAAAACTGAGAAATCACATGTACATAAGTATTCACAGCTTTTGCTCAATACTTTGTCGATGCACCTTTGGCGGCAAATAAAGTCTCAAATCTTTTTTAATATGATGCCACAAGCTTGGCACGCCTATCCTTGGCCAGTTTTGCCCATTCCTCTTTGCAGCATCTCTCAAGCTCCATCAGGTTGGATGGGAAGCGTCGGTGCACAGCCATTTTAAGATCTCTCCAGAGATGTTCAATCGGATTCAAGTCTGGGCTCTGGCTGGGCCACTCAAAGACATTCATAGAGTTGTCCTGAAGCCACTCCTTTGAAATCTTGGCTGTGTGCTTAAGGTCGTTGTCCTGCTGAAAGACGAACCGTCGCCCCAGGTCAAGAGTGCTCCGGAGCAGGTTTTCATCCAGGATGTCTCTGTACATTGCAACAGTCATCTTTCCCTTTATCCTGACTAGTCTCCCAGTCCATGACACTGAAAACATCCCCACAGCATGATGCTGCCACCACCATGCTTCACTGTAGGGATGGCATTGGCCTGGTGATGAGTGGTGCCTGGTTTCCTCCAAACGTGACAACTGGCATTCACACCAAAGAGTTCAATCTTTGTCTCATCAGACCAGAGAATTTTCTTTCTCATGGTCTGAGAGTCCTTCAGGTGTCTTTTGGCAAACTCCAGGCGGGCTGCCATGTGCCTTTTACTAAGGAGTGGCTTCCGTCAGGTGACTCTATCATACAGGCCTGATTGGTGGATTGCTGCAGAGATGGTTGTCCTTCTGGAAGGTCCTCCTCTCTCCACAGAGGACCTCTGGAGCTCTGACAGAGTGACCATCGGGTTCTTGGTCAACTCCCTTTCTAAGGCCATTCTCCCCCGATCGTTCAGTTTAGATGGCCGGCCAGGTCTAGGAAGAGTCCTGGTGGTTTCGAACTTCTTCCACTTACGGATGATGGAGGCCACTGTGCTCATTGGGACCTTCAAAGCAGCAGAGATTTTTCTGTAACCGTCCCCAGATTTGTGCCTCGAAACAATCCTGTCTCGATGGTCTACAGACAATTCCTTTGACTTCATGCATGGTTTGTGCTCTGACATGAACTGTCAACTGTGGGACCTTATATAGACAGGCATGCACCTTTCCAAATCATGTCCAATCAACTGAATTTACCACAGGTGGACTCCAATTAAGCTGCAGAAACATCTCAAGGATGATCAGGGGAAACAGGATGCACCTGAGATCAATTTTGAGCTTCATGGCAAAGGCTATGAATACTTATGTACATTTGATTTCTCTGTTTTTTTTATTTTTAATAAATTTGCAAAAACCTCAAGTAAACTTTTTTCATGTTGTCATTATGGGGTGTTGTGTGTAGAATTCTGAGGAAAAAAATGAATTTAATCCATTTTGGAATAAGGCTGTAACATAACAAAATGTGGAAAAAGTGATGCGCTGTGAATACTTTCCGGATGTACTGTAGTTTTTCATATCTTCAAGGAACCATAGGTCCCCAGAAACTAAAAAGATCTTTCTAATATAGAATGGGAGAACTAACGAATAGTTCAATTACACTGTGATCCAAGTGTCACGTTTATATATATATATATATATATATATATATATATATATATATATATATATATATATATATATATATATATATATATATATATATATATATATAAATAAAAACACAGCAAAGACTATTAGCTTCCAAATTGGTTGGCTTAATGCACAGCTAACAATCCAAAAGGCAGGCAGGCAGACTAAGGTTAAAAATAAAAAAGAAAAAGGTTATGCAGAATAGAGAACGGCCAGACCCTATAATTTGGGGATTCCACAGACTTACTGTTAGGCAAAACCCACACGCAGCCAGCTCAGCATTTTGCTAAAGAGTGGTTTGCGAAGATGGCAGCAAGAATGAACTCAGTTTGTACGAGATAGAAAGTGGGCATGATTTTGATTTGCTGAACCATATTTCAACATTAAACTGGTATATAAACATTGTTTGATACTAAAGGCAGCAGGTTACCTGAGCTCAAAAGGAATTTAATGATACTAAAAATATTTGTATTTAATTCTACACTGACATACAGCACTAAGAATTTTTAAGCATGAACATTTTTAAAGTATACACACATACATTCAGGAGAACTAATTCAACCTACTGGTACATTAATGTAATTATATCTATTGAATTTCAGAAAAATGTGATTCCCTATCTTAAAATGGTTATAAAAAGAAAGGTTATAAATTATCACTTGGACTATAATTACTCTTCTGGGATCACTTACTGAATTAGATCAGCCTCAGTTGCTGATATGTTAGATAAAGACTAATCCAATTAAAGGGGAAAAAAGAAAGAGCCAGTCCACATCGATATCTAAGGGCTAAAACATGAATATGCAGAGTGCATTCTTGGTAAAGATTTCAAAGAGCATTTCAATGTACAAAATAAGACAAAGTTAGGGAAAATAAATAATACTAAGTAATATGGTGGAATACTTTCACAATGCAAAATTAAATTATGCATAATCATTTTAAGTTTGACTAATTGACACTCTGCCTACCCAACAAGGGTTACCTAATAGGAAGCTGGATGTTTCAAAACCAAAATAGTAAACAAAGCATTGGTTTTGAACCAGTGTTCTTCGTATGTAGGTGTTACTAACAACTGTATTTCATTTTTCCAACTGGAACAACTAAACTCTCAATATTATTCCAGTTAGGGTTCCAGTGTAAATGAAGGAATTGTTCATTTCAGCAGTGAAATGTATCTGACTTGCACAATACCCACACTTTTTAATTAGGATACTTTATCTAGTATTTTACAAGCACCAGTAATTCCCTTTTAATATTCACAATAGGTTTAAATTTGGAATAATTACTTATTTAATTCTACAGTATACCCTATGCACATGTACTTTGACCAGCTTGCACACCAACAGCCAAGGAATCTAATACTTTATCTTGAGGACCCACTAAATATTGTTAGAATTTTACTATAAAGAAATGACTTCATTGACTTGAAAAGAACAAAATATCAAAAACTGAAGTATCATAATCTTTGTCATTTATTTACTTCCTGCATTAGAAAGAAATAAGTAGAAACAGGATCTTGCTCTAAGCTTTTACATCCATCTTTCAAACAAGACTAGTACAAACAAAAAGTTTATTACAATTTACAAAGAAATAGATCTCCATGCCGTTTTAATTCAATGATTACTGTGTTTTAAATGTCTCTGTATGACTGTTAAAAGAAAAGTTCTAATTACTATAAATATTTTTATATGGATTAATCATTAGTAACATTTATCTGACACAAATATAAACCCAGTTTACCCCATTTTAGATCATGGGGTGTGAAAACCTACACCAACAACATAGGGTAAAGGTAGGAATAGCCCCAGTAAGGGCCCTTTGTGAGTAAGGGCAAATTTACAGTCAAAAATGTAGGGCCAATTTAGACTCGGCTTTTTGTTTTTTATTTAATTATTTTTTAAATTCAAGAATAAGTATTATTATTAGTCATCCCAACAGGCTTTAATATATTTATTACCAACACAAATTAGGCACCTCTCTATTATTTTTTTTTAATTAGTTAACTGTATATCACTGCCATTTTTAAAGACAACTTTTATATTTCCATTCATCAACTGTTGAACTCACTTAATTCAACTGAGAGCTACCATTCTAGCAGGCACAGGGATGGAGAGGAACTAATCATAAATGGGCCCAAGTCCATCGCAGGAAATGTTTGTTTATTTATTCACTGAAAATAAGTTTGAAATATTCTGTCTGACCAAATATTTAAATGAGTTGTATTTATCATACATTTTAATCCCAGGTGATTTATTAAACACAGGACAATTAATCTGTGCAGTATTTTACTAAAGATCACATATCAAGTAATGCAAGGGGATTGAAACGGCAACCTGGAGGTACACAGCCGTAATTCTTAGCCACTGTGTCATCTCTGCCTATAATATAACCACAATTATATTCACTACTGCAACAAAAAACTTTACTAAGCCTTGCAAAGCAATAATGGTTTACATGTCAAAAGCAGTCGCTTAATAATTCCATTGGTCATTTTAACAGAATTTAAGCCTTAACTTGAGTAAACATCTTCTCTTTCTAACTTTTCTCTTGAAGCTGAAGATGTTGCTGGTCAGGTTAGACAAGTCAAAGAAACCTGTGCAAATGTCCATGAAGTCAGTCAGCTCTGAATTCATTACACCCCTGCAAGTGAATTCAGTGATCAAAACTTGATATTCAAATTGCATGAGTCTCGTATTACTACGAGAGGTTGGCATACACCTTTTCTTTAATCCAGGTCTAAAATTGCAGCAGAAGCCTGATAATAATCACATTCTTAAACATACTTCTGCTAGCCAATAATATTTTAATATACTGTATTATAATCAATGCATTGTTTTATTCCTTCAATTCTCTGCTCACTGTGAAATAGGTTAAACAACATTACATACGCAATTAAAGAAAGTTATATTTTTTAAAAAAAGCAAAAAAGCTTTGAAAGGATGTCTCAAAAAAACTTGACATATAATAATCCATGTTGCTGATATTCATTATGCTTGAAAGTATTCTGAGAGCAACTCCTCAGACTCATTAAAAAAAAAAAAAAAAAAAGCCAAATTTAGCATAGGCTTGTGTTAGGCTGTTTTCTTTTGTTAATTGATTTATGTTATCAAACAGTTAATTACAACAGAAAGTATAGGAAATACTTTAGGAACAACAACATTAATACACTTAAAATTTACACAAGATTTACATATAGTATAATTTGGCATCCATATGATGGCATAATTAAGAGCTAAAATATTGATTATTATGAACAATCTAATGGTCTAATGGTAGGAATTACACTATAAAAATAATGCAAAATATACCTTAATACTGCTATGGTCCACCTTTAAATAATGAACAAATACATAAAGCAAAATGAATGATTTACTAGGTTATGTCAGGTATCTGAGAATACTAGGCACTATGTGCATTTTTCCCTGCATGGCAGTTGCACTTCAGAAGGTACACTTATTCTAGGGTGTTATCAAGAGATACTGAAAAACTTGAATTTTCAGTCTGTACGAGTTAAGACTCATACAGGAGAAGAAAAGTGAAGGGAAGATTACAAGGTTACACAAGACTTATTCATCTATCCATTTTCCTAATATGCTTCTCTCCATTTGGAGAGCAACCAGCACATTAAGTCATTAAGAAACCTTCAATGGGCAACTAAAAAACTTATTGCCCTGCTATGGACAAAAAATGATGCTAGATATGCTGAACATCAGATTTAGAACAGAGATTTAATATAAAAAATTAACAAAAGTCATTGTTATTACACTGTATAAATTTCTAAATACTGTAGTGTAAATTGCATTTGACAGCTTTTAAATCTGAATAGAAAATTGATGTGAAGTTGAAAATATATATTGTGGTTAAAGATCATTTACATGTTCTAGAATTTACATTTAGCAGGGTGTCCGTAACAGAGATATGCATAAGGTATATCGACAAATATGGAATTCTTAAAACTGATGAAGATGATATTATTAATAAAAGGAATTCCCCTTCATAGATAGGACTGTTAAAATATGAGAGCATGACAATAGACTTTTGTTACAGTGAAGAACTTAGATGTATACAGGGAAAACATGTCTTTGTCCATTCAGTTTGTCCTACAAAACATTTTTATTTTATGTGCACTTCAACGTAATTCTCACTTTCAAAGTGCACATTACTAAAGACCTCAATGGCATTACCGACAAGAACATCCATAATTTTATTTTATTGCATTTTTTGAAATGGATTGATCTAGCACATTAACATGAATAATTCCATATCACAATATTGTTATATTAAATAGTTATAGCCAGGCAGATGATGGAACTAGTGCAAAATGATGTAGTATTGCTCACTTAAGGCAAAATGAATGCCAACAAGGCAAATATGGTAAGATTTCTCATCATTGTGTCTCTCATATGTTTCACAACATTGAGTCATGGCAGATGTCAGCTCTCCATTAATAACCACCTGGAACATTTCACACCTTTCTTTATTGCTTAAAAGCAATTCATTTTTAAACAGAAATTGGGTGAATAATTTGTGTGTTCAAAGCCTGTACATTTAGCTGTATATGCGTATTGGTAGATATAGACTGAAATCTCCTCAAAGAGAAAAACAAATAGAAAAAAAGAAAGAACAAAATGAAAATAAATAATTGCTGTACTGTATTTAAATTTGCAAATAAATGAATAAAGAACTCTAACAATTTCCCTGAAAGCTTAAAAGTATTTTGAAACATCTCTGAAATAGGAACTAATAATTGGCGAAAAGTTCTTGTCAGTTTCATAGTGATTTGTCTTTGCTAGAAACCATAAAAGCAGGGTGTTGTACTGTGTTAGCCATTATGGATGAAATAAGAAGTCAAGCAAAATTACACATTTCATTGGCTAACTAAAAACATTACAATATGCAAGCTTTTGATGCAGCTCAGGTCCCAACCTGTCTGAAGAAGGGGCCTGAGCTGCCTCAAAAGTTTGCATATTGTAATCTTTTTAGTTAGCCAATGAGAGGTGTCATTTTGTGTGACTTCTCAATACTATAAAATAAACACGTGCATGAAAATAGAAATACAGTTATGCTTCTTACCCTGGACTGTGTACACTTGCCTGTCCTCACCCACACACTTACTCCTCATTTGAGATGCTGACAAGTCTCCTGTTGTTAGGGTTTCAGTGTGAAATTGCCTTAAATTTGCTGATAAAGATACCATATAGAATATGACTTAAAAATTAATTCTAACACCTCAAAAATCATGTCCATATTGGGTGACCTTACCAGTGGAACATCATTTTGGGTTGTTTCCGGCCTTGCTTTTAATGCTCCTGGGAAACAGTCTAGCCTGTGTGCCATTACACTGGATTAAGGAAGTTTGAGAATGGGCGGATATATGAATTTCCCACACCCCAAGTCTCGCCTCCATGAGGGCTTAGCTGTGAATCCTCAAAAAGTTACTATACAGGTACTTCTCACTTCTAAGTTGATTTTTTTTTGGCATCACAGATATGGCCAGTACATAAGAAATGCAGTGACTGAATAGGTTAAATGTATATTTACACTTTGAAATATGTAATTTGGCACACCCATAAAGGAATTTACCACCTCTGTTGATGCCAGTATAATTCCATTGGTGTTTATGCAGCTCTACTAAAGGTAATTTATTGTACAGAAAAATTGAAATGTGCAAAACAATGCATCAGAACAAAGTCTGACAATCCTATTCGTCTAATTTCATTGAAAATATCTTTGTATGGTGGTCACAAAGAAAAATCTATCTATGTAGTCATTACCCTACCATTTAATGAAAGAAAATAGACAATTCTCAGGTGTTTACAATTGCTTCCTCTTTAATATATTTGGTTTTCAGTAACATGATCAAAAAGACTGAATGGTTAACCTTTGCCTTGAAATACTGTAATTTCTAATTACCAAAATATGCCACATGATAGAACAATGAGCTAGCAACATTAACTTTCAGAATCTAGCAAATTGCACCATGGCCTTTTAAATTATGAGTACACCAGAAAATGCACGAAGTTTACTTTTACGTTAAATTTAACATGATAGACAAAGCAAAGAAAAAATATTCATATAGCGGATTCAAGGAGACTTCTCACATTAAACCTGCTGGGCTGAAATCACTAAGATCTAAAAGCTGTTTTTGCTGAACAGCCTAAGCTGACTACCTGTAAGAGGATGTGGAGAAGGTCGTGGGTGTTCTGAATTTCTGTTTTCACATCTCTGCTGTCATATCTGTCTTAAGCCAATGTCTAGTGTAAAAGTATTCATGTATATGCTTAGAGAAGGAACATACAATAGGAAATGGGGAAAACTGCAAATGCATTAAGATTCACAAAGACTAATTTATGGGATATTTCTTGTGCCTCACTTACAGACTAGATCAGTTTCAAATTTCACTATTCCATTGCATATTTTATGGTCTTTTTCTTGCTGTACAAATGTACAAAAAACAAAGATAAGAAAACCTCTTACTTCTGCATTTCCCTAAAACTAAGCATAAAGGTTCACTCAAAGCAACTGAAGCAGCCTCTTTTTAAAACTCTCCTTAGCAACAAACTGGCCACCATTCTAGTTTTGCAAAGAAAAATATCGAGGGTTATGTTGTTAATTTTCTCAGAATTAATAAGCAGGTGATCAAATCAATAAAATTGTCTATCTTCCCACATGTATTTTGCAATCAAAAACAATATATTTTGAAAATATAAAAAGTGAATTGTGACATAAATAATGCTCAGAATGGAATGAACTCTTCTACACATCACATATTTGGGCTGTTATCCATTTACAAATTAAAAGTTTAAAGAAATCAAAACATGCTCATTGTTGAATGCTTGTAGTAACCACCATAATTTAGGTTTAAAAAGTTAATCATTTCTTGTCTGCAGTTAATCTAACACCTGGACACCACCATGATCATTGGATACCAATTTGTGCTAACTAGTGTGCTTGTAAATTAATTCAATCAAACCAATAAAGCAGTAATTAATCATGAATATGCAGATAGCAAGTTACATAGAGCAACCACCACAGGTTTTAGAATGAACTATCAACTCCTAAGTCTGCTTTTGCCAGTTTAATCAACAGTTCTATCAGCCTTACTCTATTGTGTCTATTTAACTTGTTTTCTGATTAAATTTGAATTACATTTTTTGAATGTGTTGTTTAATACATCTACCTTTTTGTTGCCCATATCATGCACTATTAAGGTGACAAAAGTCCAGTTTATATTCACTTTCTGCACCCACAATATATATTCCACTTCATTATTACATTGTCCCATTCATAATGTAAAGTTAACATCTGTTTTTTGTGCTTTATGTGGTTATGCAGACTTCAAAAAGACTAAAGGATTAGCCTTCATATGCAAGTAAAGTACAAGCCATTATTAATACATATTAAATATGATTTTCCTCTTTTGTTTTGGTTAAAATCTAGATTTTTTTTTGGAAAGTGAAGTCAAATCAGAAACTTGTCAATCCTTTTGTAATATGAACTTCTTGTAACAGCAGTTACTATGAGGTCAAAGCAAACTGCTTTTATTATGCTAGATGTCTATGAGTGAAGAGATCCAAGTCATTCTGAATCTATATTGAAGCAGTCACCCACTCAAAAGACAAACTGTAAAACATGCGAAGTGCCACATGCAGAGAATTGCCACGCAACATTTCCTCAAAATTTATAATTTTTAACCTACTGAAATAATTGTTAAAATGTAGCTTCCGATCCTGGCAACCTACTAGTTTGATTCAGCACAACAGTCAAACAAGATCTTGATAACGGAAGCATGAACTTTAGCCGTTGTGTGCGTATGTTTTTCTTTAAGAATATTACCAGTTATCTCTCTGTCAAAGAGAAGGAAATACTTGGTTGCATCAATGTGCAACTGTGCAGGAGAAAAATACAACCTTCATTTTGTAAAAAAAAGGCAGGTATCTGACAAATTTCCTAATGACTTCCCTCATTTGTTTTCCTTTTTAAATCACCAGAAATTAAACCCTAAATTCAAATCAGTTTCACTTAGATGGTCCTATGTGCACTTTTTAGGGCCCTACAATAGCAGCATACTCACAAAGGCTGCAACACATGATGATTCCCCAGCCAGTAGATAACAGCTCCAGGTTTCCATAGATTAGTGGACAGGCTTGTGTTTAACCCATTCTGCAAGGCCTCATGTGAAGAGGTCTGAGGTGTTAGCTGTTCCAGAGGAAAAAAATATTTCTACTTTACCATTGATCCATTAGGCAACCAATATTAAATTCAATATAGAGACTTTATGTAGGTGATCATAATATACCTTCTAAAGTTAATACTTGCTGGTTGATTTCAATATTCTTTCCATTGTTAAATGTGAAGAAAGCCTCACAATTTAATATCACAACTTAAAATACCTTGCCATGAGCATCTTTAGCAGACTAGGTCTTTGGTCTGAGTTTCTGAAGTAATACCAAATGGGTTTATCAATGTGTCCTCAAAGACTTGTATTTGGAATCAATTCAAAACTTCAATTACCTATTTAATATTTTGTATATATTTCTTCAAGAGCATGTTTACAAGGGTATACTTTTTTCATTGCATTAGGTGTGAGTCCATTATTGCAGTCAGTTATCACTTGAAAGTCAGTCGATCCTGACTGCTAAATTTATTAGAAGAGGTTTATCCAAATCTTTACATCAATTAGAAACCATGAATAAAATTAAATATATTTATTATCCATTAATGTAACAAAGCATCCAAGAATCACTTTCAATCAGTACAAATGAGGAATAGCAGATTTGGCCAGTACCAAAATTGAAGCTCACATTGCCCTTCCAAAATTAAAAAGGATGTATGGACCTAATTTTCTTTTCGATGATATCTAAAGTTCTGTCTGTAACGATGAGGATTTTTATTTACTAGGTTTTTCTGGAGGTATAAAATAAAAACTGATAAAAAATGCATACAGAACAATAACTTGTTCATAATCCAAAGAAATTTAAACAATATCCTAGTTTAATTTTTTAAGACCTCTTAAAAGAAATTTTATATTTAAGCCTTCATTCCGTTTTTGAAGACAACAAACCACACATAAATAAAACAACACGTACACTATGTCATAGTGATGTGCACAGTTATTAAAAATCATAATAATGCAAATATTGACCAAGCTGAATTTGAAAAGAAATTGTGCATTATTTACTTCCATACTTCATGGTTTCATTTGACTAACCTCTAACCATTTGTTTTCAAACTTTCTGTTACATAGTAGGACAAAGCAGAAAACGGATTACACAGTATGTCTTTGGGCTGTATTATGAAGATAGGATCACCAGAGAAAACCAAAAGAACATAGAAACAATATACATACACAATTAAACACAAGGCACGAAAGTCTAAAATTAAATTATGGAATGAGGCAGAATCAATACATTCTGTGCTAATGCTTTGACTCTCTATAAGCCTTTTATGTCAAAATACAAACACATAAAATTTAAACATTTTCTCTAGACCTTCCTGTACATACATACAGGTAGGCATTGTTTTCAGATTGTCATTTTAAAACTGAATTTAAATACATGGTGAGGTGGTGAAATTTTGTTGATGTCTTAAGACTACAAACTGTTGAACATTTATGGCTGATAATGTAATGACCATAAATAAACTTCATTGCTTAAGATTGCCGTTAAAAGTGCTCTACAAATTCAGAGCCGACAAAACTTGAAGCCAGACTCAGAAGTTGTCTTCTGTAACATGAACTATGAAGTCTTTTCTTTGAAAAGCAGAGATGAGTATTAGCACACATTTCACACATGCTATGGTTTCATTTTCTTTTTTTTTCCTTTCCAGATTCTTTTAAAATTTACAAACTTCTGAATGTCGTGTTTACTTACGGTACCTTATTTCTCAATAAAAACCTTCCCGTTTGCAGAGTCGGGTTAGTCAGATCTGAGCTGTTGTAGGTCACCAAGTTAGAAATTGGTCACTTACAGTATGTCCATGTTTTCCATAAAATGCTTGCTTGCTTTTGTAAGGTGCAAAAACTAAACCAAAATTATTTGTGAGGAGGAATAATACAACTGACACCTGACTCAAAAAAATACTTGGCTTAGCAATTCAATCAGACGGAAGAAATAAGGTGAAACTAAGTAAACAAAACAACAAAAAATTATGAAATGGCCATATATTCTTTGACTTTGCATCAAGTCAATGTATTATTTAAAAAAAAAAAAAACTAAAAATGTGAGCATTTGATGTACACTTTTAAACTCCTCTAACTGTTCAACCATGTTCTTTTACTTTGGGCTATCAGAGAATCAAAAATGAAAATGAATTATTATATTATTAAATGGTTAAGAAAACAAAAAAAAGTCGTATAGGGCAAGAATCTCAAATATTATCCCTGGAGAGCTGTAGTGGCTGCAGATTTTTATTCAAGCCATTTTCTTAATTAGTAGCAAATTACCACTGCTAAAGGAATCTACTTTGTTTCCTTGATTTTAAAAATAACTTGTTTCAAGATTCTAAAACCTGAATTGCTTATTTTTTTCCTAAGCAGCTGCCAGTTAACAATAAGAACTGAGCCCCCACAAGTCCAAAAAAGTAATTTGTGAAATGTTTGATGCATTAGAGTGCATGCACTGCCAAGCCTTATGCTACAATTAAACATAAGAAGCAAGAATTTGTTTTAAATTATAAAATTGGTTGCAGCAAACACCTGAAATTATTGTTTCCCTATAGGAACAAAGTATGGGACCCTTGTAATACAGCATAGTAAATTAGAAGTGAGTGATCTACCCATTGTTAATACAGTTTCCTTATGATTCATAAAAACACGGTCATAACGGCTATGTTTTCTATTTAATTTAGTCAGATCCTTGTGACCTTTTCTAGGAAAAAGTTATTTAGGAAAATGGATGGATTAAATTCTTCATTTGACTGCCTGTGAGTGAAAAGTTATTATCTACGCTTGAATTTTTTCATTTAAAAGTTAGTAAAATAAAAACAAAAGCTAAGCAGCTACAGCTAAGATGTTTTGCAGAACTGCCTTCTTCAAACATTTCTTTTTAGCTGAGTAATGAACAATAAATTATCAATTTGTTGGTAAAGAACTTTTTTTACATGGTTCTTTTATGTGGCTTGACTGAGCAATTTCTATAGCAAAATTTAGATTAGTGTCCAGCTTTATTCAGCATCTCTCAATAATATCTGTATATATCACTGTCATTTCTGTACAGTTTGCATTTCCATGCTACTTGTTCCTGTTTGATACTGAGTGTACTTTGTTTCTTTTTAAATTATTTTTTGTCTACTTTCGGTGAGTAAACTTTTGAATTTTTGATTCTAGCAATCATGTTTTGAAAATGTAAACATCTTACATAAGAGAGGAATATTTTAAAGTACGTTTTAAAAAAAGAATAACACAATTTTCACTTAAGACTGGCACACATCAGATTTTAGGCAGTGAACAGTGCAAAATATTACCTAATGCAGTCCTCAAAGAAAATGAAAACCATTCCTTTCTTATTTCATTTGGGTCAGACTTTTCAAGCATCCTGTGGTGCGAGCCACTGGTAAATGGATAGCGCTCAGGTAAATGCAAGTTACCACAAACAGGTGTGCACACATGCTGCAAAGCCATTGGGGAGGCATTTTCAAAAAAACAAATTTAAACCACAAAAACCAAGTGAGACACGCGACCCTAGTGTCTGCAGCCTGCAAGTAGCATGAAAGTCACAAGGAACTGCTGAGTGGCCCCTACAAAAAAAAAACTGATCCAGCAAACAGCGCAGTAAGTTTTGAAAAGTGAACTAAAGCTTTTAATTATTTAATAACTTGATAATAATAATCCATTTCAAGAACTTTAAAACTCATTTTCCTTGAAAAAGAAGAAATAAAGCATCTTCTTATTTTAGTTTTTCTTATCCATCTAGGTTCATTAGTTCATCCCAGTGGACTCATGTAGTCTTTAACTTGGTCGAATCAACAGATTGCCATATAGGATTTTTCTAAAATCAGTAGGTAATCAGAAAGATTATTTAATAGAGGATGTATGATGTTTCCCATACCAGAAGATGTCCATAAGTAAATACGGAGACAAAAATCCCAAAACTGGCTTATGGACAATCCCAAAATAGTTCCTTAAATTTGTTATTACTCTTATGTTAAGAATAAGCATTTACATTAGCTTATTACTCTTCACTATCCTGGTGATTTAATGTGGAATGAGATAAAAAGTAAATATTGTTTTTTTTGTCTACATTAATAAATAAATAAATGACACAGCACATCTGTGTATTGCCTTCATTATTAATTATGCACAACCAGATAGACTGAGTATTATTTAATGGAGATAACAAAGCTGGCTCCAATTGAGTTATCTGCCTAGATGACCCTTACGACATGTTGCACTGTGACTGCTGGCTTTAAAGCTCTGGTAACGAAATGGAGAAGAGATGCTTCTCAACATTTCAGCGTCAAAATGGGACATCGCTCCTAGGGGCTGAAACTCCAGTTGAGTGTTTCCTCCAAGTTTATGTGTGTTAGACAAATGCAAAAAACTGCTTATGTAACAAACTGATTCTGTAACCAAATGCCTCCACTGCAGAGATGCTCCCAAGACTAGTGCGTATATCATGTATGCCACAGGCCGGCCTTAAGAAATAATATTGTTTGGTTTTGGTTATCCATTTAGGCCATGAAGATGACACTGATTGGAGAGTGGACTGATTTTCATCAGTAAAGGAAAACAAACCCAATTATCCACCATTTCAGCTACCAATTTTTTAACCAGTATTCTCTATTAATGGAACCTTAAAATGGAAAAAGGGTTATAGAAAATGGGTGGGTGGACTGATAATTAAATACCTATCCACTGGGTAGCCTATGCTCAAATCAAATAGCAAACAAATCTGAACACTTTTGGCGAATAGTCATAAATAAGCTAGACAACAGTGAATATTAAACAGTTCAGATATTATACAAAATTTCTTCATGATATTCTGGGTAATAAGCTGAGTGACTGCACACTTAAATTAAGTGATTAATCTGGGCTCAGTGTATTGGTATTGGCCTCCACAAGCACACCTTTCTTGGCATCTAAGAAACAGAATTAATCAAGAGTGATTCTAAATTTGCCGTGCAGAGGATCAGACAAAAGCAAGCACAGATGCATGCTTCTCACCACAGTTACAACTTATCTCACTGGCATCATTTAAAAAAGGCACGTCTGGATGATGAAAAAAAAACACACATACACAGAGACAATGGTGCTCACACAAACATCAGTAACCGCTATTTTGGTTCACAGGTGAAGGTCTTTATCAAATCCACATTTTCATTGGGGAAACGTCTAACAAAAAACTAAGAATGGAGGTTCAGTTCACATGATGCCCTTTCCTAGGGTGTGACCTCAAAGAATAATCATAATGAAGAAAAATAAAATGAAAACAAATAACTGCAAATCAAAGGCTGTAATCATTCACATCCAAAACACTGTTCCGCAAACTGAATGTGGAGCTAAGTGAAAACAACATGTTGAATCACAAGGTTGTGGTATGGAAACTGTAACCAGCACCCTAAAAAAGGCAATCATTCGTTTTTCCTGCAACACAAACATTTTTTTCCATTCTTTCAGACAAATAGCTTGCCGAAGCAGGAGGCGCTGGGGAACATCACAAACCGGCAACGGTTACGGGAAGTGATGTCACCTTGATCCTTACCACAACAAGCGGAATTACAAGTAGTCACTTTGGAAATAACACGTGGGGTGAAAGCCCTTTTCCTTGTTCCATCGAGCCTATTTCAAGAAACAGACATATCAAAGACAATACTGGTGGATATGCATCCTTTTTTGTCCATAGAACAAATAAGATTGATAGATGTGAAACGTTTACAGTGGAATGATGTATTTGAAAAGAATATAAATTATTAGTTGCAAATCACTTCTGATAAGAAAAATCTGAAACAGAAGTACTGAAAATAAAGAAGTGAATTAATGAATTCACAAGGTAAGGAGTATAAACTTATTGTTTGGGAGCTAAAAATTGTTAAATTCAGCACTTTAATTGTGAGGTCTATCAAACTGAACTGAAGAAGTGACCAAAGTGTCATTGTGGGTGCAATGTAATGGTTTAATTGTGCAATGCATGATTGGTTATCGCTTATCCTTAAGAAATTTGCATTGTCAGTGAACACGTCTCCAGTCCCTCTTTACTTAAGTGCCCCCATGCTTTAGAGTCATAAGATAAGAGATTATAACTCAAGACATACGTAGGCCACTTAGCTCTATCTGTACTCACAGCACAGCACAAGCAAGCTTGGCATCAGATCCACCCATGCTGATGGCTATTAAACACTTATCCGGATTAGTGACGATGTGTTCTGGGCAGGGTGCCCGCAGATCCACGCCCTCACATGAAAACCTGAAACACAGGCTCAGGACAATGGAAAAGCAAAGAGCCGCCCACCTTTTGTACAACACCTGATGGTCTGTATTGCAGAGTAAACTTTCATGGACTAAAGGCAGGAAAGCACATGGAAAAAGAAGCCAAATTTAATGTTGAATCCTCAAAGAAAAGCAACCAGACAAGTAGACAAAATGTGGTTTAAATGAGTGGGCCCAGATTATTTATGTCCAAAACATCAATCCCCTCCTCACAACAATCCAAACCTCACCTGTTCAGCAAACACTGTCACACCTTCATTTGACCAAGGGCATAAAGGTTTAGCTGCTTACCCCCCTCTGGAGAAGAAAGAACAGCTAACTTGCTTCTTCTTCCAACCACCTTAAAAAAATGAAAAACTGTGCCCCTTAGGGTCAAATGAGCTTTTTGCTCAATTAGCTGTTTTGTCTCCATCCCTCAATCATATTTTCCTCAATCCAGTGTGGAAGAAGCATGGGGAGTCCCTCTTAGTCATAATTTCCACAAAGCTGTATATCCCCTTTGTCACATTTTACATAAAATGTCATCTTCATCCTGTGTTTCTCTTTTTAGTGTAGGACAAACATAGAACAGTAGGGTCTCAGCCACCAGATTTTATTTGGTACCCTTTATTTGTGCTTAGGTTCCCCAGAAATATGTACAAATAAAATATAGCATCAAAATCTAAGCTTCAATGAGAGTTTTTGTTTTTAGCTGGTTCATTACTTTCTTACTCAATTAGTGGAAGTCCCTTTTCACTGGTCTCCCAGCAAAAACATTCAATATATTACAATCTATTCAAAACTCATCTCCAAGAGTTCTTACTTTAAGCATACAGAGAATATCACTTCTGTTCTTTATCACTTAGATTGGTTACCAATCTTGTGAAGTATAAAATACAAAATCTTTGTCTTACCACTTTGAACATTTTACATGGTCTAGCCTCTATCTACTTTATTCAGCTTGTACATCCTAACAACCCTCCATGTG
The DNA here is from genome assembly GCF_900747795.2 of Erpetoichthys calabaricus. NCBI lineage: Eukaryota > Metazoa > Chordata > Cladistia > Polypteriformes > Polypteridae > Erpetoichthys > Erpetoichthys calabaricus. The sequence continues at coordinate 179,369,389 of NC_041395.2, forward strand.
TACTTAGGTCTGCTAGCAATGAACTGCTGTTGGTCCTCAGACCAAACTATTTATGACAATTGGCAGATCATTCAGTGCCCCTATACTTCCAATATTTTACCTCAATTTCATCAGCAATTGCTCTTCTCTATTTTCTTTCAAAACATTTCCTTTCTGCCAGTACATTTCTTGCCTGTAATGATTGATTTCTGTAAATTTTGCTTTCTTTTATACATTCAGCATAGGTCATTGTTGTTATTATTTTTGGATTTATCATATTATTGTCAATTCATTGATAATAAAATACAAAACTATAAATGCTATGTGTAATGACCTTGAGTTTGAGAACGGTGTTATATAAATTATTCCTTTTCCTTCCAGCTTTTATATTATTTAACTTAAGACACTCCAAGCAATGATCTATCATTGGTAAGAATTTCTTGATGCCAGTGTTGAAGTGGCTGATCACTCAGCTAAATGATGATCACCTTTGTGCAGTTCAAAATAAAAGTATATGATGTGTTTTTTATTTTAAAGTAAAATCTTGCATTGCCTTTGTCCTTGGAAATTGTTAATCCATAACTTACAATTTCAGCATTTATTAAATTACTGGAAAAGAAAATGACTTGAATTCATATCAAGCCAAGACAACATTTATCACAGATAATGTTGTTGCATAAAAATGGCAATCTCATGCACCTTGTAAGTAATGAAACAGGGCTATAACTATGTCCATTATTTCCATAACATGCAAGCAGTAACAAACCATACTCTAAAGTAATGGAACTTTTCATTTTTGAATTTGGGCTATTACCCAGTAGATTGCTAGCTCATGCTCATGTGGTATTCAATTAATCTGAAGAAATTTAGCATGGAAGTGTATCATACTGTATTGTACTGTACTTTATTTTCTGGAATCTTGTCTAGCTGTTTCCACTGCAGGGTCACAAAAAGATAAGACACTATACTGGCCACAACAGGTGTTATGCCAACACTGGATAGCATGTCAGCACGTTATTGGGCACTCGTACTCATACCAAATCTTATTTGTAGCCTACAGGTAAGCTAAAATGCACATAAATAAAATGCTGGAGAAAACTGTAGAATTTGAATAAATTCAGACAAAATAAATTCCACAAATAATTTTCTTTTTATTAATACCATACTGGGAGGTATAACCAGAAAACTTAAAAGTGCAGTGAAACACTTTTCTCTCAGTAGCATAAAAATATATTTTTTCCCTGTTAAAGATACCAAGCAGCTCCATTTCTGGGTAAGAAAATAAATTACCAAAAAATGTGTTCAAGTCATTAACAGAACATTCTTATTCCAATTGAGGACCACAGGGGCTGCAGCCGTTTTCGGTAGTACTGGAAGCATGGCAGGAAGCAGACCTAGACAGGACGGCTGTCTATCAAAGGGCCCATTCATGCACCCATATTCCCAATAACTGATTAGCCAATTTGGAACCGCAGGTCAACCTAACCTGCTGTCTTTCGGAGTGTACATGAAGAGATTCCATGCAGGGACATAAGAACATGGAGAATGCTCAGGAACAGAATTGAACTCAGGACACCTGTTTCATTTGGCAATGGAGCTGCCCACTGGGTTGTTTTGCCACCCAAAATGTAAATAATTTATACAGTATTAAAAATAAAATGCACTACTGAATTAATAATATTATATCAAAGTTAAACTATAGATCAGTGTTTAACAAATATACAACTGATTACAGTATAGATAGTCTAAATATTACTAGTCTAACACAGATGTCACATAACCATGAAACCTGTTCAGGACTGATCCTGCCTACAACTCAATATTTCTGGGGTAGACTGCACATTCCTACAATGCAAATAGAGGGTCCAGGAAATGGATAGCTGATTCGATTCCGTAAAAAATGTTTTCAAGTTACCTGTCTATTACTTGGTTGTGAACTAGCCATCTGCTGATTATGCTGCACAATCTCCATTAACGTCTGGGCTTGGTCTTAGCTGGATACTATGACTGAAAACAGCCCACTATAATCTCTCCAGAGATTTATTATCTGCTCTCTTATAATAAGTTTTGGAAAGATGCCAGATAAGCAAACTGCTTAACATAATTTATAGAATAACGCAACTTTCAAATGTGTGAAACATGTTCAAATTAAAAATGAAAACCTACATAAAAAAAACATGGACTTCAGGAATAGAGGGACAATGGTGTCACTCTTAATATGTGAGAATATATATTACACGCTTACACATATAACAAATACAAAACCTTACGCTATTTACATACATAAACACAGATTATCAAGGTAATGCTGTAAGCATACTAAACTTGCCCAATATTCAGGGCTATTTCCTGCCCTATGTCAGGCTCCAGTACCCAACAACACTAAATTAAATAGGTTTGAAAATGAATGAATGGACACTGTGCCTACATATTAAGGCAGCTTTGCCTCTTTAATGTAAAGCCCATTGCGTACAAACATTTTGTAAGCTGCAGCAGTTATTGACGGAAGACTTGAGTGTGACGTGGTTAAACATCCTGTGAAATTCTGAAAGTTTATTGATAAATGCTGAACTTCCGGGATAAAAAATGGATAGGTCGACAAAAAAAAAAAAAAAAAAAAAAGAAGAAGAATTGCAAAATTATGCATGTTAAATTCAATATTTGCACAGGGTCCACTATCTATACTGGTTAATTTAGTGGGACCAACAGCTGAGAGAATAATTATACAATGCCTCCAAGGAAAAAATGGCTACTACATGCAAGGTGCTTTCTAATACCAGCTACGTAGCAAAGATGAGAGGGGAGAAAGCAGAATGACTTTGCCATATTTGCTGTCCAAAGTTATTAAAAGATTTAGATAGTTGCAAAAACACTCCTTAAAAACAGCCTTCCTTCCCCACACTTGCAGGGCATGCTGGCTGGCACAGTATTATTACCAGGTACATTTTCTGACATGAATCAAAACAGGACAGCAAAACTGCCCTTAGAGTACCCTCACAAGGAAAGCAAAGCAAAGTAGTAATTAGAAAGGCACAAACAGAGACGTCTTCCCAGAAAATGATCTCAGCAGTAACCACTGCCCTGTTCGAGACTAGAGCCCGAACGATTAAAAACTTTGTCTGGCGTCTGTCAAAGTGCTTGGGGCTAAAACCTCAGTTTCAGAGACTCGTATACAAAAACACACCCTGATGCAGGGAAAACAGCTTTTGCTAATCCCCAAAAGCAATGAGTAAAGCAGCAACACTCAAGACACTAAACACCTTTGAAAACGAAACCATGCACAACATAAAACTGAAAATATTAAAACCAATCCACATTACTAGATGTGGAAAGTGCATAAATTCTTAAACTGTTTAAATTAAATCAGAATCTTAGAACCCTTGTCAAGTTGGGAGATGCACATGATGAAGATGTGTACGTCTCCTCGTATCCTTACCTGCCTTTGTGTGGAAGGCTGGGATGTCCCTTAAACTGCCTTCTTGGCTCACTGCTGTGAAGAAAGCTGTCTGCTTGGCTCTTAGTAACAGCACTGAATGGGGCGCGTTTCCCTCCAGTAGTGCCGTAAGCTGAAGTTTAAGTCTGAGCGGTACGCTGTCAGTAATTCAAGTTGTTCCCACCTCACAAAGACAGTGAGCTTTCAAAGTCAACACCCACACCTCAGGTCACAGAGTTACCCATCCTGCTCTCTTGTGGTGCTCGGAATTAACCGTTCTGTGGAGGGGAAGGGGAATGTTCTGTTCTGATCAAAGGTGTGATCCGAATTAAAAAAAAAAATGCACCACAGTAACTTTGACAGTAACAACTTAATTAATAAAAGGCTGCATTGTAGTTGGGTAACTAGGAGAGAAACTAAAGCACCTTTAATGATAGTCACCTCAAACAGAGCATGTTATCTGCTATACTTGTAGCCAGAAGTTAAGTCTAGGGTGTATGTTGATCTTTTAAAGCAGAAAATGGTCCTGTTAAGCATTCCCATACCACTTTATTATATCATAATTAAAATTGGGAAAGGTTTGAATCTTAAAAATAGGACAGACCATAGGCAATATGACAAAGTAGAAAAAGAAAATTGTTATTCACAATCCTTCAACAGGATCATCCATTCATTATCAAGTCTGCTCAATCCACAATTTGGTCATGTGGTCCAACGTCTGTCCCAGGAACACCGGGAATATGGCTGAACATTATAAATTGCAGTCATGCTCAAGGAAAAAAAGCAAGTCTTGAAAAATCCATATAAGGATGAAAAACATATTAATTTTCAATAGATAGCAAGTGCATATTTGTATTCCTACCACAAAGTAGCAGCTACAATAATCCAGAGATGGATTTTGTGTATCGTCATCAATATATTAATCCAACTAGCCACTGTCTACAAGGTGCTATATAATATGCCCATTCATCTAAGTTGTACCAATTTATCCTTATTTCATTAGGGTAAGAGAAAGCAAAAGCCTGACTTGGTGGAATTCGGAGCAAAGTAGTAATCAGCTGCATATTGGAAGCTAATCCATCATAGTATGCACTCATGCAAGCACTCACAACCCTTCCTAACTTACCAGTTAAGTCCAGATAATTAACAAAATATTTTCAGGTTTGAGAAGTGAGGTGAAACCCACAAGGACACGGGAAGAACAAGGACTAGACATGAAGACAAAAAAAAAGAAGTCCCTGCAGTTATAATACTTCAGTACTAATAACAGAGACACATGGCTTTGAATCGTTAATTAACAGGAAGAAATATCTGATCATGAGTAATCCTGAATGATCTAAGAAAAGAGCTGTAAAATGTGGTTAATTTCTAATCATTCAAGTGAATAAATATAAAGCAGTAAATACAACAAAGCAGAAAGTCTCTAGAGTAGAATGGAAAAATCTCAATGAGAATAGATTGTAAAAAAATGCACGCACACACAACACTATTCTTAGAAAAACAATGTAAACAGAGCTAACTTTGATGTGTTCAGTTTCAAAGATGCTGTAATCTTAAAGGAAAATCACAGCTTCATTGAAGTCTGTGCAGGAAGATTTGGAACAAATGGTGTGGTGATGGCAGAAATCTGTAGGTAAATGAATCTGTCCTAGAGTAACAGCACAGGACAAAGGGCTAAGTGCCCACTGCTTTAGTAGACTAGAAAGCATGGCTGCTCAGGAAACGGAGCTTATCACAGTTAGAGAAAACTCAAATTTATCATAATACATACCTTAACAACTTGTGACAGCATACCTACTAAGTACTCCTACAGTACTTCATACAACAAATATATTTGCATCTCACTTGACAGAAAAGTGTCTGATTTAAGGCATACATTTCTGCTTGTTAGAAATATGGCTGCTTTGATCATCAGGGAAACCAGTACAGCCTGTGAGAATCACACACCTAAATGAATTAGTCTCACTCATCCAATACTAAAAACCACTAAAGAAATGCAAACCAGTATTAAAAAGTGAGGAAAACATGACACAGCCAACCCTACCTTGAAGAACCAAGCCTAAGGTACATGTCACAATGCAAACCCTGCCCTTGAGAGCTGAAACAGAGCCCCACCTGTTAGTGACAAGCCTGTTTTGCAAAAAAGAAACAAAGAGAATGACGGTCCTGCAAAAGCCAACAAATAGAAAGCCCAGTGGTGTTCCTGGCAATAACATCCACAATTCAAAGATGTTAAAGGCCTTCCAAAGTGCACCACTTTCTTTATAGTGCCAAGCAAAAGCGAAATAAGTAAATGACACACAACTTTGAGCTATTCACATGATCTTCCCAAAACTACAAAAAAATTCGGATGAACCAAAATTGTAGCAAATGATAAAAAAATACATATATTTTAAAAAGAAGCCTAAGAAGCATAAATGCATACAGCATGAACAACACAGTCTACCACAACTGAATTCAGAACCTATGTGTTTATGAACATTATTATGAGAGAGACAGAAGGATGAACATTGGCTTAAACAGAGGAGATTCTATCCTTATGTTAAAAGTCCATACCCTCATGAAATACTCTCAACAGAAATAGTTAAATCAAGTAGATAACCATGTCTAGGCAAATACCACCTCAGCAAGATAGACAAGCTCAACTATATTTATCATGTTCCTGGTGAAGAAGGGCATACCATATGAGAATTATAGAAGGCAGCAATCTCATTAGAAGGAAAATATGCTTCAATGAGGGCCAGAATGTAACAGGGTACAAAATAAGAGGAAATCAGTAACATCTGTCGTGGCAGTAACAAATGGTGGCCATTGAAAAACAGACATTGTAGTGCACAGCACTGCACTGTATATCAAGGGGGTTTATTATACCCTTGAAAAAAACGCCCTGAAAGGGGCCAGTGCCTCTGTTTTGGAAGGAGAGGGATAGACATCATTGGAGCCCACACCAACCACAAAAGGTATTGCATTACCAAGATTCAAAACCCATTTAATAATTTTAATAAATATTTTTTCCATGCTTGAAGTTCTCCTCAAAAGCATATTCATAGTTCTGCTGAAGAGATGTTTTTCTTTTTAAAGCTGAACAGGCAAGTTAAACAACTAAATCCATATTACAGAGCAAGTGTGAGGTAGGCATTAAATCAGAAACCACATGGGTTGCTGTTCAGTGCCCTAACAACTTACCCCAGGTTGCTTTCCTCAGAACACAAGTAAATCATTAAATGACTGTAAAAATGCTCCTATCCTGTCCACCAAAGACCAAAATATAAAATTCCTTTCTTTGACTTAACATTTCATTTTATGCACCAAGACTGTACTGTTCAGTGGCATTGTTTTTTCCCTACTATTGTGATTTTATTATCCATTTTTGTGGTATGCAAGTGTGGCTGCTAAGAGAACTCCTACTGTGTCAGCTCAAAAGGTAAATTTCTTACTGAATTCATTCTTGGTGGTATTGACATGACCAGCAACATCCTGTATGCCTTGAAAAGCTTTGTATATACACATACCGAGAGCAGCACAGTCTTTAGAGGTGTTAGTATGTGGAGGTGTGTATAATCAGCATTGCTATAGTACATCATTTGGCTTGTGCATACTGAAGATAAAATAACATTGTCAAACATCCATAGTCAAATTTAAGTTCACATGGCCTAAAATCTAGTCCTGCAGCATCAGGTAGAAGGTAGGAATTAAGCCCAGACAGGGTTCCAGTCCATCACTGGGCATACTCATGTACACTACCGCATAGGGCCTATTTAGAACTACCAATTAATCTATTAAGACAAGGGATGTGGCTAGAAAACTACAGTGTCTTGAAATGCCAGTCTACTACAGAGTTTGCATCTATTCACTGTCTGCATGTAGTTTCTGTGTTTGCATTAATTTCAGAACACATGATGTTGCTAGCAAGCATGAGAACTCTGCAAAATGACATGGCATCCTTGTATACTAACATGAGTTTATGAATAATAAAAATTTTAACGTGAGCCTAAGTAGGCTTTGCGCTCTGGGAACCAAGTTATCCAAACTATTTTATAACATTTCAGTAATTATTTACTGTTCTGATGCTTATCTTTCTGATCATAAAATAGGTAATTACGATAGCAATTGACAAGAAGAATTCATAATTAATTGTAGAATTACGGTGTTTGAATGTTCCTCTAGAATGCCTTTCTCTTGCATGATTTGGCTTGAAAACTAATCAGCACATCCTCATCTCATTATAGGCTTAAATTTCGAGTTTGGTATTTTTCCATCCAGCCATTTTAGCTCTAGACCATACTCATGAAACTGTGACACACACACACACACACACAGACTGACACATCAACATCGAGATATCAATGTTTTCGGTATTGGGGGCCCTAAAACATTGAGATCCATTGAAAACCAGAGACAGAAATATTTGACAAATCCACACCTTTCGCTCCTCCCCCATAGACAATAAGTTATGGTGGGGGAGGGCGCAAAGCAAAAAGGGTCAGATAACGGATGGATATTTTTTGTAGTTGGTCTAGTTTGCACAGCAGTTAGAACTACTACCTCAAAGCTTAAAAGCTCAGAATGTGATTCCTGACCAGGCCCCTCTTTGAGTCAAGTTTGCATGCTCTGTTTTTGTGTGGATCTCCTTTAGATCTCCTTCAGTACTCCAATATTCTTGCATATTCTAAACATGTTAAATTAACTATTGACCACACATAAATAGGTATTGTATGTACATGTGCATAAGTATGACCTTTAAAGGAAAGACATTTCACTCAAGGCAGTTTACTGCTTTATACATAATCCTCTGACATTAGGTTATGTTTACTACAAACCTGAAATGGTAACAGTGTAACATATCTGCATTAAACGAGAATATGGGCTTCATAATGTGAGGAAGACTAGAAAAGGAAGACGTTTTGCACAAAGCAAACATATTGGGATGCACTACTGGATAGTGTGCTGATTGCTGTGAAGGAGTACAAGACACCGATTGATTGGCATGAATACATTGGCAGTTTGTGAAGGGACTTGCATCTGCGGGTTATTAAAAACACAGATTGAAGCTGATGGCTGATAAGACTTCAGATTAACGGTTATCTTTATTTTTTCTTTATATATATTTATTTCTCATTACAGGACCGTTCATCCAGGATGACATTTTTTCCTTTTGATTTTACATTTTAACATTTGTACATACTTATTTGCAGATTGTTTTGCACACCAAGATTCTGGAACTGGTTTTGGTTTGATTCAAGGGCTTCAAGAGGTTCAGAGTTTCTGTTACGTGTTGATGGTGTTTATGTACTGTGATTTGTGTTAGCAATGTTTTGTACAATATGAAAAGTATGGTGCATTGTGATATGTGTTGATTGCTGTTTTTGTGATATGCTGATGTTTTTTGAGAAATACATTGATGAAGACTGTGTCTCTATTGTAATAAAAAAATCATGGAATGAGACGAGACTTTTTAGCCTGGGACGAGATGTGACTTTTTCAGAGAGATACTTTCAAGTCTCGTGAGACTTTGTGCCAAGAGATTTAACCACGCCTGGGGCCGGAAATAAAAGACAAAGAGTAGATGACAAAGTAGAATGTCGTGAAGAATTCTAAAACGTTGGCGCGATACACATGCAGAGCAGGTTAGAGATAATGAAAGTACTAAAATTCGAAAGTCTCAAAAAAAATGATAGTAAAGATCGCATTAGCACAAACAAATGGAAATTATTACTCTGTGAAATAATGGAACAGCAAAAAAAGAACGAATAGTAGTGTTTCTTCCCAATGAAGAGGCATATCCGCGATAATTAAAATATTTGTTGTTTGGAGAAAGTGAAAAAACTCATACACAAACGGCAGAGATGTGAATTGGCTGGCCGGGGGGGTTGGGTTTGGGTCTTGGTGAGGGCGTGGGTTGATGAGCAAAGCGAGTTTATAAGATGATTGGGATAAATACTGTTGGATTAGTTATTTAAGTTATTTAAGTTGGGTTTGCGAGATGTAATTGTATATGTGTCAAATGTAGAATAGATTGTTTGGATTAGAGTATATAAATATATGTATTGTGAAATATGGCCGGCCATTCATCCCGGCCAATACCCCCAGGCCGCCAGATGGAGCCCTCCTTGCAGCACGGAGGTGCCCCGAAGGCCAGCAGGGAATTATGGACAGTGGAGTTATAATGCACAGCCCTGCTGGATACCATGGGGGCCGCCAGAAGTCGCTGCAGGGAGGCCCAGGGATTTATATTTTCCGTATAGCCCGGAAGTATTTCCAAGTCACGGGAATGGAAGAAATTATATACTTCCAGGCTGAAGAAAAAGAGAAGTTTTTACCTGACCCGGAAGTGCTGGATAATCACATGGACTGAGGGCTCAGAAGCACTTCCGGGTCGAGGACTATAAAGGACTGTGGGAGATCCCAGACAGATGAGCTGAGTTGGGAGGCAGGGTGCCTAAGCGTCTGGGAGTGGAGGATTGCTTATTTGAATATTGTTTATTGGAGATTTGTGGAGTGGAGGGTGCTTTGTGCACATTATAATAAATTCATTTTTGGACTTTTATCTGGTGTCTGATGTTTGGTCTGAGGGTTCAAGGGGTTGACAGTGCCTCTATTTGTCACAGTATATATATATATATATATATTATTTTTACTCTTTAGTGTGTGTTTGTTTTTTTTTTGTGTGAATAATAGATGTGTAAGTCACAGAGGGCTGGAACCTATCCCAGGATCACGGAACATAAATCAGGAATGCCAGTCCACCAGAGGCCACACTGACACATGCACTTACCCGCAGTCAAGTGGTGCCAATTTATAATCGCCAACTAACAATTTAAAGCACATTATGGTGAAATGGAAAGATAACTGGAGTATCTGGAGAAAAACCCATACAGACATGGGAAGAACACAAAACAGACAGCATATATTGTAGGAGTGGGATTTGAAACCAGAATGCTAGATCTGTCAAGTAGGAACAATAACCACTATGCCACAATCCAACTCAAGGTGTAAAAATTGCAACTCAACTTTGCTGTGTATTTAAAGATGTTATATTCTGAAAATAGTTTTAGGATTTATTATTTTTACTCACAGTTCTTCTCCTTATTGCTTTGAACAATGTCAGAATAGTACCTTCTTGCTTCCAACAGCATTATGTATGATTATAAATTAGAAAAAATAATTTATGCAGCTATGTGTACAGTGCGAACTATAAGACATTCTAGATTCCATGAAATATAATAATTAAAAATAAGGATTAATAATGTGTAAGACAATAATATCAGTCATTAAAAATACATGTTCTCAAACATGTGTGCATAGTGAATGCCTTACAAGGACCACTTTAGGAGGGCGCCAGGGGAAGCAAAGGTTGCCCTGACTTTACTATTTCCACTCCTGATTCCATGAGTAAGTCCTGTCCGATGTTCAATAATATCACATGTGCTCTCTCCTGGCTCCACCGCTTACAAAGTCTAGACCAGGGGTAGTCAATTATGATTTAAGGAGGTCCAGATAGAGAAAATTTCCTCATGTAGAGGTCCGCAGAATCATCATATTTAAGGTACATTATAAATTTTTCATTACAATTAATTTATATATTTTGAAGTAGCATTGCCATTGTATCAACACCTGCACTGTGTGAAGTCAATGACTAAAATCAAACAAAGAAAGTTCAATACCGTTTCAACAATATTTATTTTCAGTGCAACTCTGGAGGGCTACATATAATACAATAAGAAAAAATAAATAACAAAAGTAAAAGCAAGGTAAATTTGACATTCAACTGAGAATTATAAATAATAAGTACTTTCATAATAATAATGATGATATTATTTTTTATTATTATTAAACAACAAGAAGTTTTAACGTTTCAATAAAAAAAGACTTGGCCTCATATAAAAATATATGAGTTTTTAATATGTGCACAACAGAACAGGCATAACCAGTTTCACAGTAAATCTGAACATCTTTAAATAACTGAACCTATCTTCCCCTCGTATCCCACTGCCAACTTTCTCTTGGTCAGTGAGAGAAATGAGCTCTTGCTTGGTCTGCCAGGTTTTAAATCTGGGCTGGAATGGTGTCAGTGCCATCCTCATGCATGTGTGTGTTAAAATCCTCGTTGACCAATCTTTAGTTGGCTTTAAGATAGATAGATAGATAGATAGATAGATAGATAGATAGATAGATAGATAGATAGATAGATAGATAGATAGATAGATATACTTTATTAATCCCAATGGGAAATTCACAATCGCTTATTTTCTGTAGCCTAAATGGCGAATTTAGTGGGTAACTTTTTTCAAATGTAATTTTGTGCTTAGTTTCATAGTGGTGTTTCACATTCCCGCTTTTAACCACTGCCACCGTCTCAGAGCAGATGAGACACAGCGGTTTCAAGCTTCCTACGGGAAATATGAATAAACGCCTCGGTCCATTCTGGATTTAAAAGCCCGGTTTTCAGTGTCAAGCTTCCGCCGTTTAGCAAAAGCCATGGCACATTAAATATTTCGCCGCTTTTCTCTGTCTTCTCTTCTCACTCCTGTATATTTTTCTCTTCATGTCACTGCCGCTACCACAAGAGTGCCAGCTGTTTTCACTCAGAATGCAGGTTTTCCGCTCCTCTATTCAGTGAAGGCCCGCCCTACTCTGCCTGTGATTGGCTGACATTCTTGCCTTCACTTTGACCAATATCAGTCTTCATGCTTAAACCCAACCAACTCGAACCCACGAAGGCAACAGTACTGGCCAATCAGAGACACGTAGGAGGTCCCTTTCACTGAGTAGCGGTGTAGAAACACTGTCAGAAAAGAGTCGCCGGTAAAAATGTAATCTCCGCCAAAACTAAATAAAACTCAATGATATGTCTGTTCCGGGTCTGGGTTCGGACAGAATATAGTCTGGGTCCAGACCCGGACCGCGGTCCGCCTATTAGTGACCTGTGCCCTAGAACATAAAAAAACACCCCAAACAGGAAGTTTGTGTCAGTCAACCATTCAATACTCCAGAAAACACAGCTATATCATCATTAAGAACAGTTTTTCTTAAGCCAATATAGAGGAATTATTTTTTTTCCCCTTTTTGCATTAAAATGGAAAAATTTCAATATTAAATAGAGTTCTTGGATGGGACCTCAACCTTTCTTACATTTCTGCTTTGTTTAGTGCACAGTCTATACAAAAGGCTGCACTGTTGAAGTAAGGCAAGTTAAAAATCGAATCATTTTATTCTTATCAATAAAGATGAAGCATTTCTACCCTTGCAGTTGTTTTTAGGCTCCCTTTGTATGCAGTGCTGTAATTTGTACTTATTTGGGAAATGTATTGGTTTAAGACCTCTGTTCGTTTTACACCATGCTTGATCTGGGAGTGGATCAATATCAACAGCCCTATTTATCTTTAGGAGCAAAATTGAATTAGAGACCCCATTGACTGAGTCACTGCTATGAATCACTACAGCTACTTACTGGAATGTGCTGCTAAAATAGGACACAGGGCAAAATTCCCCTTTGCATGTGGGCGCTTATGACACTGAAAAGGTTCACCCCATGAGCTCTGCAATCCTGCATACAGTTCTGTGTGAAAGTGTGGGGAAGGGTTTCACTTTCATAGCGCAACAAATTGCAATCCACATTGCTTGTGCAGTTTTTTCTGTCTCAGTAGCCTGAGCCACTCTAAGAATTTTATTGGAGCCATCAGCGAGTCCCAAAAAATTCACTCTAATTCTTAAAGTTTCGTTTCTTAAGTGTTAAAGACAAGATGAACAATAATTTTAAGAGATGGTGTGCACAAAATGCGTGACTATTTTAGCTACTGAGATCAACTACTATAACTGAGTGAAACACAAAAATAAATTAAAGTCCATTCATGCATTTTGGGATCTGTTCTATCTACTAAAAGGTAACTGTGAACAACAGCTTATTCTGGCAGCACAAGGAACAAGATAGGAATCAACCCTGGATGGAACATCAGTCCTTCACAGGTTATACTCACTCATAGTGGACGAATTTAGAGGCACTACTTATCTGAAATGTATGAGAAAATTACAGTCAATCAAGAACACAGACAATAAACTACAACCTTACAAAAGTTATGCCTGTAATACCAAAAGAATAGTATCAATGGTTAAAGAGACAAATACATTAGAGGTCAGAAAGTCACATTGACATTTCAGAAAAGGTTTAAAGTGACCATTTTAGATATTTCATGTCCAATTCATATAATGCATAAAAAAGTAGATAGATAGATAGATAGATAGATAGATAGATAGATAGATAGATAGATAGATAGATAGATAGATAGATAGATAGATAGATAGATAGATAGATAGATAGATAGATAGATAGATACTTTATTAATCCCAATGGGAAATTCACAAGTATGAACATACCAATAACGAGAGAGAGAGAGAGAGAGAGAACCATGATATACTGTAGCAACCATGAAATATGCTACTTGTCTAGTATTCGGCATGAACACATAATCACTAGGAGATTTTAGTCTTCAGTTATGTTGATTGTTAATAAATCTACTTGTTAACACATATGGGAAACTAGTCATTTAATACCTAGTGTTCAATGATATTGGACTCAAGCATTCCATAATCCTGCAACTGAATTAGGTGAGTCACAAAATGTCTGTTTCAAGGGGGCAGCAAGAAGTGGAGATATCTGGTCAGTTGTTAATTTTGATGGTGAACCATAAAATCTCATGTTCAGGGATAGACAAAAAGAAGTGAGAGAGAGAGAGAGAAAGATAAAAGCAACAGAAGGCAGGTACAAAAAGAGGTCAGTATTTCACACACCATTTTCTTTGTAGATAACCTGCACTCAGTGTTATGTCTAAAACATTGAAATATACTATAGTTCACAGCCCAAGTGTTTGTTATTTGTAGGGTTATTTTTCCAGTTGTGTATGCTTATTTAGTAAAAAGTCCTGACTCTGAAACATCACAGGTAGCTAGTGGTTTTTGTTTGAACAATCTTAGATTGTGGTGTCACACAAAGGATATCTAATGATGTCAGATTATACAGTACAACATTAAGGTGTCCTATGGAGTACAATCTACATCACTGGTCTCTACACTACAGTAAGGAAATGAGCAATGGAAAGGTCAAGAGGAAAGTAAAGCTGGAAAACTTTCAAAAACTAAATCTGCACAGCATGTAAAGGAAGGCAATATGAGATTTTGGAATTTAAAGCTAAGGTGATTTAAAGAAAATGGGATTGAGGCCAGTTTATAGAGGACATTTAACCAAATATCCATGCCTTTGGAGAAAAATGATATACTTAAGATAAAATATGCACGAACACAAGGAGAATATTTAATCTGTTTACACAAATTGAACTAGGAAATTACTTTAGTAAAAATATTCATTCACCTATATTTGAAACCCATTTTTTTGTTTTCCAGTCTATTGGAGTGTTAGCCTGTTTGGGGTGACTGAACAGAGTACTATACAGCCTACAATCTTTTATGGGACATGTGCTCTTCTTATGGCATTCTCACACACACCCAACTCTGAGCATGAAATGAACAATGGAGTGAACAGAAACTGAACAGGCAAATCAACACAGAATTGCAGTGTCACAGCTCCTTTGGAGTGACTCAAGAATAAAAAAGCCCATGAGTAGCCAAGAGAAATAATAAATCCAGCAACTTTTAACTCATTCTTCTAGGAGAATTGGCTTTTGATTCAAAGACACAATGTTCACTGTTGGTAGATGAAAAATATTTTAATATTTTATTATTATTATTATTGTAAATATCTGCAATGTACTTTATATTTTCTTTAATATTGGTCTATTTGATCATTGGACGGTCTGGTTCTTCCAGCAAAATTAATGTTTCATTCTCATCTCCCAAAATTTATTCATCCATCCATCCATTTTCCAACCCGCTGAATCCGAACACAGGGTCACGGGGGTCTGCTGGAGCCAATCCCAGCCAACACAGGGCACAAGGCAGGAACCAATCCTGGGCAGGGTGCCAACCCACCGCAGCACAATATACAAGTAGTGGAAAAGTCCAAAAAAATCAAAATTTTAAAATAGTACAGTACCAGCATTTCTGGATTTTCAGTACTGGAAGTAAACTTAACTTTCCTTTCAACTGACCCCAATTTACTTGAAGAAACAAGACTACACACTTTAACACGATTAGAACTTCACGGGACCCCCGATTTACTGCTTTAACTGTCAAGAGGGAAGCACTGCACACCAAGGTGGTGAGCTGTTGTGCAGCAGGGAAGGGCTGAAGTAAGATGGGGGTTTTAGAATTATTCTTTATTTACCTCAGAACCATTCACCAGCACCGAGGTCTGAAACCTTGTATCGATACCGAAGTCAAATGTTTAGTACTGATCAAACACTAGTGTGCCCTGTGAAGAACTAGTATCACACTTCTATTGTTGAACCTTGCCTCTAGGCTAATGATACAGATGACAGATTCTGGATTTCCATGTCTCTAAAGCAGGGAAGAACAAGTCTGAATATAGAACAAAAATGATTACATAACATTTGCACGTAACCGATTGTCCACTCAACCATACTGAGCATTTTTTATACAGTGCATCCGGAAAGTATTCACAGCGCATCACTTTTTCCACATTTTGTTATGTTACAGCCTTATTCCAAAATGGATTAAATTCATTTTTTTCCTCAGAATTCTACTTCTGAGGAAACACCCCATAATGACAACGTGAAAAAAGTTTACTTGAGGTTTTTGCAAATTTATTAAAAGTAAAAAAACTGAAAGATCACATGTACATAAGTATTCACAGCCTTTGCTCAATACTTTGTCGATGCACCTTTGGCAGCAATTACAGCCTCAAGTCTTTTTGAATATGATGCCACAAGCTTGACATACCTATCCTTGGCCAGTTTCATCCATTCCTCTTTGCAGCACCTCTCAAGCTCCATCAGGTTGGATGGGAAGCGTCGGTGCACAGCCATTTTAAGATCCCTCCAGAGATGTTCAATCGGATTTAAGTCTGGGATCTGGCTGGGCCACTCAAGGACATTCACAGAATTGCCCTGAAGCCACTCCTTTGATATCTTGGCTGTGTGCTTAGGGTCATTGTCCTGCTGAAAGATGAACCGTCACCCCAGTCTGAGGTCAAGAGCGCTCTGGAGCAGGTTTTCATCCAGGATGTCTCTGTACATTGCAGCAGTCATCTTTCCCTTTATCCTGACTAGTCTCCCAGTCCCTGCCACTGAAAAACATCCCCACCGCATGATGCTGCCACCACAATGCTTCACTGTAGGGATGGTATTGGCCTGGTGATGAGCGGTGCCTGGTTTCCTCCAAACGTGACGCCTGGCATTCACACCAAAGAGTTCAATCTTTTCTTTCTCATGGTCTGAGAATCCTTCAGGTTCCTTTTGGCAAACTCCAGGCGGGCTGCCATGTGCCTTTTATAAGGAGTGGCTTCCGTCTGGCCACTCTACCATACAGGCCTGATTGGTGGATTGCTGTGGAGATGGTTGTCCTTCTGGAAGGTTCTCCTCTCTCCACAGAGGACCTCTGGAGCTCTGACAGAGTGACCATCGGGTTCTTGGTCACCTTCCTGACTAAGGCCCTTCTCCCCCGATCGCTCAGTTTAGATGGCCGGCCAGCTCTAGGAAGAGTCCTGGTGGTTTTAAACTTCTTCCACTTACAGATGATGGAGGCCACTGTGCTCATTGGGACCTTCAAAGCAGCAGAAATTTTTCTGTAACCTTCCCCAGATTTGAGCCTCGAGACAATCCTGTCTCGGAGGTCTATAGACAATTTCTTTGACTTCATGCTTGGTTTGTGCTCTGACATGAACTGTCAACTGTGGGACCTTATATACAGTAGACAGGTGTGAGCCTTTCCAAATCATGTCCAATCAACTGAATTTACCACAGGTGGACTCCAATTAAGCTGCAGAAACATCTCAAGGATGATCAGGGGAAACAGGATGCACCTGAGCTCAATTCTGAGCTTCATGGCAAAGGCTGTGAATACTTATGTACATGTGCTTTCTCAATTTTTTTATTTTTAATAAATGTGCAAAAATCTGAAGTAAACTTTTTTCATGTTGTCATTATGCGGTGTTGTGTGTAGAATTCTGAGGAAAAAAATGAATTTAATCCATTTTGAAATAAGGCTGTAACATAACAAAATGTGGAAAAAGTGATGCGCTGTGAATACTTTCCGGATGCACTGTAAATCCCTAAAATCTGCTATATTTTGAGTACAACCACAGACCTAAAGGCTGGTCATCTTAAACCTATGTCACAGTATGCTTCTGTTCCAGAGATTTTCAGTTGTAGCCTTCATTTACATAATCTAACAGAGACAAAGGTAGTCGACGACTTACTGTCATGTAGCTGATCAACTAAATGTGACAAGTCCAACAATTCAGTACACTAGTCTGCAACTTGCTGTGATAAAAATCAAACAAGGTCAGGCTCTATATGCAGACAATCAATGAATGCTCATCCCAGAAGTACAATGTATATAGTGCAGTGACATGGAAAAATCATCGTTTAGAACCTCACAAATATAAGAGAAGTTTGTCTGCTCATCTGTGCGATGTCTCATGTTTAATGTATCAAAATAGAATGGAAAAAAGAAAAAAAAAATTAGGCCAAGACTGCAGCCAAACTTACTACAGCTATTAACCCTTCATATAGCCCCAACTCTGTCAGGCAGCACTGGGGCTGTGGACCTCACAAATGGAACAGAAGCTTGGCAGTCTGATGTCTCGTGTTTTACATACCATAACAGAATGGAAAAAAACAAATAAAGGTCCAAGACTGCTGCTTGGATTGCTGCTAAACCTCTGGAAGCATGTTGTCGTCAGAAAATGGGACGAGCCTGAGTGCTCTGGAAGGTTGCCGCTTGGTTGGTAAATGTGACACAAGCGCAGATTTGTCACCAGTACAAATTGACATGGTGCAGTGACGAGATCAGTAACTGCTATAGGCAAATCTCATATTACCCACAGCAAAACGTCACATAATGTGATATCAGCTTTACTTTCTAAAGCATTTTTAAAATATATTTTACCATGAAGAAACAGAATTTTCAGTCTTCTAAAATTTCCAATAATGTTTAATGAAGCCTATACGTTAATCATTGAGAAATACTAATTTAAATAATTTGCTTGATCGAGACACAGTTACATCATCTTTTAATTATTTCTTCCTCCAATGTTTTTGCAGTGTTGCAATTATTTTCCTCAAAATGCCATGAATTAAAATAATTGTTTAAGATAATAAAACTGGGAGGCACTGCACTTGAGATTTTCTAAAAGCAAAATAAGCAAAGCATTACAGTCACCCTGGTTGAATATTGCAGGCATAAAGACATGTTATACTAGGACTGTGAACTGGAATTTAGGTGCCAATTGTGCTCATCTTCAGGGATGTGTATGATCACTAACTTCAGAATAAGGCCTTGGAAGTTGCTCTGTATAACACACTAACTTATATTTATCATCTTAACATTTCTATTATTCCATTACAGGTTTGCCAGAACCAAAGTCTATCCATGAACACCACATGGCAAGTAGCTAGGTGGGTTACTAATTCATGACAAATGTAACGACATACTTTAGTTATTCCAGTCTTCAGAGGCATAAATGCACAGCATAGTATTTATATTTTTTGGAAGAATGTTAGACAATCTGCTCATGGTGACACAGTTCCTATCCACGTTGTCATGGATAGGAACTAAAACTAGCATCCTAGAGGTTTAACATCAAATATCTTAAACACTATGCCTTCTTTCAGGTGAAAACATGCTTTTAAAATATCTTCATCAACCAATGACATTACTTAAATACTTAAGAACAACTAGAAACAGCCTTAGAACATATTGCTGGAATTCTGGCTGAAATGTTACAGCAGCAATAACTGGGCTTCAGTGCCAAATTATATGAATCACTTCTGCACTGTAGCTACAAAGAGAGCAAGAAGAACAACGCCTCTTACTGCTCCGGAACTGTAATATTTATTCTGTTCTAAGGCAAGATTAACATTTATTTTATATTTTCCTAAAATAACTTCCAGTAGAAATAAAAAGCTGCATTTTGATTCCAGTAATATGATGGCATTATAGTTTAGAGAAACATTTAATTTGGTGAAATTACAGTGCTCTCCTTAATGTTTGGGACAAAGACACATTTTCCTTCCTCTGCTCTGCAGTTTAAAATTACAAATAAGAACATTTAGACATAATTAACATACACATTGCAGGCTTTAAGGGTATTTGCATACATGGCGGTCACAGCATGTAGAAATTAAAAACACTTTTTCTACATGTTTCTTCCCATTTCAGGGAACCATAATATTTGGGAAAATTGGTGTTTCAGGTGTTTGTGATGCCTCATACAAGACACCTAGGCTTACTTCTACCCTTTGGAGTCTGTATTTGCCACTGTTCAAGATGAAGACAAGAGCTGCGCCAATGAAAATCAAAAGAAGCCATTAAAAAAACGAAAAAAACAACAATGAACAAGAATAAAACTATAAGGAAATGAGCAAAACCTTAGAATTACCTAAATTAACTGTCTGGAATACCATTAAGAAGTAAGAATGCACTGGTGAGTTCAGTAATCACAAAAAGACTGGAAGGTCAAGACAAACTTTCACTGTTGATGACGGAACAATCCTCAACATTGTAAAGAAAAAACCCCAAACGCCTGTCCAACAGAGGCAGATGTGGATGTGTCAGAGATATCCACAGAAGAATTCACAAACAGAAATACAGAGGCCACACTGCAAGAAGCAAACCGTTAGCCACAAAAACATGGCCAGATTACACTTTGCGAAAAAGTACCTACAGACTTCCGGAAAAGGGTCTTGTGAACAGATGAGACAAAGATTAACCAAAGAGAGTAAGAGCAAAGTTTTGAGATGAAAAGGAACTGCCCAAGATCCAAAGCAAACCACCTCATGGTGGTGGGGATGTTATAGTATGGGCATGTATGGCTGTCAGGTACTGGCACACTTCTCTTCATTGATGATGCAACTGTTCATAGCAGTTGCACAATTAACTCGGAGGTGCACAGAACACAAGTTAAGTGCCCACTTCTGGCCTCACCAACACCTTTTGCAGCAGCGACCCAAGCAACTGGCAAGTCAAGTTGGAGAGCATGCACTGGTACAGTGCATTGCCGCACCCACTACACGACGAAACAACTCCGGATCCCCGATTGGCAACCCCCAGGCAGACACGCAGTCCAGTCCCACCCTCCAGAAATGACACTCTATCGGCCACAGCCAGGTGTTATGTGGGTGACCCTTTGGCCTGGTCCACCCACTTGGGTCCCCAAAAATGAGGATCATACGAGCTGGGTCACCCTCGGGGAAACGCACCACATAGCTGTAGTGTCGTAACTGACGCTCCCTCACAATGCAGGTAATGTGCCTCATTTGGGACTCCATGAGCAACCGTTCATTCAACACAAAGTCAAACCAACGGTACCCAAGGATTTTCTGGAGAGACACAGTACCAAAGGAGTCCAGTCTTTGTCTCAGGTCAATGGATAGTGTTCTTGTCTCGTAACCATATAGCAAGACAAGAAGCACCAGGACTCTAAAGACTTGGACCTTCGTCCTTTTGCATAGATATCAGGAGCGTCACACACCCCTTTCCAGCGACCTCATGACCCCCTGTGCTCTCCCAATCAGTCTACTGACTTCATAGGAAGAGTCACTAGAGACATGAATGTTACTGCTGAGGTAAGTAAACCTCTCAACAAGGTCAACAGTCTCTCCGCAAACAGACACACTGCTGTTGACTGTGCCCAAGAGGTCATTAAAAGCCTGCATCTTGGTTTTCATCCAGGACACTCACAAGCTCAGACACTCGGACTTCTCACTCTGTCTCTTGAGCACCTCATTCAGAGCCTCTATTGATTCTGTGAACATCACAGCATCGTTGGCAAAGTCAAGATCATTAAAGCACTCTACACCAACAGATGCCCCACAGCCGATGGACCCATGCATATTAATATAATGGGGGTCTGGTCTGGCTTATATATTCTATCACCACAATTTCAAGAAATTCAGCAGATTACTACTTATCTTTAATCATTACAAGCATTAAAAGAAAATCATATACTTTAGGGATAATTTAGGGATTGTGCCAAATACAGCACCAAAAACTCCCAATATTAGTATTTCACTGCATGGACATGACTTGTAATGGTTCAATTGCTTGCCAAAAACCACTTCAAAACCATTAATATACCGTAAGTAATCGAAAAAGTGCAAGCACCATTAACTGCAGACAATGCAGTTGATGAAAATGAAGACTTATTCAGAATGTTAATTGTATAAGCAATTTGCATTACTTAAAATCAATTAGTGTGTAAAAATATGGTGTGAAAGAGTTCTTTGTCTTTCTCTTTTCTTTCCATGTAATTTTCCTGTAAAAAATGTATTATGTATTTTGTAGTGTCTTGATATTAATTATTAGTTATAAATATTTGCACACAGTCTTTTTCCTTATTTTTTTGTCTAAATCATACAAAAGGCCACTACAATGGCAATATTGTGTTTACAGACTATTTACATAGTTGATTATCTCTACAGCTTCCCCTTTACAAATCTACAAAAATACTGACTAAAAAATAAAATTTACCTTATACAACTCTGTCACCCAATTGTACCATTACAAAGCATCTAATGATGTACAAAAATATAAGTCAGCATTAAGCCCTTTTAATCTAGCGCAGGGTTTCAGGGCAAACAAATACATCTGTCTTAAGAAATGATGTTCTCACTCATCTATAGAATATATTTTCATTTTTTGAAAAATAAAAAACTATTGACAACACTGAATCCAGCACAAATAAAAGGTGCCTGTCAATATGGTTTTTAACTTCAATGTATTAGAAAAATTATATAATCAAAAACCATAGCTTTCTGTTTTCCCATAAATATCTATTCATTCATTTAATTTGTTAAGTAATATGGGAGAGAGACAGTGCAAACCTGGGGATGAATGCCATTAACTACATGGAAATATAAGCACATAGTGCTTTTTGTCTAGTCTGCTTATTTAGTAAAGAAAATGCATTACAGTTGAGCATTAAAAGGTGTAGCAGAAAACTACAATTACATACAAGATCACATATGTAACATGTAACATGAATATGTGTGACTACATGTGCATAAAATCACCTAGCAAAACATAATTCATGTTTTAAAAGTGACACATATGCAGTTGCTGAAATGTAAGCATCATATGCAGCTGCCTTTGTTCATATTACTTTGATATTTGGAATTTAAGTTTTATACTAATTATTTAAATGTAAATGTGTATTGTAAATAGAAGTGCTCTGTAAAGATGGTTTGCTTATAGTTCAAGTTCTTATATATATATTTGCCTAAAAAATGTAGTTAAAAATGCAGCAGCAGACAAATATCACCAATGAATGTTTTAAATCTGTGCATTGCACAATATTCAAACATTTTCAGAGCAAACTTAAAACTAATGGGTCTTAGACAAGCAGCATGATAGCCAATACTGGAAAGACAGCCAGAACAAACCCTAAATAGGATGCCAGGATGCTAAAGGACACATTCACTTGAATGCAAGTATACTCACACCAAACCAGTTTAATTCCACCAGTTACCCATACAGCATTCCTTTGGACTCTACAAGAAAACTGGAGTTTTTTTATAGCAGGGATATGTATCGATTCATTCACAGCAGTATTTAAAACCAACTGTAGGATTTTAGGAACATGTTGACTATTCCAGCACCATCAGGTGCAACGCAGGAACCAAGTACTTGTTTGAGGTGCCAATCTATCACAAGGCACACCCACATTTACTCATACATGGTCCAACTCAAGAGTCAACAATTAACCTCATCTGTATGTAATTGGAATGTGAAAGGAAAACCAGACTACCGAAGAAAATTCATGCAGACACAAGGACAATAGGCAAACTCCAAACACATTGTGACCTTGCCAAAATTTAAACTCATTCTCTTGAAATTGTGAGGCAACAGGTGTATCATAGTTTTGCCTAAGTACTGATTATATACACCTTTCTCTAATTACAAATATATTTTTTCATTTCCAAAGCGAAAGAGTATGTGATTGTAAATGTGAAACAGAAAACATTTGTAATTATAACAACCTTTTTAAGCATAGTAAAGAAAACGCATCTCTCTATTATTAAAAAAAAAATAAATCTTGGGAAATCTTTGGAGGGAGACGGGACGTGATCACGTCCCGCGAGAGACACTTTAACGTCACGCAAGAAAAGGCAGTGAGACAAATGGAAAGCTGCTGTACAGGCTTTTAAATGATCAACGCGCAGCACAACAAGCAGAACACGCACCCTCGGCAGAAGCAGCACAAAGCCAGCAGCTGATCCGTCTGCATCTCCTTAGTGAGGGTTCAACTCCTCCCCTTCACAACGCGAGAGGGACAGACGCAAAGTGGCAGGAGCGTAGCGCGCCTCTTCGGGGTTGAACGAAGCAATCGAGACATGATCATCTTGGAGAGACACTTTGACGACACGCAAGACCAGACATTACAACCTTAGGAAGCAAAACCCATGACACGGTGACTTTTGCACGTCACACCCTACTTATAAACAATTTAAAACAAGTTCATGGACATCTAACCTCGCAGTTGTTGGAATTCTTTTGACAGACACACTTCATAAGCTCCCAGCTCTTAAAACAACGACAAGTGACAAGCAGAACAAGCAGCTCGCCAGCAGCAGCAGCAGCAAGCCAGCAGATGATCCGACCACATCTCGTTAACATGCGTTCAGTCCCCCCCCCCCCCCCCCCTTCACAACCTGAGTGGCAGAGACACAAAGTGGCAAAAGGACAGCTGCTGTACAGGCTTTTAAATGATTGACGCGCAGCGCAACAAGCAGAGCACGCAGCAGCAAGACAGCAGCTGTTCTGACAGCATCTCCTTAGTGTGCATTCAGCCCCCCCTTCACAATGTGAGCAGCGTTATATGTCCCACGAGAAAGAGATTTAACCACACCCAGGGCCGGAAATAAAGAGCACATATTGTTTTTACAAAAGTTTTAAAGTAAAACTGAAAATTATGCATATGTAACAATTCCCATGAAAATAACAATCTCTTTAAATAGTATATTCATTAAACCAAACCCGGGGGTGGGTGAGCAAAGTGAGCAGGGTGGCGGAGCCCCCTAGTGTCTAATAATTTGCTCTTGCTTCATACTGCCAAAAAAGCAAAACAGACCAGTAAGCAAACAAAATTCTAGGTGTCTCTCATCCTAAGAACAAGTCTAGCATCTGTGCTTCCCAAAATCTATTATGTTTTAAAACTAATAAAACATAATTCAATGCAATATTAAGGCAGCACTCACCAAGGAAGAGTAGGGTCACCCCTGCATCAAGAATGAATCAAACAGTCCCCTAGCAATTCCCCTTTTGTAACAATTATCCTCTACTTCATATGTAAATGTCAATACATGCCCACCTCTATTCATCTGACTAGATATAAAACTATAAACAACCCAATTTAGACAATCACATAAAAGCATGATTCCTTCCTTACCCCAACCTTCAAAACAGATGCCCCAAAAGCCATGCGAAACACATTATTTAGTATAAGCAGCCATTTGCCAAAATGGGGACAAGCACTTAAAATCCAAAGTAATTTCCATGCTGTTTTCCTTCTAGATTTAAAACAAAAGATAAATCATTGGCATCAGTTGGGAATGAGAGGTAGAACTATTTTTTACTCTCAAAAAAAAAAAACAAACAAAAAAAAAAAAAACGCACACACAAAACAGGCCTGGGGAGGTTTACTTGTAATGAGCCCGTGCCATGTGACTTATTAGAGAGGTGGGGGTAGGGGGGTTTCTGAGGAGAAAGAGATGAGAAACTGCTGACTGAACAGAGCTATTCACTGTGGCAAGGATGATTAGGCACTGAAACCGTCTTATCTGCATCACTAAATGAGAATCTAGCCCACATTCTGAAAGCAGTTCACCTAACCTGGGCTAAAGGTATGTATCAGGAGCATAATGTTTCAGTGCTGAAAACCCCAAAGAATTATCCTCTCCTGGTTGTAGTGAGAGAAAAATATTGCTTTCAGCCATAAACAAAACTCTGCCGAACAAATTAATCACAAAATACATCTGTAACTGCCATATAAAACTAACAGCATTGAAGGACTAGGGATGCCAGATAAACAAACCATTGAACCTTTTGCAACACCTAAACTAGGCTCCGTGAAGTTGGCGGCGTGAGAAAAAAAAACCAAAACAATACAAGCAAAGTAGTAATGTGAAAAAGTCACATTTTTCAAAAATGAGGAAGGCTTAGTAGCTCAGATCACCTGCAATGCAATGTACATAAAAGATGTTACAAGGGAAGAGCATCTCTCTGAGGGAGATTATCACTCGTCCAGCCTGCCGTGTGGAAGAGAGCAAAACTGATCCTGGTCTCCTGGAAAATTGTCATCTATAACTAAAAATCTCAGCACTGTTAACAGTTTAAAACAAATGATTATTGCCCGATGCATCTATAAGAAGTGATTTTTGACAAAAATCTGCAATCTTCCATTAACATACAGTTTTGTTGGCTATACATAAGTGGAGTTTAGGAACTGGTTGTCATCTGTTATGTTTGATTTCAAAGGTCATTGCTAAATCTTAAAGGACTTCCTAGACAAAAGTTCATAACACTTATAAGAAACAATATTTATTGTTTTTATGAGGCATGGAGGAATACTGCTTACTGCTTCCACCTCTGGGTTTGATTATTGGATTTTCTTTAGTGTAGTGATCAATACAGTCTTGTGCGGAGCTGTAACCATTCCTGTACACTAGGTACAAACTAACAGAAGATGGGATGCCAATCCACTGTGGAACACATGAACACATTTACCCACAACAGGCCAGTTTAGAGAAATCATTAATCTTGTTTTAGTTAAGATCATATTCTTCTATTCTATGTGGCTTTATTTAGCATGTTCTTTGCTACTGAACCTTTTCATTGTTTAATGTGCTTCAACAAAGGAACGAATTTGCATAGCTGACATTATATTAGTTAAAGTGTGCTTACTTTTGATCTGAGCTACTGTAGAGTTTAGCTCAGGAAATTCTGGTCACCTTTACATTAATCAGGAACCTACTTTCCAACCTCATCTCTTTCGGTCACCAATTTGTCATCAACTGAAACTTATTTCTGTAAATGAGCAACATTAACATCCAAAAGCAGCTAACTGATGCATTTCATTACTTCACTGAAGTCTCACCAGATGTACAAAGAGTTCACATGCCGTAAGGATCCAACCGGCTGATCAGGACAAAACAGGCACACTCCTATGTTTCAACCGAAATTGACATTACATTCAGTGAAATCCCTTTGCAATCAGATGTTTCACCCTGTGAACAGCTCATTTAAATTAAACTTTACTAACCCCTTTCCACATCAAACATGAAAAACCACCAGGAACATTGCATGATTATTCAGTATTTCTCTGTGAGGGACAGACAGGCTGTTAAAGGCTATCTCATGTCTTTTGCCTAATGCAAACCTCTAAACCAGACAATTTAGTACAACCATTTTAGCCTAATGCACCCACCTCCAAATTGCCTTGAGGAAATCCACACAAACAAAAGGGAGAACATGCAAATTCCACACACACAAATGCATTGGAATAAAAACAATTAGCAGAACTTCTGGCTGACATATCAGCATTTTTATATTTGGAATTAGGATCAGTGATTTCCACATTTTTCAGTTTACATTGACCATACTTCACATTATCGAGGAAACTTGTAATCCAACCCTGAACCATTCCAACATGTGCACAAGAGTCTGAATAAATAAATTTAAAAAAAGCCTGATAGTGGATAGGGTCGAAGACTGAGATGAGACTGTAAAACAAGCCTTTTCATAAACTTAAAACATTCATCTAGATAAACAGATCACAGACAAAGAAGGAAAACAAGTCTGGAAGCATCACAGGCAAGGCAGAAACCAAGACTTAGCAGGGTGCCAACCCACAGAAGAACCCACTCACAAACAGACATGGCCATTAAATCAATATTTAATTTAATATACCATGGGGTGCAGAAGAAAAAAGGGTATATATGAAGGAAAAAAAAAAACACTCAGATGTGGGAAAAACATGCAAATTTCAATCATAGTGTAACTGAATTAGGATTTGAATCAAGGAATCTGGAACTTGAAGACAACAGTACTAACCACTATGCTATCCTAAACATGAAAAGCATAATTTAATTGCTTACTGATTTGCATTGCATTGTTTATTACATTTATTTACTTAGGTCTTTAGATATTCTTTCGTTCTTAGCATCTACAGTAGATGCAATAATTATTATGATGTATTTGTTCATTTTGGTCCAAATACAGCAAGCTCATTAGATGGATAGTAGGAAATAGAACCTCTACTGCAATTAACTTTCAGTTAAATAAAAAAGCCACATCAGGATGTCTTTGCCCAGACTTTACTATAAATTTTTCAAAATAAATACAAAAGAAAAATAACTTCTTACTTAAAAATTATTTGTTTACAGTTTTCAATAACAAGCACTATACTTAAAGAATTCTTTACACAACTGATTCTTACCATTTCAGCCTAATGTACTGATTTACTTTTCCATTTAAGGCAATTTAATATATTTATATTAAAGGTTTTATTCCCATTGGTTTAAATGTGTATTAAAATAGTGTATCTAAACAAACAAAATAGAAGCAAAATATAGCAGACCTACATTAAGTAATGTGGTTTTAACCTCCTGTTTAATCTTTCCTTTTTGTTGCTTCTGTTACAAAAAAAGAATAACAAGATAATAGCTAGGGGAGGAACACTTGTATCATTAGAATTTTCATAAAAGAGAAAATCAATACTACACACTTCATGGCACTATGCGATGAACAGAAGACACTCTTCTGAACTGTGTCAACCTTACAGCACCTGGGGAAGTGGCCATGCAGGCTGAGACCATTCAGTGAGGTTGGGGGGGGGGGGAGGGGGTGTGTGTTAAGAAGGAGACAAACCACTTCCTCATCCTCACAACTACAC
This sequence comes from Erpetoichthys calabaricus, assembly GCF_900747795.2. Classification (NCBI taxonomy): domain Eukaryota; kingdom Metazoa; phylum Chordata; class Cladistia; order Polypteriformes; family Polypteridae; genus Erpetoichthys; species Erpetoichthys calabaricus. The sequence goes on from NC_041395.2 coordinate 179,397,825, forward strand.
TGGAAAGTAATTACAACATTGAGGGTGGGGGAGACAATGGTCTGGCAAAATAACACCTGACTGCGAATGACTGTCTATACACCAGAATGTTCTGCATAAACAAAAGAAAACCTGTGCCCGGCTGCATGTTGAGAACTCACCAAGAAGCAGAACAGGTTTTTGCAAAGTAGAACCACCATCAGCTACTGAAAAAGAGAAGTCTGTTTCCCTTCTACACTGAATCCAGCCTGCCTACATGCAGATCTATTAAAGACTTCCCATATTTAAACAAATGCTCTGTGTAAAAATATATACTACCTGTTCATTGAGGCAACATATATTCGGACATCCAGGGAAATCAGTAGTCGCATCCCATGAACAAGGGGTTTGGTTGTTTCTGTCTTCTGAATTTTCCAGAAGATGTCAGTACAAGACTACAGCAATCTTAATCTGGGTGCTCCATATGGACAAACGGGGCCATCTCTCCTACAAGAAGTGAAACTAGTGCCAGGAAAGTTCTATGCCAAAAAGGCAGGCGTTGTGGCTGGGGGTCATTTGCGCAACTCTAAGTACGCAGAGAGGAGGAAGGGGCAGGGAACTTGTGGTACACATCATGCTACTTTGTGTATTACTCAACCAGGATAACAAAGTCAGCAAAGGCAAAGCTCAGTCTAAGCACCCATCTGTTTGGGCATAAGATTCTAAATAACTAATAATCTATAAAACAGGGGTGCTAACTGCTCACATATGGCCTAACTGTATATCTAGTTTCAGATTTCTGTATGACTCATATAACTCCTTTTAAAAAAATGAATACAGACACTAAAACATATTCTGAAACAAAAAGCAATTATGTAGAAAGCAGAAACAAAAGGGATATACTAAAACCCTATACCAAACAACCTAAATAGCTATTTACAAGCGAAACTTTCTGAATAATGGAACTTGACATTTTAAAATAATGTTCAATTCACTGGTCTTATTATAACTCCGATACATCCAAAAATTAAGTATATATTTTACTCTGCAAAATATTTGTTGAATTGGAAAGGATTAAATCCTAACAACTTTTTTTCCTTTTTTATAATATTATTTTAACATCACCCACCTAAGTTATAAGTTGTTACTTATGCCTCACTGTTAATAGCCTGCTCATTAAGAACAATGATGGATAGACAGATATACAGAATTCTTCAAAGGGGACATTTACCTAAAATGTCATCAGTCTGCCAAGAACACAATTCCATAATTTCCAATGCCCTACAATGAGTACTTTGCTTAAAGTACAAAAGGAATATATTTCAGTGTCCAAGACATTCATAAACAATTTACATAAAGATTTAATTGTGAAGAATTAATAGTTCAATGTATTGAACTTCAACTGTATTATTAAGAATAAATAAAGCTCAAATTAGTGTCTTTTTCCTTTGAGTACATACATCAGAATGCCCAATATATATACATAGAACTCACAGACTCATGTTATACTAATTCACCACCTGAGGCCACAGGTTCAACACGCCCTCGACCCTCTGCAGTTTGCATATCAGGAGAAGGTGGGAGTGGAGGATGCCATCATCTATATGCTACACCGATCCCTCTCCCACTTGGACAGAGGCAGTAGTGCTGTAAGAATTATGTTTCTAGACTTCTCTAGCGCCTTCAACACAATCCAACCTCTGCTCCTTAGGGACAAGCTGACAGAGATGGGAGTAGATTCATACCTGGTGGCATGGATCGTGGACTATCTTAAAGACAGACCTCAGTATGTGCGTCTTGGGAACTGCACGTCTGACATTGTGGTCAGCAACACAGGAGCGCCACAGGGGACTGTACTTTCTCCAGTCCTGTTCAGCCTATATACATCGGACTTCCAATACAACTCTGAGTCCTGCCACGTGCAAAAGTTCGCTGACGACACCGCTATCGTGGGCTGCATCAGGAGTGGGCAGGAGGAGGAGTATAGGGACCTAATCAATGACTTTATTAAATGGTGCAACTCAAACCACCTACACCTGAACACCAGCAAAACCAAGGAGCTGGTGTGGATTTTAGGAGGCCCAGACCCCTCATGGACACCGTGATCATCAGAGGTGACTGTGCGCAGATGGTGCAGACCTATAAATACCTGGGAGTGCAGCTGGATGATAAATTAGACTGGACTGCCAATACTGATGCTCTGTGTAAGAAAGAACAGAGCCGGTTATACTTCCTTAGAAGGCTGGTGTCCTTCAACATCTGCAATAAGATGCTGCAGATGTTCTATCAGACGATTGTGGCGAGCGCCCTCTTCTACGCGGTGGTGTGCTGGGGAGGCAGCATTAAGAAGAAAGATGCCTCACGCCTGGACAAACTGGTGAGGAAGGCAGGCTCTATTGTTGGCATAGAGCTGGACAGTTTAACATCTGTGGCAGAGCAACGGGCGCTAAGCAGGCTCCTATCAATTATGGAGAATCCACTGCATCCACTAAACAGTGTCATCTCCAGACAGAAGAGCAGCTTCAGCGACAGACTGCTGTCATTGTCCTGCTCCACTGATAGACTGAGAAGATCGTTCCTCCCCCAAACTATGCGACTCTTCAATTCCACCCAGGGGGGTAAACGTTAACATTATACAAAGTTATTGTCTGTTTTTACCTGCATTGTTATCAATCTTTAATTTAATATTGTTTTTTGTATCAGTATGCTGCTGCTGGAGAATGTGAATTTCCCCTTGGGATTAATAAAGTATCTATCTATCTATCTATCTATCTATCTATCTATCTATCTATCTAATCAATTCAAAAGTTATTTACAGAATGCACAACTGTAAAACAAGTAAAATGAAGCTCAGAATGATTAAAATGCAAAAACAGACAAAATTATCCTGCAAATTGTACTTCTGAAAATAAATTGAGTAGAAACTAGTATAGGTAGACAGTCTCAATAAGAAGAATCCCAATGAACAGTTTTCATACTGAATGACTTTCTGCATTCAATGTAGGCAGATATCCAACTGATAGAATTCAGAATGAACGGAATATATGGATTTCACTTTGAATAATTGTGCACATGCAGACTCAACTAATCTGATTTCAAAATGAATAACATATAAATGTATCTTACACTAAATAACACTTCAGCACAGAAACTATGGAACAAGTCTTATTCAGTTAAATTTATAAAAGTTGATTTGACTAAACTTTCATGGGTGAAAAACAGAATAGCATGCATTATCAATGAGAAACTGACTGAATACCTCATTCTTCTATCACATGTCATAAAGCTTCTAGAAGTGAATAGATTAGTATAGAAAATAAGCATAGAGAGTAACAGACTAAATATCTTCCTGCATATTAAATGATTTGGGTCAACAATATTTAACAAGACTTCACACTGAATTGCATTAGATTTTGAATAACTTGGTAGTTGGGCACAAATATCAGACTTTATTTTAGTATATGTTGGTATCAGATTAAGTTCCATTTGGAGTAGCAGAATGTTGAAAATTCTCAAGTCTGCCTAATATATTTTAGGATGGGGTGGTGGTATAGGGGTAGCACCTACTGTAATCTAGTAGCATTAAGCACAGGAGCCAAAAATGGACAGGGTTACAACTAATTACATATATTAACCAGGCCTGACACTAAAATACACTGGGACCCAAGATGAAGTTAAAGTTTATTGTCAAATGTTTGCATTTTTCATTTCAGCTTTTTTTATATCCAAGGGGTGAAAGTGATTAGATTAAAATGAAACGCACATACTTTATGTGACTAACAGACTGTGCGGAAAGCAGCCCGGACACAGAAAGGCAGACACCGATGGTTGAAACCCAAACACACATTTATTGTCCATATTTACAATATTTACAAGTGTCGCGCACAACCCAGTGCACCACAACACCCTTCCTCGGGCATCTTTCTCTAATGCCTCTTCACCTGACTGCATCCACTCCTCTCCTCTGAGCTCTGTCCTCTTCCATCTGACTCCAGCTGACGAACGTAGGGAGGCGGCCCCTTTTATGTTCACCCGGACGTGCTCCAGGTGCCTCCTGATGAACTTCCAATGGCACTTCCTGGTGTGGCAGAAGTTCCAGCTGAGCACCAGGAAGCACTCCGGGTGTCCCTGGTAATCCTTCCGCCAGCACCTCTGGGTGTGGCGGAAGTGTTGACGGCCAGGGCTCTTCAGGCATCTGGGCGTCCCCTGGCGGTTACCATGGGCCCCTATAGGGTTGAACTTCCATGTTCTGTTTCTGTGGTCCCCATACCAACCAGGGCAGCTGCCCTCTCGTGGTCTGGAGGAGGCATAGTCCCTCTCCCGGTCCTTCCAGGCATCCTGGCTGGGTACCGCCCCCAGCTGCTCACCACAACTGAAAAAAAACATTTCACACACTTTGGACCAAACAACACATTGCAGAAGAAGACATTGTACCAAATAATTTCCAGTGCACACATTCAATGGATTACATTTTAATTAGTGGTGTTAGACAGAATTATTAATTCTGATGTAACAAAATGTCATACTGAAAAATAACTACCAAAAGCCCACCTGTTAAACATTAGGACTAGTCACATAATTCCTGAAAGTCAACTGACCCCTCACAAACAGTCCAGGAATCATAACATAGTGCAAGGAAAGGACAAAAATCGACCTAACACTTAAGCAGTGCTGATCTATTTCTTTGTGCCCTTTTTGTGATGTTGTATTATTGTCAACTGCTCTGAGGAGAAAATTAAGCAAGACTGTCATTGTACTATTTGTATATGACCATCAATTTCAACTTGATGCAAAGTTTTACACACATTTTTAGCATGTCAACATCAATTTCTAATACATTATACTATTTCTGATAAACTATTTTAATACCACATGCTAAGAATTACAACCAGTGGCCAGCTAATATTCAAAAATTCTTTAATAATACTCAAAAATTATAATAAAAAAATCTTTGGACGAGACGAGACTAATCCTGCGACGAGACGTGACTTTTTGAAGAGACTTTTTGGAAGGAAGTCCCGTGAGACGGAGACTTTTACCATGAGATTCTTTCAAGTCACACCATACTTACAACCTTTGGAAGCAAGTCATGCGAGACAGAGACTTTTGCCATGAGATTCTTTCAAGTCACACCCTACTTACAACTATTTTCAAACAAGACCATGGTCATCAGGTGCATTCTGGCACTTAACCTGGACAGACACCAATCCATTAAAGGGATTACTTATGAACACACACACACCCACACACACTTACGAAGATCCAGTTTAGAATCACCCATTCATCTAAATATGGCAGTGAGAAACGATGAAGTCAAACACATTAACACGAAAATTGTCGATCAGTTACATAGCAAATTGATTAAATGTATATCAATAGACTATGCTTATAAGCAGTTGGTGGTGTTCCTGTGGAAGATGAAAACATCAATTTACAATATCCCATAGAATATCTTCAAGTGTTAACATCATCTGGTCTTCCACCAGCCGAATTACTATTGAAAGAAGGATGTATCGTAATGTTATTGCGTAATTAATGTATGAGTGATGGACTATGCAATGGAACAAAAAATTGGTTGACCAATTCTGACATGTAAAATTTTAACAGGTGACAAGAAAGGTAATGTAGTACATATTCCGCAAATAACATTAGAAAACAAAAGGAGATCTTGATATGCCATTAGTAGTAAAACGTTTACAGTTTCCCGTGAGAATAGCTTTTGCTATGAGAATTAACAAATCACAGGGACAAACATTCGAAAATGTCGGTTTATTATTAGAGAGAAGAAACGATATTTACTCACGGGCAGTTATACGTTGCATTGTCAAAATATAAATCCAAACACGGAATCAAAACTCAAAGTCAATCTTGATGAAAAGTTAATTCCAAATATTGTTTTAACTGAAGTTTTAAAGTTATAGTGAAAATAATGCATATGTAACAATTCCCATGAAAATAACAATCTCTTTAAATTGTATATGCAATTAACCAAACCCAGGGGTTGGCGAGCAAAGCGAGCAGGGGGCAGAGACCCTAGTGTGTATATATATCAATTATTAACTGTAAATAAAGGATGCCGGACATTGCCCAACAAGAAGTAAACTGTAAAGAATTTAGAGGTTTATTTTAACACAACATTCCAACCCTAAATGCAATACAAAAAAACAATTAAAAATACAAATAAAATGTTCAGATACATGATAAAAACAATGAAATATATATCAAGGGACATTACAATGAAACTGTAATCCAATACCAAGACTACCTCCAGAATACCTTAAGCACTTTTTTGACAACACATTAATTTAAAAGATGTGCAAAGAACAGGATCCAAGTAAATCCCCTACGTGAAAGGGCATGTCCTACTTTGACTGGGATCAGGGAATTAAGTCTCTTAAATCATTAATAAAGGGAGAGGGAGAGAGAAATGTAGGAACCTAATGCAATTTTTTACAATTTCAAACAGTATTTAAAACAATAATAATAATAATAATATATAAAAATTATTTCTGTTAAATAGTAAATCAAAATACTCCTAAGACAAGGAAGTTAATTTAGGATAGAAAGCACTTCTCACCATAACAGGTCTTTGGAATATAGTTGTATAATAATTTTTATTTTTGATTAGATACTGGGAAATCCTAGCTTTTAGTAAGCTAAATTATCCAACCTAATGTTTCTTACTTTCTTAACTAAATATTGGGCACACTATATTTCACCTTACTTAGAGGGGTCTGGACATCAAGAATGGACAATGGTTAATAGCTAGGAAATGATTTCTCATTCATAATTGATACAGAGTATAGTGTGCAACTAAGGAGCAACAGAAACTCAAAGCAAACACTTCACAGGTCTTGGAAGATACCAGCAGCCAACTCCCAGTGGCAGTGCCCAGAAGCTGCCATCAGCTTGTTTACCTCCTTGCATCCATGGCAGCAGTGAGCTGATCAAAGAGCAAAAACAGCAACACTTAGATTCTGCGCACCCTCGTAGTCAGGCGTTCAGTTAGCACATACAATAATACATCCAAAGTACCTTACTGTGATATTAGAAATCTTACCTGGTTTTAATACCCTTTCTTACTTAGCAATATAATATAACAATTGAAAATCAAGAGAAGTATACATCAGTTAAGTCAGTTGTGGGACAAAGCTTAAACATTAAAATAGTTTTGTGCACTTCATAGAAATATGGGCTCTCTTTTAATGTAGTAAGACAGGATGACACAGACAATGTAGTGCCCATGAAGAAACAGTCAGAATTAAATTTTGAACAATAACAGGGTATTTGGCTCCAACACACACAAATGGTGGTATGAAAGATAAGCACTATGCCTCTAATCTATAGATGATCTTTGATCTACTTCACAGTACAAAGTGGGTTACAAAAGAAAGGAAAGGTTGTGCCCTGCTGCTAAAGGAGGATAAGAAAGAAGATCATCAAGAATATCCTTGAAAGAAAGACGTGAGTGGCTCACTGAGTGAATGTATATAAAGCTTTTTTTTATCCACTTTGCAGGTATACCTTATAACATGGCGTTGACATGTCCAATCAGTTTTGTACTAACATAAATTAATTAGTGATGTCATACGCAAAATATTCAAATATTTTTCAGTTAGTTGAAATTGACTATCGGGACACCCACTAAAAAGCAATGCTGCAACATCAGGAGTCCTGTCTTTTGGGCTTTGTTTTATGGACAGATATAAAGGTCAATCTTTCTTTCTCAGTCCTTGAAAGGTGCACCGACTTGTCTTGCAGTTACACTCTCCAGTCAAATGATCTAGGAACTAGTTGTGTAAATGAAACCTCAAGGAGTTGCATGATGTGGGGAACGTTGACTGGTGAATTAAGTTTAAAATTACGAAATGCCTTGCATATATACATATAATATAATGCATATATAATACATATGAGTATGTACTTTAAAATCATAATAAACTCAATATTATATATATATATATATATATATATATATATATATATATATATATATATATATAAATCAATAAATTTACCACTTGATCAAAGTCATTATTTATTTAGATGCTAACCATAGTGCCCTTCTCTTATCTAATCGATGCCCTCTGTGACAGCTCCGGCTCCTCGACAACTGTGGATATTCTTTACGCAGAACATAAACAACTTTCTGACAGGTTCTTAAAATATAACTCTATAAAATATAAGGATGTGATCAAAAATAGTATGTAGGAAACAGAGATACAAAAGAAAAAAAATGTGGAACATAATAACTAAATGCGATTAGTTGCAATTAGAGCGCGCCCATGACGCGATCAGATTTGGTGATTCGTACAGAAGAATTAGAGCAATTAAACAGCCTTTAAAGACACCATTCAATCCCGGTTGCTTGCCCGCGGCAGCACGACGTTGTGCGATGAGTTGCTTACCTATTCGCCGGCGTCCTGCGAATTTCACCTGCGCAGCCCCGGCTCTCCTACCTGTGGCGAGACACTTCCTGGAACCCGTCAACCGAAATAATCCAGATTTCAGGACCTGGCTGTCGACAGCAGGGGTTCCAATCCCATTCGAGACACACCGGCTCACCGGTGGCCAACACTTAAATATTAATTTTAAAATAACCGTAAAATAAGCAGTTCTTCTGATCACACTTTGTATGCCGATTTATAAATCGGTGCCAAGTATTACTTCTTGTTTTATTTTATTTTTTTCTTCTACTCCAACTTCAGAAACATTTAATAATTATTATAATAAAACTATCCAGCTCCTCCTTAACATACAACCAGGAAGCGAGTGTCCTACTTATTCCAGACTGCTGATTGGTAGAACGCATCCGACTGGAGTCCACGTCTGCACGATCATTGGCCTGTCCCGCTGTCAAATATGGGTTTTTCTTAGGGTTTGCAACAGGTTCCACCGGGATACCCCACCCTTGGGAGGGAGGGGGGGGAAGGTGTATTGAGATTTTATGGATTACACGCCCTCTAAGGGTGATTTCGCTTTTCGGATACACCTGTTCTTCTATCTTCACTGATTGAATATATATTTTTCAGAATACTTGCTACTTGTAACCCACAGAGGAATTTAAAACTACAACCGCAATCCTTCCCTCCCAGACCTTATCATGTTTTACATGCCACTGAAAAACGGGTGGGAATGTTTTAAAAGTCTTTCTCGGCAGTTATGTTTTCCCACCTTCTCTTCTACAGACCCGCCTACATAGGTGAAAGGGAGGGATCTGGCTGGCTGCGCACCTGTTTGGCTTAGACAGCCAGGAGGAACTAGGCATTTGCGATGGCGACGCTGTTACAAATTTTTAAGTAAAGTAACGAAACATGTCAACAACCTTTGCTGTATTATCGATCTGAACGGTAGACAAAATGGGACAATGCTAAAGTGTCACCCTGTAGACACTTTGGCATTGGTAGGTTAATGCCACGTATTTATGTATTTACGGCAGCTGCTCTGTGTGCTCGTTAGGGACCATGCAAGTTGGATAACCAGTACTAGCCTGTTACTATTTTAATCGCTGCTCAGGTAGTCAATTAACTTAAAGTAAGTCATTCATAATACGTTTAATATAAATCGTCGCCTTCAGAAATTATTGACCCATAAGACACGGTGAACTGTTCGATTAAATTGTTTCAAACAATGTCCGTGGGTTTCATAAATATATATGTGGTCTGTAAAGTGATAAACCGGGTGAGTGGACACCATAACACTGTAGAAAACGTAATACCGAGTGAGTTGATGTCCGTTCTGCAGCAGACACCGTAACACTGGAAAAAAAAGTACTGTATAACATCTTTATTTATTTATCTTGCTAGAGACAGTTCACTGGGGGCACGGGAGAGTTCGACCTTGAAAATCATCAAAGAACTGCACGGTCAGAACACCGGCCAAACGGGCGTTACCCACAAAGAATGAAGCACGGACAAATGTTTTCATCCTATAGTATCATCGTACTGCAAAATTGAAAGTGTCATTCTGGTAAGGATAATTCTCGATGTAATGAAAAGGTATTATGAAATATTCCTTATCAAATTTAGAGATTCTTTTTTCTGGATTTGGGGAGTCGGCATGGGTTTACTTGAAGTTTAGAGTTAAATAGGAAATTGTTACAAAATGTGTATTTTACACACACGCACACATATAATGGTTTTAATAGTAATGTTCAACTACTTTAAAAAATTACCATGTTGGTCAGTGTAGATCTTGTGTATTCGTCATATCTGACTTTTATATCGCTAGTGTTGGGTATACACACCACAACTTTTGCAAACAATAAAACGCAAATACTAGAGGTAATTAACTGACTTCGTTCTGCAAGCAATGCATGATGACGCCTTCAGACTTTTAAGATAAAGTTTCTTGCGTTCAGCGCCGACAAACTATAAATATTTCCCTCATAATCAAACTGATTTGAGCTGGAATTTAGTGGGAGGTTCAAGTGGTACTTCTGGTTTACGATCTGGTTTTACAGCCTCAAGAAAAAAAGGCAGAAGTTCTCATATATTTATATCAAAATGATGGGTGTGTCAAAAGATTAAACAAAATCGTTTACTCATTATCTAATTATATGAAAGCCGGGCTGTCGTTTATTGCAGTTTTCTTAAGGCACATGCGACTACATTTATCAAAATTATGTGTTGTTTTATCATTGTTTGTGCAATCGTGAGGGCAAATACGTGGCATCTAAAGACCCCTGTCAAGTGTAAACATTTCTCTTTAGTTAGCAATGACTTTGTGCAAGCAATTAAAAGACTAGAGGTTTAAAATTTGGAACTGATCGAATAGCATCTTCAGATACTGTACATTCTTTTTGGCATTTTGTGTTAAAATACACCGTTGCATACCAATAATAATGTAGTGAATAACTCCCACTAAGAATTGTTTAAATTAACATTTGATTGCTCTTATTGTTTATTCAATGTTATATGCCTTAATATTTCAGAAAATCAGGGCTAGTAAAATATCTAAAACTTCTCAATAGGGTGGACATAAATGAATTAATTCAGAAAGTGTGTGTGTGTATATATATATATATATATATATAATATATATATATATCTCCATCATCATCCTCACATACACATATATAACATTCATTAATTCTGAAATAGCTCCAAACATATTTCTTTCTACTACTTTTGTTGCCACAAAAAATGGAAGGTCACACTGATCCAATTACCTCAATATGAAGCAACCAATATTATGAAAAGGGGAAGGAGGGACAGGAAAAACCAGGGGAGTGAAGGGTGATGCTGGTATTGTCTGGATGAGCAGCATGTGACTATGGTACACCGCAGTGAAGGGGTAAATTGTAGATGACACTTTGAAGTGTAAGTTATGGGTTTTGGTTATCAAACTAATGCAACATAAATTGCTGGTGCTTCAAAATGCAGGTATAGATCTTTTAGGACAGGGGTGTTAACATCCTGGAGGACCACAGGAACTGCAAGTTTTTGTTTCAGCCACCTTCTTAATTAGTAACCAATAATTGCTACTAATGGGACATATTTCTTTTGACATCTTTTTTTTTTTTATTGGCTTGCTTTTAAAATTTAAAACCCTTGTTTATTTTTTTTTCATTAACTAGCAATTTAAGCATTTGCAAGAATGACATGCAAAACAAGACAATGTATGACCCATTTGCATCTGTGCCCATCTTACATTTTCTGTTATGTTATATAAGGATATATATATATTGTCACAAACTTGACTCAGAGTCATAGAAAGGTTTGGGGCAGTCACCTGTATAATTGATTTCCTGGCTGTTCAAATGAATACAGCACTAATGTGCGCATAACCGAGTCCAAAACAGAACTGAAGTGGAGGCTTTTAAAGGGGAAGGCAGGAAGTGAGATCAAAGGGGTCGGGCTCATGAAGGTCTCCTTCCATAGGCTCGGTCCCAGAAGTGACGGCAAGAGGGCCAGGTGGAATCTCCCGTGAATGGTCTACAGGAAAGGGAGAAAAAGAATCCGTGCATTCTGCCACATCCCGGTATGACTCGGAACTGCCGTTACTCAAGCCCTTTAGCTGCCTCCCATGTGCACGTGTGTGACAACATATATATATACATCCATCCATATATAGTATGTATTATATAGTTTGAGAAATATTGTTCTGTTCTGATGCACAGTACATATTAAAGGTACTCTCGGGGCAAAAAAAAAAAAAAAGGCTTTGGAAGTGTCTGAATTGACAAAATGAAAGCACAAAACAAGTCCTAATATTTTAAGTCCCCTGATCTAGTTGGTTATCTGTTTCCATTCTTTGTTTCTCATTATTTTGTTGCTGCTCTTTATGGGAACAAAAGAAACAATGAATGAAAAGAAGTATAGTGCACTAACAGTAATAAATGGTTACTAATTAAGAAAGTGGCTGAAAAGAAAACATGCAGTCTTTGTAGCCTTCTAGGATCAGAGCTTGATGCCTCAGTTTAGGATGTTCTGCATTGCTACGAACTGTGCAGGGCTTTTGGTAAATCAAGTCCTTATTGCACCAAGGTGTTCTAGGTTTAGTGCACCTTGATGAATGCAGAGATACAAGTCGCTGGTTTCAGGCCAAAAGATGGCAGTATACAGTTGAGAGATTACTGGTGAAGTGATTTAGATAAAAAAAGTGGCTATAATGCTGGTACTTGTGGTGGCAAATGGATTTTTTTTACTAGTTACAGATGGAACTTAGAGTATTGTGTAAGCTGCTTGCAATAACAATTTTTGAACAGAAGAAATCTGGTAGTGACCACAGGCAGTGATATGGTTGCATATATCTGTGTGTTTCTACTTACTGTTTTGTGCTGTAAATGTGTTGAAGTTAGTGAGCCTCACATCAGAAGCATTGTGTAAAGATAAATTGAATACTACCTTGCACCCACTGCATCTGGGAGAGGTACCTGCTCTCTACAAGTCTGAACTGGATACATAGGTTAGAAAATGTATTTATAAATTGAAATAATTGACAATTAGGTGAGAGAGTGCAGTGGGCAGGCAATATTCATATTTGCAGTTTTGTTTAATTATTTACCAAATATTCTAGTTGTTTAGCATTCTGTAGTTTGTTGCTTTGCATGCAATGTATGTGTACTAGAAGTTCCTTCAGATAACGCTAACAATGATATAAATATCAATTCTTTTATGGCACCCACTAGGAAAACCATTTCAGAGGTGGAGTAAGCAGTCTTGCTTGATTTTTTTTTAGTGTTATTTTAGGAGGCGGCATTGAGATTTAAACCAGTGACTTTGTACTTTCAAGCCTAACTCCTTAATTACCAAACCACATAGCCAAACACACAGAATTACTGTCCAATCAAGAGACACAAACAAAGTCTGAGAGACAGATGCTTAAGTAAGGGGTCCATTAACAACACAAACCATGAATTCTGATTCTTGCTCATCTTTTTCAAGTAAGGCTCATCTGTCAAAGAGTTCTTTTAAATACCTTAATTTTTTCCCCTCAGATTTTGAAGCAGAGATCAGCAGATCTACAGATAACTGTCAGGGTGCAGTTCTCACCCACTGCCTACTCGAAAGCCTTTCTTACCAGTGATTACCGAATCAGTTCTAATGTTACGCCCACTTATTCAGTTCAACATCCCCTGTGAAAAAAGGACTTGTGTCTTGTGATATAGTCAGACCAAAGGGGACTTTTCGAGGTCAAATTGCATGGTGTATTTTTATCTTCTGTACAATAAAGGCATCTAGCCCTCATTCACCACCTCTCAGCTCACAAAGTAGGCAATCGAGAACAAAGACAGACAAGGCTGTTTTTCTAAATGAGGAGCAGTATTAAGAAAAACCATGGGTAACTGATAAAAACTAATGACACAGCAGCTGATGCTACATCAGCAAAACCACTCCTCTGAAAAGACACCTGTCAGAGTTACGAGCAACTAGTTCATCACGATCTGGCTTAGTGACTGCACCCATTTTACAGTTTGAGTCATGCCTGTTCATTTTCTATTACTTTATGTGTAAGTGAGAAATTGAAGATTAAATCCACAGACACTAAGGGTAACCAGATGATGGATTCTACAATCTATTTGTCTAATTCCATGAAGTGCTACCATTACCAAAACAAGGTGGAAGTTCTTTGTCATGGTTTTTTAATAACATTCCATTGGAAAACCTCTTTTTCTTTTGTTTTCCTCTTCAAAGACTTCCAATGCAGTAATAATATTTTTGACTAACTGCTGTGACCAAGTAACATGTTCCCATAAAAGGCTTGACATAGTACTATAAAAGCCTTCACTTCTAGAAATATCCAATTATAAAATGACAAAGACCTTCTGAAGGTCATCAGTTCATTCTTTTACATCTTTGGCACGTGCATGTGGTGGAATACCTAGCAAGCTTCTGAAATGCACATTCAAGAATTTTCATCTATGGTGAGTTTTTGTAGCTGTTTCTGTTCCAGGAGTCAAATTTAGATCTTTATACTATTGATTATTTTTTTTTGTCTTCATTTTTTTGTGTTTTTTGGACTCTTGAGTAATAATGTACCAATTTTACATTTACCCTTGTGTTATCAACTGATTTCCAAACCCTGTTTAATCTAGCTAATGGTTGCAGGGCCATGAGCTTAACCAGGGAACATAAGAGAACTGGCCAAGTACCAACCATGGACAACATGAAATCCATCCCAGATCATAGCCATGTCTGCATCAACAGTCACCTTTACTAGGCCAATTTAGAGCTGCCAGTTAATATTATCTGAGAACACTGTAAACAAAGAAAAAGCTTGTGCATGCAAAGAAAACCAGCAAACTTAAAACAGACAGTGATCCGCCTACAAACTAAACCCAGGTCCATAGACTTCATATACTTTGCCTAACAAAAGAGAAATGATATCCTGAGAAATGCCTTTATCAGGTTATTCACTTGGGAAACTTTACAATAATGCATCCACTTTCTTACCCAATTTTGTGATGAAGTCAGCACAAAATATTACTGGCACACAGTTCGCTTTCACCCGAAATATATATACAACGTCCTGTCTTAAGGAGGCCAATCAATGCTATAGACCTTGACCTTCCTGTAAAGATACTTCATTATGTGAAATGGTACAGAGCCACTTACCTTCAAATTATAAAACTTGAACATCCTCGCACAGTGTCAATTATGTGAGCATATTGATGAATGTTCTAATGTATATTGTTTGTATTTAATTTATTTTATTCTTAGCCTGTTGCTACTGTTATCAGTCTATAAGAGACATGCAAGTAATGTGCTTTCTTTGTGCTACATACACATGACAAGAAAGTTTGGCTCGGGCTTGAACATTAGCAGAACATTCTACTCAAGAAAAAATCTAAAATGTACTTATTATTTATTTTGTGAAGTATGTGTTTTTCATAAATTGTAATAAATGAATAGAATTTCATAATTCAAGTTTTATTAATCTCCGCATAAAGGCTGCAATCAACAATAACAATCAAAAGTGACCCTTCAATGAGGAAAAAAGGTGAGTTATAAAATACTGTTTGCAGATTTTATCCAGAATAAAAGAGAAGAGCACAGCACATTCTTTGGAAAGGTTATGAAATAATTGAACACTTTTTGAAGCCAAGTTATACTGTACATAGATACATTGCACAACATTACTTTTTATTTTATAAAGTAAATCAAGTAAGGTTAAAGAAATTTCAAGTATCAATAATCATCATTAGTGCTAATATACATCTTGTGGTTTTGTTATGAATTTAGTTGGTTGGAGCATATTAACCTTGCAGAACAACTATCTCTCTCTCATCGTTGCTAATTTAATTTAATTATTTACATTTTGTGTATACAGTTTTTAGATGTTAGTCAGATTTCAGGTATGTGTGCTATTTTTAAAAAGCGTACATAATTGTAAGGTGAAGTGTGATTAATACATGAAAGACATAGCAGTGTATAATAGTGTTGGTTACTTAATTTAATTCAATGATCAATGGGACAGCCTTAACCTAAACTGAATGCAAGCCTATCATAGTATGTCCCCCAGTCAACCAACATTTTTAAAGTGAAGTAACCTAGCTTTTTTTTTTTCTGCCATGCCAGTTGTACTGAGGAAGGTAACACAGCAGACATCCTAAATTCAGTTTCAGTTATGTACTGTAGGCAGGATTTATGCAACACTTGGGCCTAATTTGGTTCTGGGCTGGGGTGTTTTCTGTGTTTCGTGTGTGTATGAGAGAGAGATTTTTTTCCTTGTGTTTTGTGCAGATTCCCTCTTTCCAGACATACTGTCAAGATAACTGGCTTCTGGCTAATGTGTGATTCAACATTCAGAATAATCATCCTTTTGGGTTCTGTGCTACATTTAGATTGCCTTCTGATTTAATCATGACATTTTGGATGTACCAGTTCTAGTATTACTCGAGAAAATGGGATTATATATCAGAAAGGGATAGAAGGATGGGATAGTCTTCAGAAAGTCTTGTCATACACACTGATACAGTTCGTTTGGAAGAAGATCAGAACCGAATGACAATAACCAGGGTTCTGACACATGAAAAGAACAGCAATAGATTTCACTATTGCTGCCTTTTAAGTTATATAACCAGTTTCAGCTTAAACTCTGTGAATGAAAAATGTTTCATAATATGAATGTATGGACATTTTGAAAGGGGTCCAAAATGCAAACTTGGCAGCAGTGTTAGCTGGCAGTATATTAGGCTATGTAGAGCAAAACATTGACACTGGGCAAGGAAAAACAAAGTAATGTTATCAAAGAAATAAGATTTCTTTCAGAATCAGAATATCATGATTGGGTGCAGTTTTACTCTTAGAACTTTAGGACTCTCATAAATTAACTTTACACTGCTTAGAGTGCAACACAGCTTTGCAGTAAGGTAGACCTATAATGAATAGTGCTGCTACCTCACTTTTCAAGAGACTCTGGCTCAAATCCCAGCCCCATTACTGTTTGTTTGAGGTTTGCACGTTTTCCATGTGTCTGGTATTTCTCCAGATATCCCCCAAATGATTTGTGTTTTGCTGATTGGAAACTGTAAACTTGCTCAGTATGAATGAACACTGACTCTGACACCCAGAATAAATTCCTTCCCTTTTGTTGTTAGTGGTTCCAGCCCCTCATGAGACTGTAATGGATTAAGCAATTTGGAAATGAATGTGATGTTATAAAATCATAACGGAATGTGATCTACACACAAATTGCACTTAACTATACTGTTAATTCTATTTTTTGTGAGCTGTATTGTTTAAGTGTAGCAAGGTGCATGTCTTAGGAGCTATAAAGTAGTTGCATCTTGGGCATGCTCCACCATATTAGAAGCTGCTTAAAATTCACCAAGTCTTTTTTGTGTGTCTTTTATGATGAATCTTATCTCAAAATGTTTTTGGTATTGTGGCACACTACATCTTCTTAACCCAAACACATCTTTAGTGTGGACCTGTTTGAAATGACTTTTTGACTGGCTTAATATGCCAGCAGCAGGGATATTTCAGCTAGCATCAGCCATGTGCTTGGAGCAAAAGACTCCAATATGTGCCAATGGAATAGTATCTGCTGCCATTCATACTCTTTTCCTCCAGTGTGTGAATTGCACAATTTGTTTTCAGATCTTTTTTGTTTTTTAAATTGTTTTAATCTGTATCGTCTCTTACAGGAAACAGCATCTCTTGTCATGAGGCCAGCCCATGACCCTCCCAGGGGGAGTGAGGAGGGTGCTAGTGTTAGAGCCGCATTGCCATGGAAACCACACTAATCTTTTTTTGATTTCCTAAAAGTGCTTTTCTTTGAAAAGTGTTATCTTGTGTGGGCAGATGAACTTCACAGATGCAGAAGCAGGTGTCTAAGTCTCCTTGTTGTTGGTTGTTGCTTCATTTTATTCATACTTCCTAAATACAATCAATTTAAATCTTAAAAAAAAAAAAAAACCTGTTTCAACAGACAATTAAAATTAAAGACTGATAAGATTTCATCAAGCAGCAAGCAACTATACCAGTTTGGTCAATGCCCAAGTGGCAATGTGGAAACTTTGCACCTTCCTAGTGTACCAGTTCAGCCATTTTCTTTCTCTCTCTGTGTAAATTGCATCATTGGTCGCCAAGTAATGGCATTGTTAATAATATGCTATTTTAACGTATGTTTTTTTTGATGAAATTATCTAAACTGTAATAAATAATCTGACATGGAATTTGTAAGATTTTAAAATTCAGGCTTCAGGCCCTCTGGTATACCCGAAAAGTCATGTTTTTCACTCTTGCTGTGTTTTTCAGTTCTATTAGTTTATTCCAAATGGATTTACTTTGTTTTCTAAGGGATCCCCACATAGAAGTCATTATTTGTTCCAACCATTTATCACATGATATTAACATGTATTTCATTTCTTCAAGGTGGGCATCAAACCAATTAATTTGTCATTTTGCTCATTTCATTCTGATTTCAATTTTAAATGTCAATATTATACTTCAGTTTATCCACTGTACATTTGTAACATTTATCTGAATATATCTTTTTGCCCTTTAATTCCTGCTGAATATTATTCAAATTCTCTGTCAACTTGATTATTAGCTTGTTTAAACCAGAAGACATATCTGTATATTCTTTTAAGCAGATTGCTTACTTCTTGTTTCTCTTTCCTCTGCCCTGATACACAATGGGAGCTCTGCTATATATATAGGTTATTCTGAAGGAGTTGCTAGTACAACTTCGGTAATTCAGCAGATCACAGCCTTCATTATACCATTTTTGTGTGATCTGCTTTTTCTCCCACTTTTTTTTTTTTTTTTTTTTTTGCGAGGATGTTTATGAAGAGCTTTGCAAACAGAAAACAAGAATTAAAATCAAGTGATTAAAGTACTACCACCGTAGGAGAGGTTGCAACCAGCCTGACAATGACCAACAGCAAACTTTTTTCCATGGGCTTACAAAAGGTTTTACAAACATTGAGAGAGAATAATTGTTATTCCATACAAGAGAGAGGGGAGAGAGATTCACCTCAACAACAATCAAATATATTGTTTATTTTTCAGTGGCAACTGCACTAGAGAGGACTATTTATAACCCTATTAAATAAAGGTTCCAAGACACAAGTATAAGATAAGGCCGTTTTTTCCCCAGCTGACCTGATGGTGCTGCTTGAAGTCAAAACCCACAGAACAGGATTTGATTATGAAATGAACTGGATAAGAAAGTGCAAATTATCCAGCTGCAGTAGGCTCTGCCTTTTAGTCAAATGCAAGGGAATTGTAAGAATCAACCCTGGTAAATTCTTTCAAGTAAACATAGTGATCAATAAAACTAATACTTTATCTGTTGTAACAAAAGGCGCTATATAGGCGCCTGACCCGACACAAAAGGACACAGAGGCACATATAAAACCAATAGACTTTTTATTTTTTTCACCCGTGTGCACACGTCTTCCCTGTGACCCACAGGCAATACACCGTCAAAAAGCACTTGATACACACACCAACAGTTTTCTCCCTTTCACCACCACTCCTCCTCCTCCTGACCCTGCCCTTTTGAGTGGTGGTGGCTGCTGGCCCTTTTTATAGTCCACCCGGAAGCGTTCCAGGTGCTTGACCACCTGGTCCTAATTGCATTTCCGGGTGGGGCTGAAGATTCGTCCAGCCAGGCTATTGAAACCAGACAGCCGCCCCTAGCGGCCACCCCAGGCCTCAACCAGGCTGTGGAGGACTCCATCTCCCGTGGAGCCCTCCGGGAGGTTGGGGAATCCCTGTCGGCCAGGGAGGCTGCCACCAAGCGTCCCGGGGAAGGTACTGAGCTGCCCATGGCTGCTCTCCCGGAACATAAGCAGCAAGGGCGTCCCGGCCGGGCATGGGACCTGACCATTCGCCACAGTGTAAAGTGTCACTGAAGTTTTCTGTAGTTTAACTGTTTTGACAATTCAATTTTTTAATTATCTATTCTGTCATTTATTGTATTTATTCATGCTTATACTGTTTTATGGCTTCTTTATTGTACTTGCTGGCTTACCATTAGTATAACATTATTATACAGGGTGAGCCAAAATGAAGTACCATATTTCTCAAGGTCATTGCGTGAGGTATAGTCAGCCAAATGGGTAGGGGTGGGGGTCCTTTTGATAGGCAATCCTTTGTATTTTTCAGTCGTTAACATGCCTTGGTCTGGTGCGCACCATGCTTTTGCTGTCAAAGTGTTCTTCAAAAACCTCAAATCCATCATCACTACACAACACGCCTTCCAAACGCACTTCAGCATTCCTCCTAATGGTGACGTCCCAAATTGGAAAACAGTTCTTCAGTGACTGCCTAAATTTAGACAGACAGGTACAACAGATAATCTCCAGGCTGTCCTTGGACTGTATGAACACCAAAAACATCCAAGCTGTGAGGGCATCACTTTTGTAGACTCCTAGACGTTCAGCGCACACACATGCTTCTGCCTTGGGCATTTCCAACACGTCTTTGAGGAGGATTTTGTATGAGGACCTTAATTTCCATCCATACAAAATGATGGTAGTGTAGGAACTCGTTGAGAGAAACTTGGAGAGCCATAGAGAGTTGTGTGCGAACATTCTGCAAACCGTTCATCGAGATGCCATCGTCCTGTGCTGCAACGAGGTACATTTCCATTTGAATGGTTGCATAAATAAACAAAACTTTAGCTATTGGGCTGAAGCCAACCCTCGTGAACTTCATCAGAGACCCCTACACAGTGAGTGTGTTGCAGTTTGGTGTGCTGTTACAGAATTTGGCATTGTAAGCCCTTACTTTTTTGAAGAGGGGCGAGCAAAGGTCACTGTCACTTCAGAACGTTACATTGAAATGCTAGAGAACTTTTTGCTGCCCCAACTGGAAGAAATGGATGTGGTGGATGCCTTGTTTCAGGGGATGGAGCAACAGCTCATAAGGTGCAGAGATTCATGCAAGGATTGTGGGAGATATTCCCGGGAAAACTGATCTCCCTGCGCGGCGATGTCGGGTGGCCTTCACTTTTGCCTGATCTTATTCCTTGGGATTTCTTCTTGTGGGGCTATCTCAACGCGAAGGTATACACACACCGACCTCAAAATCTTTAAGTACTCAAGGACGCTATTTGCCATGAAATCTCTGCTCTTCCCCTTGAAATAGCCGAACAAGTTATGTGAGCTTTCATAAATCATCTCGAAGAGTGTATCGCTATTGATGGCCACCATCTTGACGACATCATTTTTAAAACACTGGAAAAAATCTATTTTGTATACCCTTCCTTGTGTCGTAATGAAATTTATTTATTATCTTGTAGCATTTTTGTAGAATAAACGTCTGAAATGCTGTACTTCTTTTTGGTTTACCCTGCATTACATTTTTGCCAGTATCAATTTGTGCAGCTTAACATGAGCAGTAGAATGGAACATACAGTACTGTAGAATTTGAATGTTTGAATGAAGTCAAGCAATACAATAATATGAATGGTTTATAAGTGCAGGTTGTTGTAGTTTATTTTAGCTTAACTCCAGCAAAACATTACTAGTTATTTGTATTTATTTCTGTATTTGTTGTTCTGCTTCTTTTGTTTAATTGTTTTCATACCCCAGTGTTTTCAGTCTCACTGGCAAATTATAAGGTAATTTTGTTATTTACTAGGAATAATTTAGCATTTTTGATTTGCTACTGATATTTTTTTATTTTATGTCACACTTTTTTATTTATGTCTTACTGTTTAACTTTTTTTTTTTTTTTTAATCCTGTCTTTTGACTGTCCTATCAGGAGTATTTAGAATAGTTACAATATAGTAGTAACTTATTAGTCACTATTGTTGATGAGGAAACTGTGTTGTGGGCATGATATGATGCTTTACATATCAGAAGGCCAGGAATCTGAGATGTTTAATCTTAAGACTTGGTATGGGTTGGAGAGAGAGAGAGCAAGCAAATGATATTCTCAAACGCAATGACTGTTTTCTAATTGTAATATTGTTTATTAGTTGTAGACTTGGTATGGGTTGGAGAGAGAGAGAGCAAGCAAATGATATTCTCAAACGCAATGACTGTTTTCTAATTGTAATATTGTTTATTAGTTGTAGACTTGGTATGGGTTGGAGAGAGAGAGAGCAAGCAAATGATATTCTCAAATGCAATGACTGTTTTCTAATTGTAATATTGTTTATTAGTTGTAGGGCTGGGCAGTACAAAGTGTAGATAGATATACTTTTTTAATCCCAAGGGGAAATTCACGTACTCCAGCAGCAGCATACTGATAAAGACAATATTAAATTAAAGAGTGATAACAATGCAGGTATACAGACAGACAATACCTTTGTATAATGTTAACATTTACAACCCCGGGTGGAATGGCAGAGTCGCATAGTGTGGGGGAGGAACGATCTCCTCAGTCTGTCAGTGGAGCAGGACAGTGACCGCAGTCTGTCGCTGAAGCTGCTCCTCTGTCTGGAGATGATACTGTTTAGTGGATGCAGTGGATTCTCCATGATTGACAGGAGCCTGCTCAGTGCCCGTCGTTCTGCCACGGATGTCAGACTGTCCAGCTCCATGCCTACAATAGAGCCTGCCTTCCTCACCAGTTTGTCCAGGCGTGAGGCGTCTCTCTACTTTATGCTGCCTCCCCAGCACAGCACCGTGTAGAAGAGGACGCTCGCCACAACAGTCTGGTAGAACATCTGCAGCATCTTATTGCAGATGTTGAAGGATGCCAGCCTTCTTAGGAAGTATAGTCGGCTCTGTCCTTTCTTACACAGAGCATCAGTATTGGCAGTCCAGTCCAATTTATCATCCAGCTGCACTTCCAGGTATTTATAGGTCTGCACACAGTCACCTCTGATGATCACGGGGTCCATGAGGGGCCTGGGCCTCCTAAAATCCACCACCAGCTCTTTGGTTTTGCTGGTGTTCAGTTGTAGGTGGTTTGAGTCGCACCATTTAACAAAGTCCTTGATTAGGCTCCTGTACTACACCTCCTGCCCACTCCTGATGCAGCCCACGATAGCAGTGTCGTCGGCGAACTTTTGCACGTGGCAGGACTCCGAGTTGTATTGGAAGTCCGATGTATATAGGCTGAACAGGACTGGAGAAAGTACAGTCCCCTGTGGCGCTCCTGTGTTGCTGACCACAATGTCAGACCTGCAGTTTCCGAGACGCACATACTGAGTTCTGTCTTTAAGATAGTTCACGATCCATGCTACCAGGTAGACGCACATACTGAGTTCTGTCTTTAAGATAGTTCACGATCCATGCTGATAGTTCACGATCCATGCTACCAGGTATGAATCTACTCCCATCTCTGTCAGCTTGACCCTAAGGAGCAGTGGTTGGATGGTGTTGAAGGTGCTAGAGAAGTCCAGAAACATAATTCTTACAGCACCACTGCCTCTGTCCAAGTGGGAGAGGGATCGGTGTAGCATATAGATGATGGCATCCACCGCTCCCACCTTCTCCTGGTATGCGAACTGCAGAAGGTCGAGGGCGTGGCAGACCTGTGGAATTTGTGTAGAATTTTGCTGAAAATTAAACTCAAGTGTTTTTTTTTTTTTATCTCCTGTCTCGAGATGAATCCTCAAAAAAAAAAAAACATTACATTACACTGTTTATTCATTAACATTTATAAGTTGAAACATTAAAGGACTCGACCATGAAACTAAAAGGAAAAAGTGTTTCACACCTCAGTCCCTTAAAATCGAATATATTTTACTGAGCAGCCAATTGTGCTACTCAAGATGAAGCACATTTAAATAGCAGGGATTAATTGTAGATGAAAATAGATTGGAGTGGTTAAATGTTTCATTTTACTTAAAACAAGAAGATCTAAGCAGTTGAAAGTCTGATTAACAGAGCAATCATTTTGTAGCTAGTAGGGTGCTATATTTTGAAGGTGAGGAAGTGAAATGAAACTAAGAAAAGAACAATCGATATATACAGTGAAATTGTATACACCAAAACGTTTCTAGTGATCATTTCTGATAGGAGTTCTCATAAGCTTATAAAGGCATGGGATTTTCATTATACGTTAAAATCTAACCTAGACAGTATAAAGTAAGATACATGAAGCAGATAAAGTTTTGGCTTCCCAAAAGAGCTCCCTGTTTAATTTTATGATAAATTGCAATTCAAATAATGATTTGGCAAGAACGCAGAATAGTCAGGTAATTTCTCATGTAGCCATTCAGGTAGGTCTCTCCTCTTTAGTAGCAGGTTCCAGAGTGAATTGAGACTTGTAGTGGCACGGCTGTTTAGTAGTGGATTGACTAAAAGAGGCAGGTGTTCCAGAGGTGGGGTGAAAGTGACATCACAAGTTTTCTGTTGTGTCCTCCTCTATTCTAAAGGTGGGGAAAAAAAAAAACAAGATTACAGACTATGCAACCCCCTTAATCTCCCACCCACAACTTACTTACAAGAACCCATTGGACACTCACTACACATGTATGGGAAATGAATAATCTTACATTTCAATTAACATTTTGACTTTTCAGACCTATAAATGTCTCTGTACACTTTTGAGGCATTATTTCTTTTTTCAGTAGCACAGCAGAGGCTTAGTATGTGTATACATTTTTTGTGTTTTATTTAACCTTGTGAAAATATTGTGATTATCATGTGGGACCATGCTCCTTATTTTTAAAACTGAAATCACTATACTCTACTGATGCAACTAATCACTGGCTATTAAACCTATTAATATTAGTGTACAAAGACATTTAATAATTTCTTCCCAGGCTGATGTTTTCATAGATACCAATGCAACTCCAGAAATATTTATGAGAACACTTCGGGAGACACTCAAAGCATAGGTAATAAGACAAATAGTTTCAAATGTCTCGCATATAAATAAATTACAAATTAGAAGGTCATCAGAACCAGTTACTGAGATTTCTATGGGTAATAAAGAATATGCTGTAAATTAATCTAATGACATGCTATATGAAAAACAAGTGTGATTGAGAACAGAGATCAATGTTCTATTTTTCTTGTTCACAGAATATTACTCTTATTAATAAATACATAAATAGGGTGCGCAAAATGCAGTTATAGAGGTTAATAATGCAGTAGGAAAGAACGCTTGTGACCATAAAGTAAAAACTAATATTTAAGGGCTATTGTTAATTCTCTATACACATCACAGTAAATTTTTAAAGAGAATCTCACACAAACAAATTCATTTTTGAAACAGTTTTCCCAATAAGTTAGGACTGTTGCAACTTGATGTTCTGCTAAGTGAAATTCAAGAACTTGTACGTTTTTTGTGAGACAGCAAACCAACTGACCCAGGTGGCTATCCAGTGGAATTTTATAAAACATTGACTGTTAATGTAGTTCTGTTAATGCTAGCCATGTTTGAGGAAGCTAGAGAATGTACCATGCTACCCCAGACTCTACACATGGCATCAATTAGGGACTTTGCAAAGAAGAAGAAGACAACTCTTAAATGCAAATCTTACAGGCCAATTTTGGTATTAAATAATGATGTTAAGATATTGCTAGACATTTTAGAATAGAGAAAGTACAGTATTCCCTCCGGCAATATCATTTGACCATACTGGATTCGATGAATGCAGACCTCTATTTTTAGATCTCCCTTGACTGTGTACTATGTACCCTTTCACTTTTTGAGCTTCCAGAGATCTTTCTAGCTCCAGATGCAGGAAAAAGCATTTGATAAGCCCGAAGGAGGATATCTCTTTATCGTACTTTGAAAATTTGTTTTGTACCCAATATTTGTGTTTGAATCACATTACTGACCCTGGGACATTTTTTTGTGGGTAACCAATATAAGTTCCAGTAAGTGTAGTTAACAGTTCAGAGGGAAGAGTAGCTGCCAGGTTAGTATAAAAAATACTTGGGGAAGGAAAATGACATCCATTGATTTTCTGTGTAGTGAATTGGGTGGTGGATTGGCATTAAAGGAATGACCAGAAATGGAATGTTGGTACTACATGGGATTAGTGCCTGGGATAAGTTATTACAGTTTCACAGTAATTTTGCTAGTTTTAAAGCATGCTTTCATAGGCTGCTGTGCCAGGACAGATTTTTTTTCAGTGAAGCATACTGTATATGGGTAGGAAGTATTCAAAAGGTTCAAGATTGCTCTTTGGCTTATCTGCCACTTCTTATAGATAAGGATTTTGGCCTTGATGGCACTGGTGTTATACTGATCCTGTGGTATGCAGTGGCCTGTTACATTCAGTCTCTCAGCTATCCTAAGCACAATAAGAGTGACATAGTGGAAGCTGCTGACTGTAATAGATAGATAGATACTTTATTAATCCCAAGGGGAAATTCACATTCTCCAGCAGCAGCATACTGATACAAAAAACAATATTAAAGATTGATAATAATGCAGGTAAAAGAAGCAGTACACTCGTGGTGTGCATTGACCACACAACGGACAACAGGAGAAGGGGTCTGCGGAGTAATACAGAGGGAGGGACGGTGTGCCATCGTCCCATACTAAATCATCGTCCTATACTAAATAAGCTACTCCTCTGGCCTTTACGCATACGGGAGAAGCGTTAGTCAGTGGACAAAAGGTTATGTCTTTGTTTGACTCCGGCAGTAACATTTCCATTGTTGCTCACCTTCTAGTGTTACCGCAACAGTGGCTAAAGATTAAGACCTGTCTAACCTGTGTTCACGGGGATGTCCAGTATTATTGCTCCGCCAAATATTACATCTGCCATGACGACATATTAAAGAAGGTGGTGGTGGCGGTGATGGAAAATCCTCTCTTTCCTGTGATACTAGGTAGAGACTGGGTAGACATTAATTGCAGTATCACAGTCGCTACTCCCACAAGATCACTAGCTCTAGTCACGGACACGGAATCCGCACCCTCAACTTCCTTCATGCCGTGTATACAGCTAGCTGGACTGGAAGCTGGAGATGGACTTCGGCTTCTATTGATGACAGGGAAACACCTGGGATGTCTCAGCAGGACACGTCATAAATAAGAGCTGAGCCGACTCGGGATGAAACCCTGTCCGTTGAGGTCAAATCCAACCCTCTCACATGTCTGCAGTTTCAATTTAGGCAGACCCCGGCTTCATTTAAAAGGGAGCAATGGAACGACGACTCCCTTAAATTTGCAAAGAATGCAGTTGTTCTGGTAGACGGCCAACACACAGCACATCCTATGTCACAAGGCCCCTACTTTGTATTAAATAATGACCTTTTATATCGGGTAGCTGAACATGAGGGGGAGATGCGGTTACTGCTGTTAGTACCACGAACTTACTGGCGACAAGTCTGTGAACTAGCTCATACCCATCTCCTGGGAGCCCATCTGGTCCCCAAAAAAACATTGGAAAGGATTAAACTCCAATTTTTTTTGGCCCGGAATAAATGAGGAGTTCCGCTGCTTTCGCACATCCTGCCCGGAGTGTCAATTGCATCAGATTCCTAGGAGGGACTGTGCTCCTCTAGTTCCATTACCCTTAATTGATATCCCTTTTGAGTGTATTGGGGTCGACCTGGTGGGACCCCTAGAATTCTCAGCCAGAGGTCATAAATATAGAATGGTCCTTGTAGATTACACTACCCAATTCCCTGAAGCTGTTCTGTTGTGCTCAGCTACTTCAAAAGCTATCGCATGGGAATTAGTAGGGGTCTTTGCGTGAGTCAGCATCTATAAAGAAATCCTGATGGATCAAGGGACGCCTTTCACCTCGCAGACGTTCACAGGGATGTTCTTAGGCATACGCGAATCACGCATCTGTGTAGGGCCCCAACTTACAATTTTTTTTTATTTTGTTGTTTTTTTTTTGTCGGGCTGTGGGTCTGGGGCCACCTGTCATGCCCCTGGCACTGCAGCCGTCTGTGCCAGTCCCAGGAAATTCAGTTCAGTGCATCTCTTAGTCTTATTAACAATGGTAGTTTATTATCCATATTGTAATCTTCACCTAAATCCCTAATAATATTGTCACGCCGTCGTAACTTTGCCAAATGCACTATAGCAAATGTTAATTTTAGAGATTCATTTCGGATTCATTCAGAGAGATCCCTATAAAATCATGAAATATCCATATATTACCAGCCTTTACCAGATCCAGAACAAAATCAATATTTTACCACTCTGCATACACACAAGCGTACATGTAGGCTTACTGGTCATCTAAGGCCTTTTCCGGACGTTTTATTAGAACACCTTCCTGAGCTCACAGGAGGGTTCTGTCCCCCTGGACACCCACATCTGGGGACTGCACATTTCTGAACTGCATAGGGCCCCCAAACTGCTAAGAAAGGCCCTGCATTCAGGGAGACTGCCAAGCTACTAAAAATAAAGCATTTAAAGACCTCGGTATATCATCCTGAAACCGATGGTCTAGTGGACAAGTTCAATCAAACTCTCAAGCAGATGTTACACAAAGTAGTCAACAAGGATGGAATTAACTGGGATCGGCTCCTCCCCCTCATCCTTTTTGCATATCAGGAAGTCCCCCAAGCCTCCACGGGGTTCTCGCCTTTTGAGTTACTAAATGGACGACAACCCAGGGGCATATTAGATATCTTAAAAGAAGGCTGGGAGGAAGAGGCCCTCCCTTCAAGAAATATATTGGAATATATGGCGCAGTTACACGATAGATTTGAAAAAATTAGACCTATACTAAAAACACACATGGAAAAGGCACAAGCAGCCCAGGTCCGATGTTATAACCATGGCACGTCTCTTCGGGAATTCCGCTCTGGAGACCACGTCATGATTCTAGTTCCTACCTCACATTCTAAATTATTGGCTCATTTGCAGAGCCCATATGAAGTTAAGGAGAGAAAGGGGCTGGTCGACTATTTGATTAAACAACTAAATCGTCGTCCCAGTGAGCGGATTTATCATGTCAATTTGCTGAAACCGTGGAAGGACAGGGATTCCAAGCCCTCCTCCGGACAGCCCTGCTCTCTCTTCGCTGATAAATTAACCGCCAAGTCGCCAACAATGAGAAGAGCTTGAAGCAGTTATCCCGTCCGTCCCAGAAGTAGTCAGTGAAAATCTAGGATGGACCTCCCTGGTTGCACGTGACATTGTGACGAAACCAAGGGTAATAGTCCAAGAACACCTGTACAGAATTCCTGAGGCAAAAAAGGCTTAAGTGGAGCTGGAGATCAGACGAATGCTGGACCTAGGTGTGATTGAAGAAAGTTATAGTCCCTGGTCCAGTCCTATCATTCTGGTCAGCAAGCGTGACAGAAGTTGGAGGTTCTGCAATGACTTCTGTCAGCTTAACCAAGTCTCCCAATTTGATGTTTATCTGATGCCACGAGTGGACAAACGTCTAGGAAACGCTAAATTCTTGACTACATTAGATATGACTAAATGGTACTGGCAGGTTCCCTTAACGGACTCTGCTAAGAAAAAGACAGTGTTTAGCACCCCTAGCAGGCACTGCCAGTATCATGTTCTCCCATTTGGATTACATGGGGCACCTGCGACATTCCAGCGTCTGGTGGACAAATTGCTCCGTCCTCATAATTCCTATAGTGCTGCCTACTTGGATGACATCATCTATTTCAGCACCTGGGAAGAACACATACAGCAGGTTGGTGCCGTATTGTGGTCACTAGCAAAGGCTGGTCTTCATATTAATCTGAAGAAGTGTTACTTTGGGTTAGTCGAAGCCAAATATTTAGACTATCTAGTGGGCCAGGGTATGGTGAGACTACAGTGTGCTAAAATAGATGCCATTTTAAATTGGCCCTGTTCAATAAGCAAGAGGCAGATACAGGCCTTTCTTGGCTTAGTGGGGTACTATTGCCAGTTTGTACCCCGATTTTCTGAGAAAGCAATGCTTTTGACTAACCTTACAAAGAAGGGGAAACCTAATCACGTGGTATGGGATGATACAATGGTGGCTGCATTCAGTGACCTGAAAATGGCCCTTACGTCAGCTCCTATATCGAAAGCACCTGACTTTTCTATGCCTTTCATGCTCCAGACGGACGCTTTGGGCACCGGTCTTAGAGCCATGTTGAGCCAAAGTGTCGATGGAGTTGAACACCCCATTATGTACCTGAGTCGG
This sequence comes from Erpetoichthys calabaricus, assembly GCF_900747795.2. Taxonomy (NCBI): domain Eukaryota; kingdom Metazoa; phylum Chordata; class Cladistia; order Polypteriformes; family Polypteridae; genus Erpetoichthys; species Erpetoichthys calabaricus. Next base: position 179,427,700 of record NC_041395.2, read on the forward strand.
AAACTGCTGAGAGTTAGTTGTGCTTTTGTCCTTCCAAATACATCCATGCTTTACAAACTTCTTGTACCAGCTGATAACTGAGAATTGAGTTATTAGGTCTTTATAAAATGTTGTTAAAAGTCACTGTAAGGAAGGCTTTAGTTTCTTGATGAGAAATTATTTTATATTATCTTTTAATAGCTAATCACATTTTTGGGTGCCATTTACTCATTAACAACTACCACCTGCAGTGTCTCAAGTACCATCACCTTCTAATATAACTTAAAAACCCTAATATTCATACTTGTGATCAAAAACATCTTTGTACACCATTAATTAGTAATACAGTGTTAAAAGTTGCTAACAAAACTCTAACCATGTGTGTATGTATATATATATATATATATATATATATAGTATATAATATGTATATGTAGAGAGAGAGAGACCATGCATGGAGCAGAGTTAAGCTTCTACTGAAAAATGGAAAGAGGTCAAGAGTGTTAGGGAGATGAATGGGAAGTAGAAGTCATAACCTGTTTGTCATGGAACTTCAGAATCGTATAACACTACCAGCAATAGAGACAGATTTGTTCTATTGGCAGAAATGTTCAATGTTCTTCGATAAGCTAGAGGGCAGACATCACACAAGGTGCCAGGTTTCCCTGGTTCTTTATCAGGAGAGAAAGAGAAGCCTCTCTCATTCACAAATGCTAAGGGGATTTATCTTTACACTTTTTATGGATTACTGGAGCCAGATGGGGATGCTAGGGCTTGATAGCTTGATGAATGTCAGAGACCCAGTGAGAATTAGAAATTAATTGAAATTGCAGTGTTAAGTTAGCTGAAGAACAGTGAAAAAAGGATGTAGGAGAAACCAGGGTTTATGAACCTTGGAAAACTGAACAAAAACAGGCCACTGTCATCCTACAGATTTATTGTTTTAGTGGCCTTTTTAAACATGGATATTGGGGGTGATGGTAAAACTGACAACAGTTTATGGTTTGTGATGGATTGTCGGCTTCTTATTCCGGCCCTCACCCCCAGGCCGCCAGGAGGAGCTCTCCCGACAGCATGGACGGGCCCCGAATTCCAGCAGGGCCTCATGGACTATGTAGTTTTTATACACAGCCCTGCTGGATACCTTGGGGACCACTGGGAGTCGCTCTCGGGAAGCCCGTGGACTCATTTGTGCCCTATAACCTGGAAGTACGTCCTGGTCACGTGAGCAGGAGAGATGACGTGCTTCCAGGTTGAAGATAAGGACTGTTTACTCTGACCCGGAAGTAATAAGGAACTGTGGACTGTTGGGCAGGAACACCTCCGGGTCAGGGTGTATAAAGGACTCTGGGAAAGCCCAGACACTGAGCTGAGCTGGGAGGTAGGGTGGCGAAGTGTCTGGGCGAGGAGGAAAGAGTATTATTGTGAGAGTTGATTTATAGGAGTAGTGTGGAGTGGAGGGTGCTTGGTGCACTGTACTGTTGTACAATAAAGAAGAATTGTACTATTACCTGGTGTTTGGAGTGGTACCTGAGGGTTCAAGAGGTGGACACACATCTCTACTGCTACAGGTTGCAGTATTGCCAATATGCTTACTAACAAAACCACTGTGTCGCCTCATTCATTAGGATGCACAAGACACTATATATAAGCACTTTTACTGGTTATGTGCTCACTAAAAACAACTGATTGCAATCAGAGCCTATTTAGGCCCTTTAAAGGGGTGAAAATGTTTCAAGTCATTTTTATGAGTAACTTAGAGGGATTCATACCATTTTATTTTCCCTTTTCCACCACTGACAGTTTCTGACAAAAAACAAAATTCCAATCAAACAGATATAACGTAAAATAGCAAAATGTGAAAAAGTCCAAAGGAATAAATAGCTTTTTCCACTAGTGTAGTAACAATGTAGTTTTAAATGATAAATTGGTCATAACTTTTATTTATAATGCAATTATTGTATTAATTTGTAATCTTTAACTTTTTATTAATTTGTTTTACTAGGTGCAGAATACATGAACATATTAAACACCTGTGTGGGGCTCAAATATCTGACCTGTCCTCCTCTTCTTATAAAGGCTTTCCCAATTTAATGAGAGGTGGCTATGTCGTTTCTGCCTCCTCCACTCCTGTCTGTTGTATTCTTCCTCACCTGATACCCCTATCTTCTTGAGGTCCCCTTTCACACAATCTGTCCCCTTTCCTTTAGTCACTCTTTGGTTCTCTTTTCCTCTGTCCTGACACCTCCATATCCATGATCTTCTCACCGTTTTGTTTGCCTTTTTTCAAATTACACATCTGTACCACTTTAACCTTTGTGACGGATGGTGGCCGGTGCCATTACCTGACTAGGACGCCTCCGTAATGGAAGGACGGGGGAGATGACTTATCCTATTTGTAATGGCCCCTCAGAGTCTCACAGGGCCATATGGGTCTTGGTATTGGTCGGCTCAGCCCTGTTGGCTTCCAGGGATGCCGCCAGGGGGAGCTGAAGAGCCCTACTTTGGGCTTCTGCCATACCTGGGAGTAATTCCAGACATCCCTAACGAGCCACCTGGCATTTTCCTGACTTCAGCTTAAAAGGAGACAGCTACCTCACAGAAGGGAGCCAGAGTTCGGAGGAAGAGGAACCAAGCCTGCCTATGGAGGTGGAAAGACAGACAAAGAAGAGAGAAAAGTGTTACACTGTATATTGTGCTTCTGTACTGTGCTGCTGAGGGGAACGGTTCGGGAAGTGTTTCCTCATCTAAATAAACGTGTGTTGCTGCACTTGTTTGTGTCTGTCATGTCGGGTATTTGGGGAGCTGTGCGCCCACTGTTGGTTCACACCTTCTTTCCTGTATTTCTTTAAGAGATTTGACCAACTGTAACTGTATCTCTGATTATCACATTCCTAATCTTCTCAAGCTTGGTTACACCACACATCTATCTCTTCATCCTCATTTCTGTAGCCTCCAGTTAACCTTTTTAATTGCCTGTGATCCATCTGTTTTGAAGAAATTACCCCTAAGATTTGATCAGTGACATGGATACTATAATTTTAGAAGTGTTTTTTTTTTGTGGGAGTACTTAAGTACAAAATACTTTTAAACTTCTAGTTAAAAAGTAACAGCTGTGTGATTAGGAAATGATAATGAGAAGTAGCCACTTAGGCTGCTGTGTTGGTTTGTACAAAAAAAACCAAAACTTATCGGGTGAAAGCCTTAACACTATTGATTAATTACTGCAAAAATGTTATTGCAAGTGTGTTCTATGAGTACAAACACAGGTGTTGTACTATATTCAAGTAGTTCACTTTAAACTGCTTCCATCAGTGGAAGAAAAAATCCATCCTGAAGTTTTAAGGAAAGTTGCCAGTCAAAGCCAGTCATGGCAGCATCAGGTGTAAGGCAGAAACCAGTGCACACATACCTTTGAAATGTGGAGTACTACAATTAAACCCAATGCAGACATGAGAACAATGTTATATGAGACACTAGTCCATTTCAGGATATGCTTACATTATTTTGTTCTTGACTAATAAGATGCTGGTTTAAATAGTACATGGTGTAGTGGTTAAAAATTTGTTTGTGGGTTCAAATCCTGCTACTGACACTATGTGACCATGAGCAAGTCACATGACCTACATGTGCTTCATCTGGAAAACCAAAAGAAATGTACCCAATTGTATCATAAGTGTTGTAAGTCACATTGGATAAAGGCATCAGACAAATAAGTAAATGAAAATGTGTGTGTGTGTATATATAATATACACACATAAACTCACTGGCCACTTTATTAGGTGCACATTGCTAGTGCCAGGTTGTACCCCCTTTTGTATTTCTTCATGGCATAGATTCAACAAGGTGCTAGAAACATTCCTCAGGGATTTTGTCTATATTGACATGATAGCATCTTGCAGTTGCTAATGATTCGTTCAGCTGCACATCCATGATGTGAATATCCTGTTCCACCACATCTCAAAGGTGCTCTATTGGATTGAAATCTGGTGACTGCGGAAGCCACTTGATTACAGTGAACTCAATGGCATTTTGAAGAAACCAGTTTTGGATGATTTTGAGCTTTGCAACATGGTGCATTATCCTGCTGGAAGTAGCCATCAGAAGATGGGTACCTTGCAGTCATTAAGGGATTGACATGGTCAGCAAAAACACTCGGGTAGGCTAAGGCATTTAAACAATGCTTAATTTGTGTTAAAGGGCCTAAAGAAAATATCCCCCACACCATTACACCACAACCACCAGCCTTAACAGTTGATGTAAGGCAGGATCAATCCATGCTTTCTTGTTCTTGACACCAAATTCTGACACTACCATCCAAATGTCACAGGAGAAATCAAGGCTCATCAGACCAGGCAACATTTTTCCAGTCTTCTTTTGTCCAATTTTGGTGAACCTGTGTGAATTGCTTCCTCTGTTGCCTGTCCTTCACTGCCAGGAGTGGTATCGGTTGTGTAATTCTGCTGCTGTAGCCCATCTGCTTTAAGGTTCAATGTGTTGTGCATTCAGAGATGTTCTTCTGCATGTTTTGGTTGTAACAAGTAGTTATTTGTGTGACTGTGTACTACCTTTCTATCAACTCAAACCAGTCTGGCCATTCTCTAACCTCTGGCATCAACAAGGACTGCCATTCACTGGATATTTTCCCTTTTTCTGATACCATTCAATGTACTGTAAACCCAAGAGATCCTTGTGTGTGAAAATCCCAATAGATCAGCAGTTTCTGAAATACTTAAATCAGCCAGTCTGGTGTGAACAACCATGCCTCATTCAAAGTCACCACCTTTCTTCCCAATTCTGATGTTTGGTATAAACTTGACCAGATTGTCTTGACAATGTCTACATGCCTAAATGCACTGAGTTGCTGCCATGTGATTGGCTGATTAGATATTTGTTTTAACAAGCATTTGAACAGGTGTACCCAATAGTGACTGGTGAGTATGTGTGTGTATGCAATATAAATACTACTGGTGAAAACCTCATTTTTTCTTAAGAAGCAAAAAAAGTAAGTGGTAAACTGCCAGAGGTTTAAATTTAAAGTTTAGGTTAGCAAAAACAGAAAAAAGGAAATAGCAGAATATTACAAATGGACTTTCTTAAGGGAACAACTAATAAGTAAAGTAAATTAAGATTTGCAAGTTGAAGTAAACAATTTGCACAGATGTCCCAAGTTCTGTTGATTGCTTAAAAACCCTCATATGTATGTATGTGTGTATGTATGTACAGTATTAGTACACAGAAAAGTACTTAGTTACATAGAACCTGATACAGCCAATTAATCAATGACACTATAACTGAGGCCCATTGAGTATTGCCTGGGCGAAGTTTGGTAATACAGCTAGCGTGTAGTAAAATTCAAAAGAAATAATAAAATATTTTAAAATAAGTTAGCTAAAACAAAGATTACAATATTCAAAGATTAATAAGTGGAGTAAATAAAGACAGCATATTAGCAAATAGCAAAGCAACCTTTTGAGTTTAAACAATTAACAAGTGTAAAATGAATGGACACTGCGAAAACTTGAAGAGAGCAATTTGTCATTTTTTTTCTTTTAATTTATGAGCACCCAAAAAAAAGTCTTAAGCGAAGACAAATACCTTCTTCTCAGCAGCCAGTTTTCAGTAATCATATCTACATTTCTTCCTGCATTTGTTTGTCGTATAGGTTCCAGGGTGATTTTCTATTTATTTTCTTATTATTGCCCTGAATGAATTTTCATTCTCTTATGCTTGCTGTTCATATTACTGGAAATTTGTTCTTGTATTAAAACTTCTAAGTCACCTGTCTCTTCTCAGGGTCCTTGACTGATTCAGCCCACATCAGGGATTCCACTCTCTACTGTTATACATCGGCTGGACATATAAAACAAATTTTTGTCTGGTCACTTTTTCTATTCTGGCTGCAGTGTACTTATTAATAATAATGTACCACTTATAATAGACAGTCCACAGAAAACACAGCTCACAATACAATTACTGCCTTCAAGAAGCACCCTAATACAGTTACCAGGGAATATAGGGAGAAAACATAGAATCTGTTCCTCTTCTTAGTGTCGAACAAACGCCTCCCCACTCCCCCACCCACAGGTCTTCAGTACAGACCTACCCTGAAACCAAACTGTGGCACTTACCTGAAGTTCTGGTAACTGAAGTGTAAATGTGCACTAGCGCCTGAGACAGGACTTCCCCACACAGTGTGAGAAACCATGGGGTGTGTAGGAGTGAATAGGTTAATTCAGAAGACTTGATCCAGCATATTCCGTTTGTACTTGCTCCCTTCTTCTTCAGTATTGGCCATCTGTATGCTTGATTGTTAACAGTATTTAAACCATTAATAGTAAAGTATTTCTGGTCTTAATAATTTGGCTTCTCTGGAACTTGTTTCATATAAGTGTTCAACGGTGTGGTGTTATGCAGTTATCCCTTTCAAGAAGTAGAGAGGATTCATTCAGAATAGATAAATTATATTGTCAAGCCAAATTTCTGAGTCAAATCCTTCCTTGAATTCCCCAAGAGCACACACACTGCAGCAAAAGAAACCTCATACCCAGCTGGGTTATGACCATAACTAATGCAGTAGCTTTGTCATCATTCTCAGCTAACAGATTTAATTCAGTGATATCTACAAATGAAAGTGCATTTCCTTTCAAGCTACAAATAATAAAAATACCCTTGGCATGAAATGGCAAATGGAATCACAGAGTGCTGGAGGAAAGTCCCTAGATTTATTTGTCTGCACAGCAAATTTGTAAGAAATATCTAAAGTAATTGCCTAAGCTTGTTAAAGAATAAATCTATATCTGAAAACCTCTAGAGACCGATACTTTAACCCACCTCAGCTATAAGAACCTACCCCTTAATACTTAATACCAACAGCTACAAAAAGTCTGAATTTTTTTCTATACTGCCTCTCATATCTATCAGAGTATTTATCCGATTTCATACTTGCTTATCCTGTTTAGGGTCATGGAGAGCCAAAGTCTAGAATTGGCATAATGCAGGAAACCACTCCAGATAAGGCACCAGTCCATGGCAGTGCACATTCATGCACACATTCACTCGTGCAGAGTCAATTTACAGTTTCAAATTAACAAACGCATGTTTCCTTGAGAGATAGGTAGAAAACAGGAATAACTAGGAAAAATACACACAATCACAGACTTAAAAGAATTTAAAATTCAAACAGACGGTAAGCTAGCCAGAATAGAAACACAGGAACGTAGACCTACAAGGACATCTATCTACAGTATCTATCTACCTACCCATCTATCAAAAGGCAAACATATTAATCACACAGCGATTAATCAGGCAGTTGTCTGTGTTGTCCACAGCAACATTTTTTTCTTCCTTCTCGCAAACTTTAAACCCTTAGTGCTAATAAATGTAATTAAGTTATCTCATCTTGTTAAGTTTATTGTGTAATCCAAATTTAACTTTGATGAATTATATCTATATGTGTCTTTTCACTTATTTTCACTCTGTGTAATAATTGTCATTATCATCTTAGAGATTTAATCTCTAATCCCCAAGTGCTACAATGAAAGAATAAAGTTTTTGACTCATCTTCATGCATTTCTTAATTATAAATGTAACTGCATACACTGTGGCTGTACATACAACAAAATATATACACATAAACACAAAATTCACCTCATGAACTGTTATGGGCATATTTTGTTATTTTTGTAATGGGTTGTGGAATATTTTATGTTTCCATTAGACACCTTCCTTCCCATTGTTTATTTTGAGAACAACAACTCTTTTTTTTCCCATCATATCATTAGAGTACCCTACTTTGTCTGGCATGATAATGAAGATGTTGCTTGCAGTCACTTGGATAATAGGAAATTTAAGGATGCAAATTTGTCCAGGATGTATGCTTTCAGTTTAAAAACATTTAAAATCTTCAACATTTCATACAGAGTCATTCATCAGGACCACAATCTTAAAGTAGACTACATTACAGTTAGAGAAAAGTTGGAATGTGGAATCTAGTCACCCAATGGTGGACTTTTTAGCCACACTAGGCTCCATTTTGTCTGGGGGGTATACTTGATATCTTACCTGCATTAGCATCTCAGATTGCTAAAACAACCTAAACAGTGAATTAATAGAATTACAAATCAGAAAAAAAAATGCAAAATTAAAAAAAAATAGTTTCAAAAGAAGTTACAGATGGAACACAAAGTAATGAATACTGAAAGACTTTACATGACACGTAAGGCATTCACCTTTGGATGGAACATACATTAGTTGACTCGATGAAGCTAATGACCTAAATATTTCATTAGACATGCAATGCACTGTCTAAAGGAAAGTGAACACAGAGGAGGCAGAGGACATACATAAAAATATGCAAATGCCATACTTGTTTCAGAAGATGCAGAGCAAAAGCTGACATTTGCTTTCTGCCACATTCCCCATCTTCAGCCACTTCCTCTCCCTCAGAGCCACTAGTTTTTCACAATGAGTTGGCTGACGCACTTCTCTGGCTTAACCCTTCACGTACACGTCAGCTTGTTGGTATAAGAGGGAAACTGGAGCCGTTTCATCGGCACTCTCCCTATTTGATGTGGTTTGCCAGGAAAGGGACTTTGAACCTCGAAAGGTTTATGTTCTTGTGTGACTTTTCTTTCTTGCTTATGTCTCTTAGATTTAAGCCCCCTCATTTCCTCCCCCTCAGTCTCCCCACAGGCATATAGAAGCCACATAGCCCCCTTCATTTTTAGCTTTGTTGAAGAGATGTGTCTCTAAAAATATCTATGTGTGGTCGCTCTTTCCCTGCATTACAGAACCCACCAACCACACCCCTAAAATCAGTGCAGAGAGGAAAGAGGTGGTACATAAACTTGGCACTGTTTAGTTAAGTTGCTTGGTGTTAGTCAAGCTGGGCGTTATCTTACAGTTCATGGCACTGACTGAAAGAAGGGGCAACACTGACTGTTTACTTATATTTGCTTCAATTCTCTGCTGTTAGTCTGATATCTAATTTTGAAATTGAGGTTTACATGCAGCCAGATTAGCTTCTAGTCTGTTTGTTTATTCGTTCATCTATTTTTGAACCTGTATTTTACTGTACAGTGTCAAGGCACTATCCATCCAATACGGTTTTTCATGGGGAGCACACACATCCATAAAGGAGTTTTTACACCAAACCAACTGGCAACAGTCCATCTAAGACTTTGTTTTTGGATAGGGTAAAAAACTACAGTCCTGTAGGAAATCTATGCAAGTGAACAGAAGAAGATGATATGATCTCCATCAATAAAGCACCTCATTCATGATGTGAACCAGGTCTGTGAGCCCTATCTACTGTGCCACATATCTGGGCTTTTGTTTCAAGTTTTAATGCAGTTTGGAGTATACAGTCAGGTCCATAAATATGTGGACAGTGGCACACTCTTCATAATTTTGGCTTTGTATGCCACCACAATGGATTTTAGATAAAACAATCATTATGTGATTGAAGTGTAGTCTTTCAGCTTTAAACAAACGTTCATATGAACGTTTTTGGAATGACAGCTGTTTTTCTGTATTGCAACCCCGTTCCCATACCCCCCATCCCCCCCCACCCAATTTTCCAGGAGCTCAAAAGTATTTGGACATTTGATTGATAAACTGTTCCATAGCCAGGTAGGAGCAGTTCCTTGTTATTTCATTGATTATCAAGCAGGTAAAAGGTCTTGTGTTGATTCCAAATGTGGAATTTGCATTTGGAAGCTGTCACTGTGAACTCTTAATACATTGTTGAAAGAGCTGTCCATGCAAGTAAAAATAATCCTTCATTAGGGTGAGAAAACAAAACAAACCCTTTAGAGAGAGAAAGAGTAGAAACATGAGGAGTGGTCAAATCAACCATTTGGTACGTTCTTGAAAAGAAGGAACATAGTGGTGATCTCAGCACCACCAGAAGGTCTGGAAAACCACAGAAGACAACTGTGATGGATGATTGAGGAATTCTGTTCTTGGTGAAGAAGAACCCCTTCACAACATTTAGCCAAACCAAGAACACTCTAAGGAAAGTAGACCTATCATTGCCAAAGTCTATAATCAGGAGAAGACTTCATGAAAGTAAAGACAGAAGGTTTACCACAAGGTGCAAACAACTGGTAAACCTCAAGCGTAGGAAGAACATATTAGGCTTTGCCAGAGAACAGTTTTGAAAAGTCTGTGCAGTTCTGAAACACATGCCAGAATGTTGGAAAGAGACGAGTATGGGGAAGATGAAAAGCGGCTTAAGACCTGATGCATACCACATCATCTGTGAAACATGGTGGAGGCAGTTTTATAGCATGATCATATATGGCTGCAAATGGATGTCGGTCACTTGTGTTTATTAATGATATGACTGCTGACAGAAGTAGCAGGATGAATTCTGAAGTGTATAGGGCCATAGTATCTGCTCAGATTCAGACAAATGTTCCAGAACTGATAGGATGATGCTTCACACTACAGATGAACAGTGAGCCAAAACATACTTTGAAAGAAAACCAAGTGCTTTTTAAGGGAAAGAAATGGAATATTCTTCAATGGCCAAGTTGATCAACCGAACTCAACCCAATTGGTCATGCATTTGACTTGCTGAAGACAAAACTGAAGTCCAATGAACAAGCAGCAACTGAAGACTGCTGTAGTGAAGACCTGGCAAAGTATCACTAGGGTGGAAACCCAGCACTTGAAGATGGCTGTGGGTTCCACACTTTGGACAGTCATTGACCGTAAAGGATTTTCAACCAAATATTGAAAATGATAATTATATTTATGATTATGTTAGTTTGTCCAAATACTTTTGAGCCTCTGAAAATTGGGAGACCATGTATAAAAAGTCTCTCTTTTCTGAATAGCTCATACAATATGTTTGTTAAACCCCTTGAATTAAAGCTGAAAGTCTGTACTTCAATCACATCTTGGTTGCTGTGTTTTAAATCCATTAATCCGTTGTGGTGGTGTACAGAGCCAAAATTTTGAATATTTCGTCACTGTCCAAATACTTATGGACCTAAATATATGTTTTCATCCACCAATTGTATACTCCGTTAGTTTGATTTAAAATTGGGGGTGGGTTTGGGATGCCGAAACCAACAAGGATGGGGCAGTAGTTCATCAGACAAGTTACATTTTTTGGATTGCTTATTTCTGTCATTGTTGTTGAGTATTTATTTAATTTAAACCACTTTGTATTGTATTTGGGTACTAATCAAGACTGGAAATTATGACAAAATGATAGCAGAAGAGAAGGCAAGAGCAGTGCAAAACCCTGATAAAGTGTATGCTGAAAATATCAAAGCAGTATGCCATGTCAGGGTAACTGGTACACTGTTGACAATATGCAAAGTCGGTGTGTCTGGTACACAGCTGGGGGACAGTAGTTATTGAGGATGCCTTGGATGGGTTTTGCACTGGGCCATTACTGAGGAAAGAAAAAAGCTATCTCCACGGTGACAAAGTAATATTTGAAGAATGCATACATAAGACCAGTTCAATACAATATTAAAAAAAATCATAGGGAGAATTAAATCAAAATGATTATATTTGGATAATTTGCTGTGAAGTGTTATATGAAATGTTTCTTTCAACGCATTTAATAATTAAAATTCAACTTTTTTTTTTTTTTTTGCAGAAGGTTAGATTCTTTAATTGCAGTGTGCGACTGTGATCACACAGTGAGTCAGGGATAGGATTACACTTGAACCGGGCCATCATACCAGCATCATAGGCCCCCAGGCAAAGTTGTGCACTGGAGCCCCTGTTATGACAGCAAACCAGAAACATACATAGGCATCAGAAACATTGTGGGCCCCTGTTCTCCTGGGGCCCTGGCCAGAGCCCATACATTAAGATGGCCCTGCACTTGAACCTAATGGTTTACAGTTCGTCCTCACAGGTGGCGCAGTGGTAGTGCTGCTGCTTTGGAGTAAGGAGACTGTGGAAGATTGTGGGTTCGCTTCCTCCCTGTGTGGATAGCGCTTTGAGTACTGAGAAAAGCGCTATATAAATGTAATGAATTATTATTATTATTTAGTTCCACTCCTTCACCAACTGGCATCTTTAACTTTCTTTTCACTTTGCGCCCATTATATATTTTAGTTTAGTATTCTGTGTAAGTTTACTTATAGCAAGTTTAAATGCAATTTTATTTAATATCAGTTATATGTAATTCTCTTCTCAATCTGGCCTTGATTAACATCTGAAACCACACTACATTTGATTCTAATAATATCTGATTATTTTATACTACATACATTTTTGATCCTTAGAAGGTTGTATTATGTAATGGATATGCTTTTAGAGTTTAAACACATATGTTGAGTACTTTTTACTTTTAAATATTTCATCTGATACCTTTAATAATGTTTATGTAACTTTCACTAAAATGTTTTTATAAACTCTTAAAAAAACACCAAATAACAGAAACATTGTGAACATACTTAACATAGTGGAGCAATAGCTGGCAGTGGTGCCTCACAGTCCCAGAGTCCTTGCTTGATACCGAATCGAAAAAGAGAAAAGCAGATAAAGATAACCCAAATGAGAGGCACTGTCAAGCTGTCATATTTTTAAAAGCTATATAGCAGCAGTCCCTTAATTGCAGTGATGAAAATAACAATTCAGAAACATTATTGTGTAGGGAATATTTAATAGCAATAAAATATATGAAAAACTGATAACGTTTAAAAATGTATGTTTGAGCCGCAAGAAATAATACAATAAAAGTAACGTACAATAAATACATACAAATTGATTTGTATTCCTTTAAATTAATTTTTGACAGTGGTGACAGAAAAAATGTTATTTATGACCAGAAAGTCAATGCCTGCCTTCTAGAAAATTACTTGAATAGTATGAATATTAATATAATATTATTGCCTTAATTAATATATATTTTACGCAGGTCATTTGTGCCAATTGTTGGATTTTGAAAAATAAAGTACAATTTGAATTTGAACTTAGTATGTGTGAAGTAGATCACATCATTTTTTAGATCCCAATTATTTTGGGGATGGTGACAAAATAATAAAGAATTTGCATAAATAAGACTAGTCCTCTACAATTATTTTGTTTAAATTCATAAGGAGGAGTAATTAAATCAAAATTATTATATTTGGATAATTTACTGTGAAGTGTTATATGAATAGTACCTTTTTATACTGTATTCTATACTTTTTATTGATTACAGAGTACATTGTACAATGCAGTAGTTTATAAGTTGGGAACAGTAGCATCCTCTTACTTACAAACTCTTTTAGTCATTAATGACAGCTTATATATCATTTTATAGTATAGAAGAATTGCCATGAACAACAAACAATATTTTTGCTTGTCATTCATGACCAGTATGATTTTTAATATAGGAAATATTATAAAAGTGTTCAAGTCAGAAAAAAGTCAGCTCCTACTACTTGCAGGCTTAAATGCTTAGATTTGTGAATCAGGCGCCACCCTGTGAGGGGAAAAGGAAATGACAAAAAGTTTTTTCAGTATATATGCCTTAGAATAACATAAAATAAAAACATATTTTAGTACAACATTGGTTATATACCGAATATAAATATTATAAAAATGTATTAGAACACAAACAGTTTTAAGGCTCCAGCTTAATAATATTCTGTATCCTAACATTTAATAAAATAGCCTCCTAATTTCCATTGCCAATGATTCAGTGTTTTCAATTATTTTTCAGTTATTCCTTCTATTATTTGCTCCTCATGTGTGGGAAAATTTCCAAATTAACAATATCAGCAACATTTTGCTATAGTGAAATTAATGTAGTGAAATTATAAATATGTTGACATGTTGTAGTATTTTAACTTTACTATAAAATGAATTGCAATATTCACCTCTAATCTGAGATTTTCAAATGCCGAGGTTCAACATTGTAGTAAGCAATAACAAATCAATGCATAATTATAGCAAATACCTCATGCTTCAATTGGTAAAGAAATCCTTGTAGATTATTTAAGTCTTAATAGCTAAGTAAACTAACAATCTTTTGGTCATTAGCTTCACAATCACCCTTGCTTCTTCCATTTATATTAGGCATTTCTATAAATTAGAACATCCTCTCACTTTTGTCTTTACTGTTCACTGTGCTTCATTTCCTTCCTTCTGAGCTACCATTTCATTCACTTTATCTCACCTTTTCTGTCTCTTAAGAGGGTGGCTGTCAAACTTTCAGACGTTTTAGGCCAAAACATACTACTATCAGCTGTTTTGAAGAGGTCTTATGGATCATTGTAAAGTGAGAATGACCATAATCCTTCTCAAAGTCTGGCAAGTGGGACCTCACTTACTCCTTACCGGTTTTCCTTTATTGGAAGAACAAAATGCAACATACCCGTTTCCAAAATTACACCTCACAAGTCACAAACCATTATCCTACATTATTTCTTTTGACATTTAACAATTCTACACAACTGAACATTTTACTCTATCAGCTTGTCATTTTTGCAGTTCATATCAGAAATTAATAATTCTTTGCTAATTCACCATCAGTATTCAATATAAAATAAATGTATACAGTATAGACTTGAGTAACCATAATTAACATTTGGATTTACTTATTTAGCAGAATTTCTAGCCAGCAAGGGCAGGAGGTGATGAGCCTTCTTGAGTATGTGGGACCCCATCCTTTGGCAAAGCTTACACGAATGCAGTGGGGATCCCATGGGCCCTTCTCTCTCACATAAGCCTGTCGTGAAGGGATCCTACGGTAATCAAATACCTTGAGGGAATAACCTGGCAGCAGCTTGCAGGCAGACCGACTTGAGTCAGGTGGCAGGAGAGTAGGAGAGCCTACAAACACTGGCACCTGGCTACGATTATATAACCAGACTCCGCCCCCTTCACGGCTCAGCACCACCCCTGGCCCAATACGCTTTCTGACTCTGCGGCTTGAAGAGTCTCCACCACGTTCTCCTCTCCCTAGAGGTTTTAAAGGAGACAGACAGAGCCCACTCCCCCTTGGGAGATCCCAAAACACACTGACTGCCTCCTCCTGTACTGCCAACTGACATCCAACCCTTGTCCGATGTTCCCAATATGCCAGTCTGCACCAGTAACCTTCCATACTGGAATCAGATGTTTCTGGAAATAAAGAATGAATATAATAGAATTAATGTTTAACAGTAAATGTAAATATGAAATTTCAAATACATTGGAGTTAAAGCTTAAGGAATTGAAGGCACAATAATTCTGCATCACTGCTATGAATTATGAATGTAGTGAGAAGCCAATTATGAGTAAAACACAGGAGGAGATCAGTTCAAAGTACACTCACCGTAACAATTTGAGCATTGTTCAGTGCTTGGATCTTTAGACCAGGCATCTCCAGGGCCAGACCAGTCCATCAGTCCGGTCCATTGGCTGCAAGATCTTGAGCATTTTGTGTAAGGTGGTGGTGGAGTTTCTGAACAGGAACAGAAAAGTAGGTAAAGAAACTACAAGTGCTTGCTGCACTGCATTTATCAAAGTACATTAGTATCAGTTCTGGAAGTATCTGCGGTTTTTAAACTTTACTTATTTGTAGTGGTGTTGATACCTTTTTCAGGCTTGATATCTAAACCCCTATCACTATTTTTTTAAACTAGCTGCATTTTTGGTTTGAATTTTTTAATCTTCCTTAACTGTGTTGTTGGGGTGCCAGTCAGGTTAGGACCCCCTCAATGGCTAGATTTACTGTAACACATGAAAAGGAGGAGAAACTCACTAACTCATATTTACAGTTGGGAACCAACCTGGAGTAATAGAAGAGTAATATCTGCATAGAAACTAATATATAATGTGTGTTTTTTATGTTATACATATGTGTAATGGGGCATGTAAAACAGTCATTCCTTGGACTAATTAATGTAATTCCCTCTGTTTTCACTGTATTGCTAATGGGATGGGTGGTGGGGTACTTTAAAAGTACATTGCTGATTCATGCATCCTAACCCATTACATCCACTACAGAAATTGAAAATGGGCAAGCCTGTGTCATACAAACTGGAGTATGTTGTTCTGTAACCTTATTTGAATCACCTCTGGAGCAAGTTCTACAAAAGTGTTTTACAAAGTGGTGTTTCTCTGGAATTTGCATAAACTTTCATCCATTAATATATTGAACCTGCCAAAGAATATTCCAGTAGCATCTTGACCAAGGCAGATCCCAACCCCAGTTGGGCCACCAGTCCAATTTGGAGATATGAGAGGACTTGAATTTTGTTTGTCTCTTCTCAGACCTTGTCTTAAAATTATTATTATTTACTAATTTGTCTAATTGCTTTATCCAAGACAACTTACAACATTTGAAATACTGAAATACAGTTTATTATATTTTCTTTGTTTTTCCAATATACTGTGTACAGCAAGGTAAGTCTGTAAATTAGAAAACTGTTACATAAAATCAATTGAACTTAATTTAATGCTGTTTCTGATCTGTATATTTTTGTCAATTTCATGCAGAGAGACTGCATAGTTCACCTTTCTTACTGTTAAGTCTTGAAGTATTAAAAACTGAATGACTTTCAAATAGCTTTTGCAAAGTGAGTTTTGTTCCACTCTTGAGTTTATGATTATTGCAAGTCTTATCAATCTAAAACCTTGTGTGCATGTAGCAGGTATTCTAAGTCTGAAAATTTTTTTTTAAGAATTTTGGCTTTATATAAAAATCAAAGTGTAGCACTCATCTTTAGCATTGTGTACAAACATGTTTCCTACATAACAACGTGTAGAGACACACCAAAACTGGACAAACTGATAGGAACAGTTGACATTATGCCATACTACAATGTTTCAAATGCTCCTTTGCTTCAGTAGAGGGTAAGCATACTCACATAGTGTCAGTACAGTAGTGGGATCTGAACCCACAACCTCATAGTTTGAAGTCCAATGTCCTAATCACTACACCACACTTTACACGACTTATTTTTTTTTTTTTGCTTGCAAATTATTCTAGAATTGTATGAACATAGCTAAATATATTTGTACTTTCAAATACATACATTATTTTTTCTATACATTTTTTAACATTTCCAAATCTTTTCCTTTAAGAATAACAACTGTGAGGGCCACAAATACATTTGTTAGTATGAAATTTTTGGGACTAATTCCTTCCTCCACCACAATGGTATTTGCTTTGCTTAAAATGCACATCACCTCGCAATGCCATTTGGTGGGTCAAATGTGCAAGTGCTATGAAGTGGATTGTGCTAAAGCGCTATAGCAGCAAGCAGAATATTTCAAATTAATCACATAGCAATAATTTTGTGAGTACTTCCTGTCAATTCTGATATATATATGGAATGTTTTATATTTTTTGGTCAAATTGTGTGTGTGTGTGTGTGTGTATAATATACAGTATATACTAGCCATCCCCCGCGGCTTCCCCTGCGTATTAGTGAAACAGGACAGTGAGATGGGCCCGGCCCAGCTCTGTACTCCTGACGTCATTCTTCCCCCTCCCCTCAGCCTGCAGCCTCTGTCAAGGATTAGTGCGAATATATTGCTCCTGCAAGTGAACTATGATTGTTAGTGAAATGAGAGAAGTCGCAAAATCAACTGGAATGTTCAAGCAAATTATAGAAAAAAAAAGATCTAAATCCGTTAAGTAGCTCGCTCGTTCACTAACTAAGTTGAGTTAAGGTTACGCCCCAAAGCAGACGTGTGAGTGAGGAGAGCCCCGCCCCCCTCTCCGCAGCCCAATGAGTCTCTCTCGGATTCGCGCTAATAAATCGGTACCGCAAGCAAACTATGATACTTAGCGCAATGAGAAAGTCGCAAAATTGACGGAATGTTCAAGCAAATTATAGAAAAAAACCCAATCTAAATCCGTTAAGTAGTTTTTTCATGAAAAGCGGACAGACGTACAAATGGGTCTAAAAACTATGAGAAATTTTTAAATCCGTTTCTTAGCGAGCACCTATGGGCCAAGGGTAATCTACATTCCAAATTTCAAGTTCCAAGTCCAGATGGTTTGGATTTCGTGATGAGTGAATTTGTGGTACTTGGCTTTTTATATATACAGTATATATATATATAGAAGAGTATAGGGTGGGCCATAAGTTTCCATACATAGGAAAAATAAACATTTTTTTATGAAAAACCATTTTTATTTATATAATATGCTCTACATGACTGCCATTTCAATCCTGACCTGGCCATCAGTATGATTTCAATTTGTTGCTCTTTATTCAAAAGCATTTTTTAGGGTATCTGAAACATAAATCATCTTAGGGAACGTATTACCAATGCCATTAAAAGCATAACTCCATTAGCTGTGCTAATACGTGTTCATCAGCAGTGATGAACACATATTGAAATGTGTTTTCAAAACAATGGCAGTCATGTACAGCATGAAAAAACATAAAAAAAATGTTTATTTTTCCTATGTATGGAAACTTATGGCTCACCTATATATATATATATATATAAATATATATATAAATATATATATATATATATATATATATATATATATATATATATATATATATATATATATATATATATATATATATACAATATTGCAAAAAGTATTGGGACACCCCTCCAAATCATTGAATTCAGGTGTTCCAAACACTTCCAAGGCCACAGGTATATAAAATCAAGCACTTAGGCACGCAGACTTCTTCTACAAACATTTGTGAAAGAACGGGTTACTCTCAGGAGCTCACTGAAGTCAAGCGTGGTACCGTGATGCAATGCCAACTGTACAATAAGTCCATTTGTGAAATTTCCTCGCTACTAAATATTCCGCGGTCAACTGTTAGTGGTATTATAACAAAGTGGAAGCAATTAGGAACAACAGCAACTCAGCCACGGAGTGATAGGCTATGTAAAATCACAGAGTGGGGACAGAAGTTGCCAACTTTCCGCCGAGTTAATAGTTACAGACCTCCAAAAGCTCAAGAACAGTGCATAGGGAGCTTCATAGAATGCAAGTGCAATGCAAAGCGTTGGATGCTGTGATGTAAAGCATACCACCACTGAACTCTAGAGCAGTGAGGACATGTCCTCTGGAGTGACGAGTCATGCTTCTCTGTCTGGCAATCTGATGGATCTGAGTCTGGGTTCAGCGGTTGCCAGGAGAACGGCACTTTCTTGACTGCAAGTGTAAAGTTTGGTGGAAGTAGAGATTATGGTGTGGGGTTGTTTTTCAGGAGTTGGGCTTGGCCCCTTAATTCCAGTGAAAGGAACTCTTAATGCTTCAGCATACAAAGCCATTTTGGACAATTTCATGCTCCCAGCTTTGTGGGAACAGTTTGAGGATGGCCCCTTCCTGTTCCAACATGACTGTGCACTAGTGCACAAAGCAAGGTCTATAAAGAAATGGATAAGCAAGTTTGGTGTGGAGGAACTTGACTGGCCCACACAGAACCCTGACCTCAACTCGATAGAATGCTCTAATTCATCCCAAAGGTGAAGACTGTGAGCCAGGCTTTCTCATGTAACATCAGTGCCTGACCTCACAAATGCTCTCCTGGAAGAATGGTCAAAAATTCCCATAAACACACTTCTAAGCCTTATGGAAAGCCTTCCCAGAAGAGTTGGAGCTATTATATCTGAAAAGGGTGGGCCAACTCCATGTTAAAGCCTATGTATTAAGAATGGGATGTCATTAAAGTTCATGTGTGTGTAAAGGCAGGCATCCCAATACTTTTGGCAATATAGTGTATAATAAAATATAATGTAATGTACACTCCAGTGTGATTCCATTTATATACATTTATATCTTGTTTTTGCCTCATGTTATTTTGCAAAAATTGTAAAATGGAATCATACTGGACTATATAAAAATAAACTGAATTGAACTGAATGTGACTACAACATAGCAGCACTACAGACTGGTACTCATCTCTGAGACTAAATGTTTCAAAACCTACTACTTATCATAGAATTTATGCTGTATTCTGTGAAAGCCTACATGCAAGTGAGAAGGAAAATATATTGTTACTATTGAACAAAGAATTTCCTTTAGCCTCACTTAAAACATGGCATAGCTTGAATCATGTAATACATTGTATACTTTAAGTTTCCAACCATTGTGGTAAATATCTACTGTCTATAGGATGTTTTTAAACTTTTTAGCTATCTTTTTATGTATGTTTATAGTCTGTAAGCCTAGGAGCCTATGTCTAGGTAGACTGGCAAAAGTAGAATGAAGAGTTCACTTTGCCACTTTCCAATGAATCTGTTGAATATATACAGTACAGTCTATATGTATACATAGTGTATAGTTACACTGAACCCTTTGCATAATGAACTTGAAACCTTTATTTGAAAGTAATCCATAGCAGTAACATATGGAGTACAGGTGGCATTTGCTTGTATTATTATTTATTAAGTCATTTTATTTATATCGCACAGTTCCCATGGTCAAGTGCTTTGCAGAAATTCAAAATGAATAACAGGGCATGTACAGTGCATTCGGAAAGTATTCACAGCGCATCACTTTTTCCACATTTTGTTATGTTACAGCCTTATTCCAAAATGGTTTAAATTAATTTTTTTCCTCAGAATTCTACACACAACACCCCATAATGACAAAGTGAAAAAAGTTTACTTGAGGTTTTTGAAAATTTATTAAAAATAAAAAAACTGAGAAATCACATGTACATAAGTATTCACAGCCTTTGCTCAATACTTTGTCGATGCACCTTTGGCAGCAATTAAAGCCTCAAGTCTTTTTGAATATGATGCCACAAGCTTGGCACACCTATCCTTGGCCAGTTTCGCCCATTCCTCTTTGCAGCACCTCTCAAGCTCCATCAGGTTGGATGGGAAGCGTCGGTGCACAGCCATTTTAAGATCTTTCCAGAGATGTTCAATCAGATTCAAGTCTGGGCTCTGGCTGGGCCACTCAAGGACATTCACAGAGTTGTCCTGAAGCCGCTCCTTTGATATCTTGGCTGTGTACTTAGGGTCATTGTCCTGCTGAAAGATGAACCGTCACCCCAGTCTGAGGTCAAGAGCGCTCTGGAGCAGGTTTTCATCCAGGATGTCTCTGTACATTGCTGCAGTCATCTTTCCCTTTATCCTGACTAGTCTCCCAGTCCCTGCCGCTGAAAAACATTCCTACAACATGATGCTGCCACCACCATGCTTCACTGTAGGGATGGTATTGGCCTGGTGATGAGCGGTGCCTGGTTTCCTCCAAACGTGACGCCTGGCATTCACACCAAAGAGTTCAATCTTTGTCTCATCAGACCAGAGAATTTTCTTTCTCATGGTCCGAGAGTCCTTCAGGTGCCTTTTGGCAAACTCCAGGCGGGCTGCCATGTGCCTTTTACTAAGGAGTGGCTTCCGTCTGGCCACTCTACCATACAGGCCTGATTGGTGGATTGCTGCAGAGATGGTTGTCCTTCTGGAAGGTTCTCCTCTCTCCACAGAGGACCTCTGGAGCTCTGACAGAGTGACCATCGGGTTCTTGGTCACCTCCCTGACTAAGGCCCTTCTCCCCCGATCACTCAGTTTAGATGGCCAGCCAGGTCTAGGAAGAGTCCTAGTGGTTTCGAACTTCTTCCACTTACGGATGATGAAGGCCACTGTGCTCGTTGGGACCTTCAAAGCAGCAGAAATTTTTCTGTAACCTTCCCCAGATTTGTGCCTCGAGACAATCCCGTCTCGGAGGTCTACAGACAATTCCTTTGACTTCATGCTTGGTTTGTGCTCTGACATGAACTGTCAACTGTGGGACCTTATATAGACAGGTGTGTGCCTTTCCAAATCCTGTCCAATCAACTGAATTTACCACAGGTGGACTCCAATTAAGCTGCAGAAACATCTCAAGGATGATCAGGGGAAACAGGATGCACCTGAGCTCAATTCTGAGCTTCATGGCAAAGGCTGTGAATACTTATGTACATGTGCTTTCTCAATTTTTTTATTTTTAATAAATTTGTAAAAATCTCAAGTAAACTTTTTTCACGTTGTAATTATGGGGTGTTGTGTGTAGAATTCTGAGGAAAAAAACGAATTTAATCCATTTTGGAATAAGGCTGTAACATAACAAAATGTGGAAAAAGTGATGCACTGTGAATACTTTCTGGATGCACTGTATAACATTAGATACAAATAATATCCATATAAAACACTAAATAAAGATAAATACAGTAAAAACACATCTTTAAATTAGAATAAGAGACAATAAACCAGAATTAAAATACAAAATATACAAAACATTACAACAAAATTCTGAACAAATAACATAATTTGTGCCACAAACACAATTTATCCTTAGCACCTGGACAGTGAGGAGTATCTGAAAAAAGGGTCAGAATGTCAGTGTAACTTGAATGCCTTCCTGATCAAATGTATTTTAAGTTGTTTTTAAAGGAATGAATTGTGTTAGCTTTTCATATTTGAGTCCATACAGGACTTCTTCTAAAATGTTGGTTCTACAGCAAACAATTTTCACATAATTAATGGTCAGGGGGCACTATGAAACAGTCCAAGATGATTTTACTGGCTTAAACAGCATTACTTTCTCTGAGAAAATAATTATGTTTGGCAGTCAAGCTCACTAAATTGATTATGGTCAAAACCCACATAGTCAGAAGCTGCTAAATCTACCACTAAAAAAGCATGGCTAAGTTATGATGTGAATTGTGTACTACAAAACCTAATCATGTCATATTTAGTGTGGTAAAGTCATGTAGTGAAATCCTGAAGAAAAGGTCAACTTTTACTTTAAAGAACTGTGCCAAACATGCCATTAGGGGGCACTCTGACACTACACGTGAAGATTTGTCACTGGGTTTGTTAAATTGAAACTGCAGCAAAGTAAATCAAACACCTGATTATGAAAATGTATGGTGTATTGTCAGTTTCTTTAACAAAGTGGATTTATTTGAAAATGTTTACACTATGTTTTTAAATTACTATTTTTTAGAAGAAATTTTGTCAAAATATATGTCTTGACTTACCACACCTGCACATAATCACAAAAAGGCATACATTTCATAAATGGTGTACTTCTGTTAAGATATCTTATGATTATTGATTTACTGAGGATTTACTAAATAAATTAAACTTTGAATGTACATTTTATTCAGGACAGCATGGCAGAACATTGGACAGCATTGCTGCATCATAGCTACAGCAGAGTTCATATGGGTTCAGATTTGACATTTGGTCATTGTCTGTTTAGGGTCTGCAGATATCTTGACAACCTTGAATTAGATGAAGGGAATCTGAGAATGCCGTGTTATGTCACAATATTTGCATACTTTCAAGATTTTTTTGAAAACTATCAGTCATTTAAAATATGTAATAAAGGTTGTGAGGTTTGGTAGCGTAACCTAGAAGTCCAATTTAGTAATTTGTGCCTTCAAACAAGTTACTTATCTTGCTCTATTTGAAATGCATTAAAGTGCTTTAAAGATTTTGTTATTACTAGATGTCAAATTTTTATCATTAAAGTAAACATAACTATCTACTTCAAAACAAGGAAGTTTCTTACCAATACATTATTGAGTTTGCTCCTACCTGGTTCAGCAAGCCTGCTGAAATGGTAAGGGTTAACACAAACAAGACCTCGATCCCCATCCCGCTTGGCAAAATCTGGACAGCAATGTAGCCTCTTGATTTCATGCTGGTATCGAAGGTCTGGCCAGCGAAAAAGACGACACAGAAGTAGTTGTGGTGTGAGCTGTGCCCATCCTCCAGGTGCTGTGGGTCCAGATCTGATTTCTGTGCGTGGCACTAACACACATGCAGAGTCTCCTGCTCCACCGCTGTTCAAGGCCTCACACAGCCGCTCTAACTGTTCCAAGCGCAACCGTTGGAAAATTGAGCGAGCTGCTAGCTTCAGGGATGCCACATCCCCATCTTCGACACCCGTGCATCGGCTAGACCATAGCCGCCGTAGTAAAACTGAGCGCCGACACCCAAACATGCAACACTCAATCAAAGGATATAATCTGTAAAGATCAAAAATAATCCGAGTCACTTATGGTTAGAAAGATGACCATATACAGATCTCAATTTGTAGTCTTAAAAAGCCCTTCTGTTTGTGATCCTTTTGGTAACAACATGAAACAAAATGTCAAACATAAAATCAAGATAAGGAAACATAAGGGAAGAAGTTTTGGAGATGTGATAATAATGAAAGATTTATCATTTTAAAGTTGGACAGAGCTCATGATCATAAACAAGAGGGTTTTTTTACCTTTTCAGTTCTGTTCATTTTTTTACTAAGTTTCACTCTGCAGAAATCTGGTGGTTTCTGGAATGATCTGGTGATGATAAACCTGTAAAATCCACATGAACCCCAAAAAAGGTTAAAATATTCAATGAGAATTAAATCTATCTATCTATCTATCTATCTATCTATCTATCTATCTATCTATCTATCTATCTATCTATCTATCTATCTATCTATCTATCTATCTATCTATCTATCTATCTATCTATCTATCTATCTATGTCTGTCTGTCATGTGCAAAACCACAAATATGTACAGCAGACTTCAAGGAATCTTTACTTTTATTGTAACTTAGATTTCACACCAATCTAAATATTTGTATCTTTTACAGCTTTCTCTGATTCTTGCTTTAAAATACATATCTAAGACTTTTATAACATTGAAAAATATAAATATATTCTTAATCACTCTTGTTGTTGCTGTTTTCCTTTTCCTGGTGTACAATTAACCAAATTAAGAGTTGTATGAAATAAATAGAACAAATCATAATTAAAATTATTCTTTAAAATTTTATGCAGCATTAATTAACAAGTTGTCATTACAATTATACTAATGTTGAAATCAATGCTCCAAAAGCATTTATAAATTGATGCCAAAATAGATGAAGCTTTTTTATGTTTTACATTCTCTAATCATCAGTCAGATCTGACCTTGATTATGCCCATCATTACTTAAGAATTTTGGTGAATTATTATTTTAATTATTAATAAAAACATCCTAAAGCAGATCCTTGGGGAGGTGTAAAATTTTAGCAGTGTTCTTTCTAAATGTCTTAGAAATGCCACTTCCCAGGAACTTATTTCTTCAAATATTTTCCAAATTTCCTTCAGTAGAGAACAAATTCTGCCATGCAATGTTATAATATCAAAGTGTTAAAAATATTTTTCTTTTTAATGAAGAAATAAAAGATTTGCATTGTTCCTGCCTCTAAGTAAAAACTCAAGAACTGGCACCAGTACATTCCCGAATAACTTTGCATCCTCATTCAGTGCTCCCATTGAAGCGTGCTATTGCTGACCTTCCATTCGTTAGACGGTGATATGACTTTAAGTTTAATCCATTTATTTTAGCTCAGACTACCCTACAATTCATAGTGACATCCAAAGACCTTGCCTACCAGAAAAGTCCAGCTGATGGCAAGTACAAACAAGGTCCTGTAGAGAATGATGTCTGATTTGTGTTTGGGTCCGGGATCTCTCCTGCTACCCCAATTATGCAACTTCAGTTTCAAAAACACACTGACTCCAGACTGCTTGGCATCACTTAACAGCAGGAAAAAACAATAGCCGACTGCGTGTGTGAGTGAACGTGTTGTAATGGGGGGCGGGGGTCTGGTTGGGTGGGGTGGGGGGGCGAAGACACAGACGACTTAAACAGCTCCAGCCCCTTTTCAAAGTGATCGGTGCAATACGAAAGCTAGGAAGCCAACAGAATTCACTTCATCAAAGCTAGTCCGGTATGTGTCTCTCTTTTTCCTTGGCACTATAAGGAAATGCCTGTTGTCATGCCTTCACTCCAATGACAATCTGCCACTTCAGAGCAGTGACATTGGCAAGAACAGTTATAAGAATATTAACTAAACACGTCGTACCTGTAGAGAGATCGTTCAGTGCAATTACCCCGGTACACTGCATTCTTATTTGGATAAAAAAAAACAAAATCAGTTTGTTTTTTTTTTTGGCTCAGGCAAGAAAATGAATACTGAGCCATAAAAGGGGTGTGCTTTGTGACTGAAAACTCAGACTCTGCCGTCAGAGAGCCTTATCATCCTATCAATGTTTCTTCCTGTTCAGGATTTGGCACTTCCCCCTGAGATAAGGGAGGCCCTGGCGCCATCGACTCTGTTTTCTTACTTCCTTTCTGCATGGCCTACACAGGAAACATAGCCAGCACGTTGCCTGAAGGAACAAAATGCCTGAATTAGAGTAACCTCCACCCCCAGCTATGACTGCATCCTATCCTGTCTCGCAAATCTTTGCTGTCTCTCTCCCATTGTGAGAATTAGGGAAAGAGTAGAGAAACTTTGTCAACACAGGCTAGCCATATGTGTCATGTTTGAAAGCCTCCACTGAAATCTTTAGGAGATGGACTGCAGCTTTGAAGAAGCCACATTAAACGGTGCCTCTTCCACACGCTCATGTTGTTCAGTGAAGACCTCTTTCAATCATAGCAAAACATGCTACAAATTAGATTTATTTAATTAAATATTCGTGATATTAAGAAAGTATTTTAGTTTTTGAAATTTTAATGCTTTCTATTGAATGGTTAAATGGCAACTTTAACAAATAGAAAAAGAAAACTGTTCTGCAAGTCATGTTACATTAAATGAGGTTCCCCTGCAAAACTCAACGTAGTCTGAGGAAGCTGCTGCTATTGAAGTTTGTTTAACCTTGGACTATTATAGTCAAAAACTGTACACTTTTCCAAAGCTTGAAAGACAATACACCCCCAGCTCACAGACTTAAGAAGCACAATTTCCATGGCTGCAAGTCACACAAAGAGCAAAGTGACTCAAACCCAGTGACCTTTTAGAGATTCAGGGCCCCAGCCAGGCTGTCCCAAGACGGAGCCCAGGCTTCAGAGCTTATCTGTGAGCCATGGAGACAGGAAGCCGTCTGGGAGACAGACAGAGAGAGAAAACCCTGCCGGTCATATCACTCAGACTATAATTATGTCCAAGCACTTTTTGTGCACAATTAAATGACTATATTTAGGCAATTGCACAAAATATTTATTATGATATAATTTAGAAAGCATATCCACCCTGAATGTGTAGCAGTTAATGAGGATATGTTAAACAATTAGAAGAATGATTTGCTAATGCACAAAGGCACATCTTATTTACCATGTTGTTGACAGTATAATTTCAAGGTTTATAAATTGAAACCTTCTTTGGATTGTAGGCAAATGGTAGTGAAGTGTTTACAGCTCCCTTCCAGTTTCAGGAACCTAGGTTTGAATCCTGATGGCATCATTGTTTAGGTGACCTGCAACCTGGTCTGGGCATTTACTCTCCCAGTAGTCCAGTTTACACACATACCCCAAAGACTATAATATTTGGTTAATTCACAACTCAAAGTGGGCTCAGTGTAGCTGTAGAGATTGCTTACTGCCTTGTTATCTATGCTTCTGAGATGGTCTCCAGCTCCCCACAACCTTCTGATTTACAAAGTAGTTGCAAAGAATAAAATTGTTAAGTTGAACTTTGGTAGGGCTAATTTTGAGCAGATGTGACAATATCTAAGGAGGATAAACTGGGATAAGCTTTTAAGTGTGGAGACAGTCAAGGAGCAGTGGAAAAGGTTTAAAAATATTTTACATGTAATGCAGGACAGATACATACCTAAATTTGGAATTAATATGAAAATAAAAAAAACTCCATGGTGGAGTAACACAAATTTAAAAAAGAAGTTGCAAAGGAAAAAACTGCTTTATAAGGCATATAAGACTAATGACTGCAAAGTGAATCGTAGAGCGTATGAGAACATGAGGGCAACCATTAAGAAGGATATCAGGGAGGCTAAAAGACAGTTGGAGAGGAATATAGCAAATAAGGCAAAAGAAGACCCTAAGAAGATTCTTGCAGTATTTTAGTAGTAAAAGAATAATCAAGGAGGAGGTGAAATGCATCAGAAATAGTAAAGGAGAATTAAAAGATACAGACAATGAAATAGCAGATGCCCTAAACTTACATTTTTTTGAGGTGTTCACAAGTGAGCAAGTCGATAACCTCCTAGAGGTAACAGGGACTACTAAGGAGGTACTGAGGGATTTTGAAATTGTAGAGGGAGAAGTGCTTCTCAGATTAAATAAGCTGAAATCAAACAAATCACCAGGACCAGATAATATTTATCCTCGTGTTCTTAAGGAGGCTAGTGAGTACATATATAAACCCTTGACACATATTTTTAGGAAGTCATTGCGTACTGGAGAGATTCCGAAGGACTGGAAAATGGCAAATATCATCCCATTATATAAAAAGGATGACAGGGCAGATCCACACAACTATAGGCCAGTAAGCTTAACATGCATCACAGGAAAATTAATGGAAGGAATTATTAAGGATAAGATTGAGCAACACCTGACAAGGACAGGAGTAATTCTGAACAGTCAGCATGGTTTCAGAAGAGGGGGGTCGTGTTTTACTAACATGTTGGAATTCTATGAGGAGGCAACAAAAGGATACGATCAAAGTGGAGCATATGATATTATTTATCTGGACTTTCAGAAAGCATTTGATAAGGTGCCACATGAGATGTTGGGCATCAAATTAAAAGAAGTGGGAGTTCAGGGTGATGTTTTTAGATGGGTGCAGAATTGGCTCAGACACAGGAAGCAGAGGGTGATGCTGCGAGGAACCTCATCAGAACTGGCCGATGTTAAGAGTGGTGTTCCACAGGGGTCAGTGCTAGGGCCACTGCTATTTTTAATATATATAAATTATTTAGATAGGAATATAAGTAACAAGCTGGTTAAGTTTGCAGATGATACCAATATAGGTGGATTTGCAGATAATTTGGAATCCATTATATCATTACAGAAGGACTTGGATAGCATACAGGCTTGGGCAGATTTGTGGCAGATGAAATTTAATGTCAGTAAATGTAAAGTATTACACATAGGAAGTAAAAATGTTAGGTTTGAATACACAATGGGGGGGTCTGAAAATCGAGAGTACACCTTATGAGAAGGATTTAGGAGTCATTGTGGACTCTAAGCTATCGACTTCCCAACAGTGTTCAGAAGCCATTAAGAAGGCTAACAGAATGTTAGATTATATAGCACGATGTGTGGAGTACAAGTCCAAGGATGTTATGCTCAACCTTTATAATGCACTGGTGAGGCATCATCTTGAGTACTGTGTGCAGTTTTGGTCTCCAGGCTATAAAAAGGACATAGCAGCACTAGAAAAGGTTCAGAGATGAGTGACTAGGCTGATTCCAGGGCTACAGGGGTTGAATTATGAGGAAAGATTAAAAGAGCTGATCCTATACAGTTTAAGCAAAAGAAGATTAAGAGGTAACATGATTGAAGTGTTTACAATTATGAAGGGAATTAGTACAGTGGATCAAGACTTATTTTAAAATGAGTTCATCAAGAACACGGGGACACAGTTGGAAACTTGTAAAGGATAAATTTCACACAAACATTAGGAAGTTTTTCTTTACACAAAGAACGATAGACACTTGGAATAAGCTACCAAGTAGTGTGGTAGACAGTAAGACGGTGGGGACTTTCAAAACTCGACTTGATGTTTTTTTGAAAGAAATAAGTGGATAGGACTGGCGAGCTTTGTTGGTCTGAAAGGCCTGTTCTAATGAGTATTCTAATGAGTGAATGAATGGACTTTTGATTTATGTCATCTTTGTATTTTATGTAAGCACTGTTGCGAAGCGACTACAAAGAATTCAAGTGCAAGGTTAATCCCCAGTACTGAGTTACTCTGTGACTCTGCTGAGTCACTAACCTGCCCGTTCTTCAATTCTGCTAATATCAACAATTTAACAAAAACCTACTCTTAGCTTGGCTTAATTAATTTTCATGCTTTACATTACCATCATTAGAAGCTTCAAGACAACTTGTAAGAACCATTTGTTATTTAATTAGGTTATGTTAATTTGATAGAAGCATTTTCCTAGTTATGTTAAAACATTTGCCTATATATTAGTGCCTACTCAATATAAGGTTCTATTATAACCAATACAAGCTAACTTGTAAATGGAATATTCTAATTATTGCTTGTAATTCTGACAGAGACTAGTTCAGTTTATGATCTGCTTTGCAGTTGGTCAGGCATGGAGGGCAGTTTAAAACTGTACTGAATGTACTGAAGTGAAGCCTATGTAAGTTTCCCGTAGAAAAGTGACACAAGTATAGAAAGTAACAGAATTTTATCTTGAGATTGCTGAGATTGTAATGAAACAAAGAAGAAATATTTTTCTCTTTTTTGCCTTTTATTCTGCGTGTGTAGTAACTTTTTTCTGAATTTTTTGTGATTTGTTCTTTTTTAAATTTTCGCTAAACCTTTTTAAAACAAACTTTATTGGACTGAGGAATTTTTACTGTTACGCATTTGACTCATGCTGGATCCTACCTTGGAAACTCAATAACTGCTTGATTTTGAGAAATGGAAAAGACACAGCTACACAACTGTTAAAGAAATACAGTGTGTGTATATATACAGTATATATATACTAGCTGATTACCCAGTGGCTTTGCTCACTGAGTGCAAGGGAAAAAAATAAAATGTAGTATTTATAAAATAAGTTTGTTAATTGCCAATTTTATTTTTCAACAAATAAAGAGCACTTACAATAACATAGAAATCAATATAAACAACATTATTAACATCATTATCATATGAGAATATGAAGTAATATATAAGAAGCACATTGCATATAAATATAAAATTATTAAACAGTAAAATCTTCTTCTATAATACGCTACCGTGGCAGTTCGTTTGTCTGTCCAGGATTTTAAATCACCTGTAGCTCGCAAACCGTTTCACCTATTGACTTGAAATTTGGTACACATATACTAAGTGACGTCTACTATCCGCTTTCGGGGTGATGATTTTATTACTCTTTTTATCTTTATTTTATTGTAGAATCAACTCTAAGCAGCGCGCAGCAGGCCAGCCGTGAGGCGCATGCGTATGGGCTCCGTTCTCATTCCCTACCACCTTCGCTAATCATTCTTGAGGCAGATTGAAGACTTAAGTGCCAGATTAAGTGAAAGGTTAAAGAAAACTTACTAAGTAATTGCAACACAAAAACTAACTTAATCAGTTTTAACACGAAAAGATTCCGACAAAAGAGAAGCAGCGGGCCACTAGGGTGGAGAAAAGAAGATCTGCTCAGGAAGCAGCAAGCACATCAATCTCTGAGCAAACGAATGCTAAACATACAGAGAAAGGATGAATACTATGAATGCTCAAGTCAAGTGTATTCACTGCACGTTATCATGCAGTGCGCCGTTACTGGTATTTTGATAAAAGAATTTGAACAACATATAAGAAGCGTATAAATTATTAAACAGTAAAACATTAACATTTAAGAAGTAAAGATACATTGAGTACTACTGCAGTGCTTTCAGGTATACTACATTTTTTGTTTGCCCATTACGTGTATAAATGTATACATTTTTTGGTGTACCTACCGAGAACACGCGACATATAACTGACCGTGGGAGAAGCATGGATTTTAAATACGCGTTGAGTTAATCTGCTGGTGTCCCTCGTGGAATAACTGATAATGTTTGACGAAAATCTCCTGCAAGTAAAACGACAGTACCTCCCATTATTTTGGTAGGATCACTGAGATCTTGCATTGTTCGGTTCAAGTCTTCATAAGCTCTTTTATGTGCCATGGTGAACTCATCCCAAACTATTATCTTTGAATGTTGCAAGACTTTTGCCTTTCCAGAGCCCTTGCGTATGTTGCAAATTGGATTTTCGTCGTGAGCAAGGTTTAATGGTAATTACAATGCCGAATGTGCTGTACGGCCTCCATCTAATAATGTAGAAGCGATTCCCCATGAAGCTACAGCCAGAGCTATGTCACCATTCGCTCTCTTGGCAAGAATCAGGTTTATTAAGAATGTTTTTCCTGTTCCTCTGTGGTCATACGTAATTTCCGTTTCAAACGCTCATACGTAATTTCCGTTTCAAACGCGAAAAAATTTTTACATATACAGATAATTATATATATATGTCATGTGTGTGTATATATAATATTTAGATAGATGTAGATATAGATATTCATACTACAGTATATGGCCAAAAGTTTGTGGACTCATGACCTTCACACCTACATGAGCTTGGTGAGCATCTCATTCTAGAACCATGGGCATTAATATGGAGACACCCTCCAATCCTCCTTGCAGTTATAGCAGCCTTCAAAATCTTGAGGAAACTCATCCAACAAGAGTGAAGTGTGTCTGTTGGAATTTTTACCCATTTGGTCAAAAGAACATTTGTGAGCACAGGTACTAATGTCGAATGAAAAGACCTGGCTATCAATCAGCATTCCAATTCATCAAGAGATATTAAACAGGGTAAAGGTCAAGGTAGAACACTTCAGTTCCTCCACACCAAAATGGTCAAACCATGCCTTTACGAATCTGGCTTAGGGCAAAGTGGCCACAGTCATGCTGGAATGGTAAAGAGGGCCTTCCCCAAATTGTTAACACAAAGTTGGAGGCACACAATTGTCTACAATGTCTTTGAATTCTATAGTGTTAATAACTTTCACCAGAGGCAAGAGGCATACCTGATGCCCTGAAAAACAGTCCAAAACCATCGTCTCTGTTCTGGAAAACTGTACAGTAGACACTAAGTAGACTATAAGGTAGTGTTTCTCCTAGTATCTATCATACCATGATTCATCCATCAGAGTGGCAAATAGTGAAGTGTGATTAATCACTTCAGAGAACACATTTCCACTGCTCCAAAGTCCAGTGGCGGTGTGTGTTACATAACTCCAGCTGACGCCTAGCATTGCATATAGTGATCTTATGCTAATGTACACCTACTTATTCATGGAAACCTATTTCATGATGCTCCCAACACACAATACATTTGCTAGTGTTGTTTCCAGAGGCAATTTGGAACTCTGTTGTATGTAACTCATCAATGAATAGGTGATTTTTACACGTTATGCACTTCAGCAATTGGTGGCCCCACTCTGTGAGTCTGTGTGGTGTACCACTTTGTAGCTGAGCTGGTTTCCCTCGCAGATGCTTCCACTTTACAGTAGTAGCAGTTACAGTTGACTGAGACAGATTACATACTGACTTGTTGGCAAAGGTGACATTGTATGACAGTGCCACATTTAAAGTCATTAAGCTCTTCAGTACAACTCATTCTGCTGCCAATGTTTGTCAATGGAGTTTACATGGCTATGTGTGTGATTTTATGCACCTGCTATCAATAGGTCTGGCTGAAACACCTCAACTTAATCATTTAGAGGGATGTCTACATACTTTAGGTCATATAGTGTATTTAGTATGTGCACATTTGTTAATATTGAATGTTGTTCTGCATTTTATTTTACATATATCGTTTGTACGTACAATAATCTCAATTGACTGATTGGGAGCTGTGTTATATATAAGTCTAAATTTCATTGATAACAGAAAGAAATTCAAAGTAATTAATAAGTTCAGTATAATAAGTAATTAATTCCAACAGGTTTATTCATCTATAATCTAACCATCTTATTCCTTTTCTAAGGTTATAGAGACTGAAATCCTAACCTTATAGCACAAGGTGTAAGGAAAGAATGAACCTTGGATGGTCCATTAAATCATGAAATGTCAGTCAGTCATTTTCAAACCTGCTTCATTAAAATTTTCTTAACAGCACTGGAAACAAGGCAGGATTCAGTCTTAGACAGGGTACCAGTGCATCATAAAGATTAAGAAATGTTCTGTATTAGTTTATATGTGGTGTTATATCCAAAAAAAATATTTTGAACAGATACCTCTTCTTGTAAGTATTTATGTCATTAAACAAAATTACCAAAGACGAAAACTATGGAAGGAACCCAAGTTTGTTTTGTGATGAACTGCAAGGGGAAGATAATGCCAAATTACCACTAGAATGGCACAGGACAGAATGAGGTTCCATACAACCCCATCAAATGAAAGAAAGACAGAGAGACTCTGCATGTTACCCTGAGAGGGCAGAGGCTGTCCGCAGGTTTTAGACCCTGAACTGAAACAGGCAATGACACCAGAAAAAAGGGAGCAGCTTCTGGGAACACGTTGGTAACATTTTCTTCGAATTCTAGAGTGCAGGAAACCTGGCTTATGCTTTTGGTGTCTGACAATCTGTAACCAAAGAGAGACTATGAAATTATGGCATCTTATCTGATAGATACTGGACCTCTAATAAGCTTGTAGACACTGAGACCCAACTGGGAATTGACAAGGCATTAAAAACTTTTTAAGGCAGTGGGTGGAGGGGAGTTTGGGTGAAAGCTTACCAGCAGAAGAAGGGGACCAGGGTCTGGAGAAAGAGAGGTGGTAAGAGGGATGTGGTACTTGGAAAGTGGCTAACTCACTACACATGATAGACACTGAATGGCTAGGGTCAACAGAGTCTTTTTCTTATATTCAGGATTTTAGATGATGAAGTTTTAAAATGCACCCAAAAAAGCACCGTTGCTCAACAGATGTACTCAATATGTTTGCATGAACTGGATTTTCATACATTTGTTACTGCTTTGGCTAGCTGTGTTGCAGTAATCCATTAATTAGTTAATCTGGCCATGTCTGTTTTTACACAGTATGTCTTATATTTTACAATGATTATTATGATTGAAAGGAATCAAGTAATTCATGAGTTCACAGAAAAAGGAAGGATTTAGCGGTGGTTAAAAAAATGTTAACAGTTCAATACATGAAATAAGAACCTACAGGTATAAATACTGTAAGAATAGTCATTTCAGACTGGTAATGGAAAGTCAGCACTCAGAACATGGATGGATTAGATGAAAGGTAAAAGATGTGGAAGTAAACTAGCTTCCCACACAGAAAGATGAACTAAACTTCACAGCTTTTTGAGATACAGAGAAGTTCACAGGGAAATGCAGAAGCCACAATTAAATAAAATTATTGTATCATACAAAATAAATAATGCAATGCACTAGCAAAAAAATATATATATAAAACATAAATTAACTGAGCCATAACAGCAACAAAGATACCTTGGATTTCTGTTGTTTGTTAACTTATTTTTATTTTTTTTATTATGTGTAATAACACACATATTTGGCAAATTTAGCTAATTACAGAAACTTAACTGCTGTTTAATTCTGTAACTGCATGTGACAAAAGTAGCCATATAAAACTGTCATGACCCTATAATTTGAGAGAGTGAGTATCTTCTTATAATCTGTGCTATAAACATAATATCTTTACATATTATAAGGAACAGGAGTGTGTATATATTTGTATACAGAGGATGTTTGTTTGTGTGTGTATATATATATATATATCATGTCACACATGTGTGCCAGAGGGTCACCTTCCAAGCACACCTAAGGTATGTGGTACCACCTCAGGAACAGAGGGGGTGCTGTCGCTAACAGTCTTGTCTCCTTTTTCCCCTCATAGCCTCAAAAAAATGCCTTGTAAGGCCAAGGAAGCTCTGCCCCTTCCAGTTCGCTCAGTATAAAAGGTAGACACTTACAGAAGGTGGCGTCTCATTTTGAACCTGACCGCCATAAAGATCAAGAAGCAGTGGCAAAGTGCATCCTTTAAAAGGGCACTTTTTCCAGGGGAATTGTCCCAGCCAGACAGCACCAATGAGCACATATTTTAATTAAAAGATTTCTTTGGCAATGCGCTGTATCAGTGCATGCTCCTAACTTCTCTTTCTGTTGGAATTAAAGAGAGGTTTGCCTGGTTGGCACTCTAAGCATTTGGCTTTTGCCCTACCTCATTATATATAGTTATGTAGTACAAGTCCAGCACAAACACAATTATTTATTCGTGAGGAACTCTTCCCAAAAGTTTACCCATGCAGAGCCACAGTACAAAAGCACAATAAGCACTACAGTCAAAGCACTCAACCCGTTGTCTTCTTTTACTTTCAGCCACTGCCTCCATTCCACCTTACGCAAGCTTCATCCTCCTAAGAGGGCTCAGCAATTCTTGCAGCACCCCCTGCCGACAACCCCGGGCGCCTAACAGGGCTGAGCAGACAAATACCAATTCCCATACAGCCCTGTGGTAATCCGAGGTGCCATCGCAATCTGGGGGGCTGGCAAGTTCGGGGGGGATAGCACCTTTCAAAAGCCATCTCTCTCTGACCTTCCTTTAAGAAGGCTTCCCAGCCGGGTAAAGATATCGGCCATCCCTCAATATTATATATATATATATATATATATATATATATATATATATGTATATGTACTGTATATGTATATGTATATGTTGTAAGCAGGTAAAAAATATAAATTAAAATCGCTAGTAATAAAGAGTAAGAGTAATAACATGTTTAAAGGATAATTGGATTATTTTATCCAAACATTATCTTTTTTTTTGGCATCCTGGAAACATTACCATATTCCAGGGGCAACAAGAACAGGACAGAAACCATCTGTTGAAGAATTCATGCAAACCCTTCAAATTAGGTATTTTTTGTTTTTTTCAATAATTAAACTAAACTAACAGAGCTATCCAATGTGCCTGGAGGAAGCTGCCAAAAACTGAAAGGGCAAGGTGTAAATCTTACACTCAGGCTAGTCCAGAAATTGCACAGGGGCATAAACCATTTCTCCATCATGATGCAGATTACAAGGAGACTTGCTTTATTGTTTGAAATTTATTTAAATTATAGTATACAAGATGATTTTTTAAAATCCTTTAATCACCTTGTATTAGGAATTTGTCATTTTTCACATACCCCAACTTACTCTCCAGAGAGTTTTGGGGTCAGAGCGCAGGGACAACTATTTGTATAGCACCCCTGGAGCAATTGCAGGTTAAGGGGCTTGCTCAAGGAGCAGCATTCCTTCTGTCACTGCCAGGATTCAAACCAGCAACCTTCAAGGTATCAGTCCAAATCCTTTAGCCACAAGTATGAGGGGACATATATGAACAGCTGCGTGACAGAATAAGAAGATTTGTATTATTTCTACATGTTGTACAGTTTTTGACCTTCTGTACTCATAATTAAAGTGATGTGTGACCAGGTTAGCCAGCGAATAAGCTTAGTATTTGGTATAGATTCTATTTGAATACTGTTTTTAATTGCAAACATTTTTTTCAAAACACTGCAAACTGTTACTTTAATGTAATGCCAGATGTTCTTGTCCTGCTCAGGGGTCCCAGTATACAGAAAGTGTATGAATTGACTTTACTCTCTTGAGATTTTCTTCTTGTTCAGAAAAAAAGTACTACCTACGGCAACTATGAAATGCATTTCTGTTTTAATCTCAGTCTACACTTTGCATAATTCAACTGCATGTTATGTAAATATCTTAATTTATCAATCACAAAAAGAAACAGGAAAAATCAATACTACAATCAGCTATGTGGACGTAACTTTTTTTTTTGTGCCACAAGAATAAAGAACTATTATAAAATACGCTAACCATTAATATAACTTGTGAAGTTTACAGTATTTATTCACCTAAAACATAATTGATATTTTATGTTTAGTGCCAGGAAACCCATCCTGGGCAGTCTACTGCAGGTCATGCTTGCATACTGTGGCTGTACGTGTTAATTATGGTGACTGTAATGCACATTTCCAACATCATAATATTGACTTCCCTGTACAGCAAGATTATGAACTGCATCAGCTGTTTGGAGATTTGTCTCTTGCTCAGAAAGTGCAGGCTTCTTCTCTGTGTAATCCACTGTTGTTTTGTTTTACAGCCTCTGTATCTGAACCTCCCCAATAAAATATCAAAACCTCCTAAAGGTAAAATGACAAAAGGATAGACAAATCAATGGTGCAATGGTAGCACAACTGCCTTGCGGTAAGGAGACCTGAGCTCACATTCTGGGTAGAGTTTGTGTGTTCTCCCCATGTCTGCATGGGTTTCCTTCAGAGGATCCGGTGTTCACCCACATGCCAAAAATATGCAGATTAAGGGAATTGGCAATGTTAAATTGGCCCTGATATGTGTGTGTGCTTACCCTGAGTTGGACTGGAGCATTGCCCAGGGATTTTGCCCACCTTGCACCTAATCTTTGCTTGGACTTGCTAGCCCACGACCTTACAAAACTAGAATTACTAATACTTTTTAAGTGTAGCCAAAGCATATAGACATGATAAAATAAAGAGAAGTTTCATACTTTTTTCATTTATTTTTGCAATTTATTTTAATTTCTGAAATATCTACCATTTCTTTTCACTTCCTATTATTTTATTTTTATTTATAGTAGTATAAATGTGTTGATGCACTACAGGAAAATATTTCCAAGGCTTTTTTCCACAAAACAAAATATTCTACTAGCAAGTTTTTTCACTTGGTGTTAAGTACAGTTTCACACCCAAACCCATAATATGTTCTAACATCAAACATTAATCCATCTTATTCCAATTGAGAACCCATAACCTCTCCACCATTACCCAATTTTGATGGCCCAAAAAATACATTAAGATTATTTTCTACATAAGCAGCATGCAATACCAGGCTATGTATTACATACTGTACAATAATGCATTATAATTGAGCTTGGGATGCATGGTCTCATCCCTGCTGTAAATAACAGACACACACAGGTAGCCTGGGCATTTACCATCGCTGTCATCTGCTGTCATTGCACTGTAAACCTGAACTTTCAACCTAGCAAGTTCTATCGTAAGGCTGGAAAGAGTATGGCATTGCCTTCTCAAAAAACATGGCATTTCTGTACCTTAATTTTGTTTTATTTTGGTCATATTATTACACTAATGAAGACAGTATATATACTCACTATAAACATGTAATATAGATATGGGTATTATGAATTCATCATTATACTGAAAATTACAAGAAATGGTGAACTAAAATATAAAAACTTTTGGTTTTGAAACATTGGTTTAATGCGTACAGTAACTTTGTTGTTTAATATAAGAACAATAGTAACAAGAGCAGCTATGCTTTTGTTTGTTTCCCTATTAGTTTAGGATATTCATTGTTAATATTTCATTTAAATCCCTTTTGATTTCACAGTTTATCTTTTACTTTTCAATACAGTTAAGGACATTTTAGTCCATTTTCTTTATTCTGTTTCATATGCTGTCTTCTGATATCCAGTTCTTTACACACATTTTCAAACAAAATTGTATAAAAAGTCTTCTGCGCTTGTAGTTCACAGCTAAGTGGCTGTTCCAGACTATCCTGTGGGATCAGATCGGGCATAAATTGTATTGTATACAGTACTTTTAAAATGTTTTGGTTTATATCTTCATAATGTTGGTTAACATTTATCATATATCCAGTATTACGTCTGACGTGTATAATTGGTTTGCACATGTATACTAACGGTAAATGTGTACGGTATTTATTATGGTTTTTGTATTAAATGTATTGATTTGCATATGCATATTATTGGAATGCTTTCATATGCTATTTGCAAGTTTATAAATATGATAACATCTACTTATGACTTTTTTGGCATATGCTTTTTGTTTACATATGGCTATGGTTTTAATGGTGGTGGATTTATCCTAACTTTTTTAGTGTCTATGTCCTCTTGGTCAGTCAAGTATATTTTTTTAATAATCTCCAGTATTACAGCCCCATTTATTTAATCTTGCTAGTTGTTTCTTATTTTCTAATATCCATGAATCCATCCATTTCAGATGTCTGCTTAATCTGAAACAAAGTCACAAGGGCCAATCCATGCAATACTAGCACGTCTTTTAAAAAGCCAGTTTTCACAAACCTAATATTTTGATAAAGACTGCAACCACCACAAGATGGTAGATAAATCCATATTACTCTTCTGCCTTTATTTACTAGCCAATTTCTCTTTCTATACATTTGGCTACCTATTTACTTGCTCACTCTCCAGCACTTCAAGGTTGGATTATGTTAAGGATCATTAGCTTAGGAGCCATAACCTTTCTCAGCAGCATCAGGTTTAAGAAAGGAGCAAATGCAGTACAGTACGGGACATCTATCCATGACAAAGCACACCCTTGCATACAAACTCAGGAACAGTTTACAATGGGCAAATAATCTCACACACACCTCTTTGTTGTTGTCCGAAGAAAACCAGAAAACAATGCACAAGGCAAGGGAAAAACATTCAATTCCACTCCGGCAGTGACTGCAATTCATTTTTTAGTTGGAGTTTGCTTGTTTTTATTGTTTCCAAGTAGTTTTTTTTCTGGGATCCAGAACAAATTCTGCTTAAATTTAAAATAGATTACTCAAATTTCTTTTGGTGACTATATTTCAGTTACCCAGTTTCCCGTCATATAACTACATGGGGGGAAAGGGAAAGGTTTTCTTTTTTCTCCATTTCTTTATTTTCCTTGATTTTAGTCTTGTATTCACTATTCTATTTGCTATCATTAAAGCAAACCACCTGCCAAAAAGTTATTTCCTTAGAAAAATAATAAAATATTAAAAAAAATGAAATAATAGTAAGGCCTTTGGTTAAAGCACATACAGTATTCTTAATCCATATCATATATGGATTATATATATGTGTTTTTATTTTAACAACCAATATCTAGTAAAAAAATGTTTTTTCAGCTGTGTTTTAAGGGTTTAAATGTGAAACAGCCTGTAAAATAGTAATAAAAATACAACCCATAGTAATACAGGAGTTTTACAGGTGTGGTTCTCAAATCTGGCCTTACGCTTTCCTCTGGGTGATGCAACTAATTTTCAAATTACAGTTATAAAATTGTTATTTATAAGATGTTAATTTCCAAAACATACTGTATTACTTTGTTATTTTTGAGATGATGATATATTGTATGTTCCTGAAATATACATCTGTATATACCTTACTGTTAGGTGCACATGACTAAAATTAAAGAATTAGATAGATAAATAGATAGATACTTTATTAATCCCAAGGGGAAATAGTATACTGTAGACATATAGTATTTATTTTACGTCTGATTTACTAATTTAAAGTATTCTGATTGTTACAGTACGGTACATTTTTTTTATCAATGTACACTTTTAGATATTCAGATATACTTAAATGGCTAATGTATTCCACACAACCTGGGATACAATTTTACCATTTTGCACTTAACAAATAGCAGTTCTCAGTTCACAGTTGATCCTCTCAGTTTATGTTATGTTATGCTATGAATGTACACTAAGAATAGTAGCACAATGAAGGTGTAATATTAGAAGCAATTGCTGTAGAACAAAATCAAAGTATCAACCAACTACTTTTTATGTTGACCACAATACCAGTATTTTGCAATATATTTTGAAATTGGCATATTATATTTTTCAAACCTTATCTAAATTTATTATTTTCAGCCATGAATTTACAGAACAGAAAGATGTACTGTATATTTTTAAATATCTACAAAGAAACACAGATTCCTAAACAAGATCACAGCAATGCTCAGCAGAATAGACACAATGCTTCCAGAAAAACATCATTAACAGTTTAGTTTTAAACTTTTTTTCTTACCTGACTACCATGTAAATTATTGTTGTAATGATGCATCAGATATATACATTTTGGGTAATAAAGCAGGCCTTTCATAACTAATATTACAATGAAAATAAAAAATGATTGTGACCTCAAATTATAGCTTGTGCAATACACACTACACTGTCCAAATAAATTGAAACTTGTTCAGCATGGCTGAAATGTTTCCTGAAATACATATACTATAATTTAAGCAGCACATATATGCTTCTTTTAATTTTTACATGAAATTCAGTTTTACATGAAATCATAGATCATATTAAAAGGTTTGTCCTACCAGTTGTATCCTGAGTTTTGCAAATGCTCACAGGAGACTGAAGATTAGTGACTTTGGTCTCAGGCACACAGATTATGCTGTGGCAATTTAGAGAGCAGGGAGGGAGAGAGAGAGAGAGACTCCAGACTATTTGGCATCATTAAGCTATTAGGAAAAAAAAAAAAAAAAACAATTGCTAATTTCACATGTAACTGAGTGATTGTGAATGGTTTGTATTGGATTAGCAGCGAATGGGCTGTGAATATGAGAATTAATGGCAGCTCACTTACAGGCAAAACACAGTAAATTGGTTTATCCTAAAATTAAAACTGCAAAAACTGGATCACAGAATATTAAAAAATATTGTATATTCCTAAGGTTACATTGTTTAAAATTGTATGGTTCTACTTGTTTGACTAAAAATTAAATTACATTTTTAGAAAGACTGCTAATTGGTAAAGTTCAAAACATTAAAAGCCAACAGAATGTGCAGAAATACTGCACTAAATTAAGACACATCAATTTACTTGCTTAATGTTTAAAATCTACATCAGTGACAAGTAACATACAATCAAAACTCACTTCATTGACAGAATTTTGGTGACATAACAAGCATTTAATTTTGAATTTAAAAACAATGTACATTAAATATCCATCCAGTGTCTAAGACCAACAAACTGAAACTTAGCATTAGCTTAAAGTTTAAGCATTAATGTTTAAAATATTTTAGATAATGCAAAAAGGCCCAAGGTAAGCAATAAAATGGGTCCATTTAAAAAAAAAAAAAAAAGTAAATATTTTCTTATTCACTTAATCACTTCTGCACCTCACTTTACAAATTAGTGATTTATTTTTAGTTTACTTAAACCTAAAAGAATTAAACAGTTCACAGACATTTTACATACTTTACTGTTGCTATGATTACAAGCTTGCAGATGAAAATAACTAAAGTCTTGTTTTTAATTTTATTGCTAACCTAACCAATAGGCAGCTTATTTTTGAGTTCAAAATTTGCTAAGATTATATTGAGTAGCTTTACGCATTACCTTACTAACTAATTAGTTAAAACAAGATTAAGCTTCTTTTCATTATGTAAAGCACTTTGAGCTACTTTTTGTATGAAAATGTGCTATATAAATAAATGTTGTTGTTGTTGTTGTAAGCAATCATCTTCCAGACCTGATAGCAGTGGATCTTAACACACAACCCCTTGAGATTATAACATCTATTAAGTAGATTGCTTAGCTTAAGAAAACATCAATAATTTACTGAATATATATATATATATATATATATATATATATATATATATATATATATATATATATATATATATATATATATATATATATAAAATCATTATTTGAGTTTTGCGTATTAATTTGAGTATTAAAGGTTCTTACTAAAAAAAAAAAAAATGGCCGTCCAGAGTTTATGTTTATCCTGGAAACACAAATAGTTCCGTCCATCCTTTGGTTAAACCTTCTTTATTGTTTAAAGCATGTGAGACAAGAACCACTATTATTGATTATTCACTTAACACACATTGACTCAGTCAGTCAGTCATTGTCCAACCCGCTATATCCTAACACAGGGTCACGGGGGTCTGCTGGAACCAATTCCAGCCAACACAGGGCACAAGGCAGGAACAAACCCCGGGCAGGGCACCAGCCCACCGCAGGGCACACACACCCACACACTAGGGACAATTTAAAATCGCCAGTATACACCTAACCTGCATGTCTTTGGACTATGGGAGGAAACCGAAGCACCCAGAGGAAACCCACGCAGACACGGGGAGAACATGCAAACTTCACGCAGGGAGGACCCAGGAAGCAAACCCAGGTCTCCTTACTGCGAGGCAGCAGCACTACCACTGCGCCACTGTGCTGCCACACATTGATTCATACCTGACTAATTTGGAGTTGTCAGCTGACCCAGAAAAGACTTAGAAATTCCTACATGGGCTGTGGACAGGCCGTAAATTGACCCCTGGTTTTTACAGATATGATGCACTGGCAGTCAGTATTACACCACCATACTTGTGATATGTGGTGCAACTCACTTCTACTGTACTGTATATCAGTCTGTGATTTGTTAAACCGCATGATAAATATCTACATTATAAATATAAGCTCACTTTTATTTCATTTTATTATGACTTACTTTAACAACGTGCACAGAAAAACAGAATATTAAAAGAAGGCATGGACAGTCTCACCAGAACAGCTAGTCTAGTTGAAGGAGAGTTAACTTGACGATGATCCAAGACTGGTCATATCTGCCACCATGCTACCTGTTCTATGGAGTGGTGTGCCTCCCAAATAGTAAGCTTGAGTTGCTGAGTATGCCAAACAGTTTTAAAAACATATTCTGGTAAAATGCTGGGCTTAGCAGGCCTTTAGATTTTTCTATAGTATCTTCTCTAAACTTTCTGTGATTGAAATTTTACCACAATATTGCTCACTTGGTAACAAATGATTTTCTATTTGTTCTTGTTATATGATTTTCTAGCT
The DNA here is from genome assembly GCF_900747795.2 of Erpetoichthys calabaricus. Lineage (NCBI taxonomy): Eukaryota > Metazoa > Chordata > Cladistia > Polypteriformes > Polypteridae > Erpetoichthys > Erpetoichthys calabaricus. The sequence goes on from NC_041395.2 coordinate 179,471,771, forward strand.
TTCATTTTATAGACAAAATCAAAAGCAACTGACTAAAAGTAACAGTTGTCTGAATATCTAGTCATCATTTTGTTCCACCTCATTCACATGGTGCCCTTCAGTCCCTCAAGAATTCATCAGTAGAATCTATGTCTCTTATGGGACCAACAGAAGCAGTGAGCTCAACCAACCTGCTTCTCAGGATTAAGTCTTCATTTGATTTTGTTGAAAGGATAATTTGCAATAATATATTTCACCCATGTCATTTGTATTGCCTGTTTTAATTTTGTGGTTTGCAACAGATTTTTATTAATGATGATAATAATAATAGTAATAATAAAAGAGCTAAAGGGAGAGCTGGATTTTTAAATTTAAGTGAACTATTAAGAGGTTGATCTACCAAAAAGGGTGTGACCAGAATCAAAATGGTAGATTTCTGATGACAGGGATGGAAAAACATCAGATTATGAGAAGATGTGAGAAACCTGGCCACAGAGGGTGATCTTTTTATTTGTTGTGATTTGGCATGTCTTCATGTAGTACAGTTTTTTAAAGGATTTGTGTTTGTCTCATATTGATAATGTGTTTCCCATGTTCCGGTGAATAATTAAATAGTCATCATTACGCATAGGTCGTTGAGAAAACATTAAATCACGCCATGGCAGCTGGCATATTGAGGAGAAGTAAAAATAGAAATGCTCTTGGTCTTTTTGGTAAATGCTTGATTTGATGTTCCATTTTTTGACTTAGAAATCTGTGTCCCTCTCACATTTGTTTTATCTTAATGGTTTTAGCAATACAGATATGTTTGTCAGTTAAGCTGACTAACTATGAGCATATCTACAGTATTAAAATGTTTACAAGCCCCTCCTTTACTGTCTACGATAAATGATAAAGACAGTTACAGAAGAAAAAAATCAAAATGAAAAGTTTATTGATGGAGATACAGTATCTCACCAAGGCAAGAAAATCTAAAATAAGACAGAGGCGAGTTAAAGATTTGCAAAATTGTGCTCAAACCACATGGTAGCCAGTACGTAGACAATAGTGAGTAAGAGCCCTTGACAAGAATTGACACTAGCAAATACAAATTAGGAACCAAACATCCAGAAACTAGGGATTATGGAAGCAACACCCTAATTGTGATCTTAGAAAAATGGAAAAGGTTTATTTTAAAATGTCACTATCAACATTGGTATATGGCTTCATCCCAATATGTTGTGGTTCCTAGAAGGACTTGCATAAGGAGTTTTAGCAGTAGTCTTGGGTGGACACTCAAGTGTGTAAATTAAAGTGCACTATCAGAGGTATGGTGAGTTTCTATACCTTATCAGGAGTGTTTAAGTTCATATTTATTGTTAGCTGGCAGCAAGGAGACCCAGAGGTTGATCACTGTAGAATAAATAGCATTTCATTGAATATTGGTAAGGAAGTAATCGTTTAAAAATCTCATTTTTGATCAAGAAAACACTCATAAGAATTAAGTTTAAATATTTCCTATTTTCACAGTTCATTGAGCACAGATTCGTGAGTATGAGAACCTGAGATCAAACGCAATGCTCCAGTCGGTTGGGGTAATGATTTAAAAGGCAGTGTTGTGAAACAGCTGGTGAAAAGGAGTCAACTGGCTGGAATGGTGTACAGTGTGGCTTTTGTGGAAGGTGTACAGGGAGATGTACGTTCACATGTGGGTAGACAGGCACTACATTTAAACAGGTAGGCTTGGGGGGTTTAAGACCTCGGGCATTTTAGCAATTGTTCCTTCTTTTGCTAATAAACCCCATTTTATTTAATATTTTGGTCTCCTGTGTTCATGTTTGGGGTCTGTAAATTTAGAAATTTCAAATACTAAATACTGTATATATATATATATATATATATATATATATATATACAGTGGAACCTCGGTTCACGAACGTCTCGGCACACGTACAACTCGGTTTACGACCAAAAAGTTCGCCAAACTTTTGCCTCAGTTCACGACCAAACACTCGGTATACGAACAAGCCAGGTTCCCTTTCGGTTTGTTGATGTTCATTCTCTCCCTGTGCAGCGAGCGAGAGAGAGCGCGCGCGCGTGCACACGCACACACAGAGAGGCAGCGCAAGAGACAGAGGGCTGTACACACACACACAGGAGCACACGCGAGAGAGGCGTGTGCGCACACACACAGGAGCGCTCTAGACAGACACACTGTGAGCTGCAAAGCTGATCGCACCCCCAGAGAATACAGACGCCCCTGGGAAAACCCCTAAGAAACATGGACAGACTACCTTCACATTCCTCCTTTCCCTTCTTGCCGGCTCTGTCGCGTAATATGCCTCTCGTGCGGTGCTCCGCCTTCTTAAAAAGCCTGCACGGGCTTCTTTCAGTTTGTTAAATTGGTTGCTTGCTTCTCCTTCTTTCTCTCTCAGACAATCTGTGCTCCTGGCGGAGCTGTCATCTCTGACTTGTCATGGAGCACGTTTAAACTGTTGAAAAGAGACAAATGTTTGTTTGCAGTGCTTTGAATAAAGTTCCTTTTTTTCTACAACCTCCTGTGTCTCTGTGCAAATCTGTGACCCCAGCGTGACAACACACACAGGCGCTCCAGGCTCGCAAAAGAGAGACGCACGTACACACAGGCGGGGGAGAGAGAGGTGCGCGCACACACACAGGAGCGCGCTAGAGAGACACACACAGGTGCTCCAGGCTCGCAAAAGAGAGATGCACGCACACACACACACACAGGCGGGGGGGAAGGAGGGAGAGAGGCGCACGCGTGCACACACACAGGAGCGCGCTAGAGAGATACACACAGGCGCTCCAGGCTCGCAAAAGAGAGACGCACGCACACACACACAGAGCGATTGAGGGACGCATAAGTTAGAGAAGGCTTGTTTTTGTTTTCAGTTCTGTTTCCAGTGATCGGTTCGTAGCCTGCATTGTTGCAATGTTACTTTTCTTGGTGGTTTATTAAATTACGGATTTTTCAAATGTTCCTTTTTTCCCCTGTGCTTAAAACTCATTAAAAAAAGTGTTTTTAGCGAGAGCGGTTCCTAGCACTATAGCGCGAACTATTGCAGTGTTAGTTTTCTCTGTTGTTAAAGGTTTTCTCAGTGTTATTCAATGTTTTTACATTTAGTTTACCATTACGCTGTGCATTCTATGGTATTATTAACTATATTTGTGCTTAAAAACTAAAAAAATGTATATATTTACATACAGTTTCTACGGTCTGGAACGGATTAATTGTATTTACATACAATCCTATAGGAGAAATTGCTTCGGTTCACGACCAACTCGGTTTACGACCAGAGTTTTGGAACGAATTATGGTCGTGAACCGAGGTTCCACTGTATATATATATATATATATATATATATATATATATATATATATATATATATATATATAACATAGAATCTTTTACAGACCAAAGGATTAACATGTGCTTTACAAAATTCATAAATATGGAAGGACTGACTCACATTTCCGTCCTATGACACAATTAATCTTCTGATTTTAAGTGGTTTTTAAAATGTGTATAATTCTAAAAACAGAAGAACTGCAGATTTCCAGTGCTTAAATTAGACTGACTATTTATCACAAAGCCATCTTGGACATACATACCACAAAGACAAAATGTGATGTGGACTAACAAGAATCCCCTGAGTGCAGAGAAAGTAAGCAAACATATACAAATGATTCAGTTAGTATGCTTTGTACAGACAGGTTAGGCAAACTCACTCACGATTACTGGCGACTTTATAAAAATTGTTGGGATTATGGAATGACTTTATAAGGAAGAATGAGCTACCAGATTGTGATATCCAGATTTAGTGTTTCAGCAAAAATCAGTGAAGTACAGAGAGTCTGTATATATGTATGTATGTGTGTGTGTGTGTTTTTGTGTGCATGAGTATGGCCAGTGAAGGCATGTTGTCCCCTCTAGGGTTCATTTTTGAATTTTGTCTGGTTAGACTGGGAAAGGTTGGATAATGGAAGAAAAGATGCATAATTGTCATGTTTATTTGTAACCGTATTACCTTAGACTTAGAAAACGAAAAAGTGTAAAACTTTTTTGCAATTTAATAAATGAAGCAATTGTTTTATCTGGATGTTCACTGCTGTACTTCCAAAATGTTATTTAATAATATGTTCCTGTATTTTAAACAAAAATCACAGAAGCTACCTTATAACAAATTTGGTTGCACAGCATATATTAAAATGTGTGATCACACAAAGGCAGAGTGAACTTGTAAAGTAGGACAAAACCTTAATTGCAATGCATCATTTGAATATACTCACCCCCTCTGCTGGTTAGTGATAGATCTGCGGTATTCCCAGTAGAAATAGACTTCTTTCATATTACTGTAATACATTTAAAGGGATAAGACACCCAGCATGTGTAGTATCAGCATGCACATACACACATATACTAATAAATGCTTTTTGTTGCTAAATTATTATAATATATGCAGTCCACAGTTTTGAAACATTTCAATTCCTTGGCAAAATCTTATATTTTAAATGTATAAGTTCTGCATATTTTATAGCTAAATAAGAAGTTATATTCACAGAGCTAGTAGAGCTGAAACACTCGGTCTTTCCAAGTTACACTGGATAAGTGATACATAAGATCACCCACAGATAGAGATCAGTTTATGGTATTTAATGTCATACATGACTTTATGGCTTATACCATCAATATTTTTAAACTCTGTTAATTCAATGAAGGGCAGTAGGTAAGCAGAGCACACGTTCACCCACGCTCACTTATACCAGCTCAATTTAGAGTCACCAGTGAACCTAACATACTCATCTTCAGAATGTGGATGTAAACCAAAGAAACTGGAGAAAACCTATGTAGGCCCTGAGAAATGCAGATTCCATACACAGTGAATTCAGAAAATATTCTGACCCCTTCACTTTCTGCACACCTTTTTGTGTTTATAGAATTATTTAAATGGATAAATTTGCCATCTTTTGCCCATCAACCTACACCATAACCCATAATAGCAAAGTGAAGACATGTTTTTATAAAGGTTTGCAAATTTATTAAAAAATCAAAAAAACAACTCTCATGTTCGTAAGTATACACAGCAAGTACCCATTGCTGTGACACTCCAAACTGTTGTTCAAGTGCATCCCGTTTCCTTTAATTATCCTATAGATGTGTCTGTATCTTGATTAGAGCTCACCTGTAGGCAAAGTGAATTGATTGGACATCATTTAGAATGGCACACACCTGTGTATTTTAAGGCCTTACAATTCACAATGCATATTAGGACAAAAAACTATTCCATGCAGTCAAAAGAGCTCTCTGTAGATCTCATCCATCAAACTGTGGTGAGATATAGATCAGGGCAGGAGTATAAAACCAATTCTAAACAACAACTCTTGAATCACTATGGTCTCCATAATTGTGAAATGGGAAAAGTTTGAAACTACCAGGAGCTGGTTGTCTGGCCAATCTGAGTAACATGGCAAAAAGGGCCTTGGTCAGAGAAACGACAAAGAACCCAATGGTCACAATTAATAGACCATCAGAAGTCCTCTGCCACGATGGGAGAATCTATTGGAAACACGACCATCTCAGCAGCACTCCTTCAATCTGACATTTATGGAAGAGTGGCTAGCCAGAAGCCACTCTTAAGTAAGGCATATTATAGTTTAAAGGATTTTGAGAGCATGAAGGAAAGGTCTCATTGGTCTAATGAGACAAAAATTGAACTCTTTGGACAGAAATCCAAGCTTTATGTCTGCTATAGTGAAGTGGCAACATCATACTATGGGAATATTTCTCAGCACCAAGGACAGGAAAACAGGTTAGAACCAAAGGAAGGACGAATGCAGTCAAATGTAGAGAAGTACTTGAAAAACACCTTCTCCAGAGTGCACACGACCTCAGACTGGGGCGACAGATTACCTTTCAGCATGACAATGACGAAGCATTCTGCCAAGACAATGCTTGAGTGGCTTCAGGAAGGACAAGTCTCTGATTGTCCTTGTGTGGTATAACCAAAGCCCAGATTTAAACCCTGTAGAACATATGAGGAGAGACCCGCAGACAAGGTAGTTTACAGACATTTCCCTTCAAATCTAAAGGCACTTGAGAGGATCAGCCAGGAAGAATGGGACAACCTGACCAAATCCAGGTGTGCAAAGCTTGGAGAGATTTAACCAAGAAGATTCCAAGGTGTACATGCTTTTAAAGGGGCTTCTACAAAGTACTGAAGTAACGGTCTTAAAACTTATAGGAATGAGAGATTTCAGTTTTTTTATTTTGAATAAACTTGCAAACCTTTCTGAAAGCATGTTTTCACTTGATCATAATGGATTAATCAGAGTATGTAGACTGATGTAATAGCAAATTTGTTCATGTATAATGAAATCTACAATACAGTAAAGCATACAGAAAATGAAGGGGTCTGAATACTTTCTGAATCCCATTGCTTACAGTGGCTAGAATGGGATTCAAACTCCAGGTCCCTGGAGATGTAAAGCAACATAATTAAGCACTGCACCACTATGCCACCCATGAATGTGGTGTGGTGAAACATGTTTTTTTTCTCCCATTTATGACATTTATTTTCATCAATTTAGGAACCACTTTATCCTAGAATAAACATCTCCGTTGTCGTATTTTGCACTTCATAATGCACCACATATTATCAATGGGAGACAGGTCTGAACTGCAGGCAGGCCAGTCTACTACCCACACTCTTTTACTACGAAGCCATGCTGTTGTAACACATGCAGAATGTGGCTTCGCATTGTCCTGCTTAAATAAGCAGGGATGACCCTGAAAAAGACGTCGCTTGGATGGCAGCATATGTTGCTCCAAAACCTGTATGTACCTTTCAGCATTAATGGTGCCTTCACAGATGTGCAAGTTACCCATGACATGGGCACTAACACACCCCCATACCATCACAGATGCTGGCTTTTGAACTTTTCGCTGATAACAATCCGGATGGTCCTTTTCCTCTTTGGCCTGGAGGACACAACGTCCATGATTTCCAAAAACAATTTGAAATGTGGACTCGTCAGACCACAGCACACTTTTCCACTTTGCGTCAGTCCAGCTCAGATGAGCTCGGGCCCATCGAAGCCGGCGGTGTTTCTGGGTGTTGTTGATATATGGCTTTCGCTTTGCATGGTAGAGTTTTAACTTGCACTTGTAGATGTAGTGACGAACTGTGTTAACTGACAATGGTTTTCTAAAGTATTCCTGAGCCCACATGGTAATATCCTTTACAGAATGATGTCGATTTTTAATGCAGTGCTGCCTGAGGGATCGAAGGTCATGGGCATCCAGTGTTGGTATTCGGCCTTGCCGCTTACGTGCAGAGATTTCTCCAGATTCTTTGAATCTTTTGATGATATTATGGACAGTAGATGATGAAATCCCTAGATTCCTTGCAATTGTACATTGAGAAACGTTGTTCTTAAACTGCTGGACTATTTGCCCATGCAGTTGTTCACAAAGTGGTGAACCTTGCCCCATCCTTGCTTGTGAACGACTGAGCCTTTTGGGGATGCTCCTTTTATACCCAATCATGACAAACACCTGTTTCCAATAAACCTGTTCACCTGTGGAATGTTCAAAACAGGTGTTTTTTGAATATTCCTCAACTTTCCCAGTCTTTTGCTGCCCCTGTCCCAGCTTTTTTGGAACGTGTTGCAGGCATCATATTCAAAATGAGTGAAGATCTGCAAAACAACAATAAAGTTTATCAGTTTGAACATTCAATATCTTGTCTTCGTAGTGTTTTCAATTGAATATAGGTTGAAAAGGATTTGCAAATCATTGTATTCTGTTTTTATTTACGTTTTACACAACATCCCAACTTCATTGGAATTGGGGTTGTATATGCTTAGCTTTTCAAATGTGATGCTTTTCTAAAAGTCAATGCCAAGCTGCCAAACTAAACTGAAAAACTTATTGTAACAAAATGTCTATTATAGGATGTTCCTTCCTGGTATCAGGTGGACACAGTAAGCTCAAAAATAGCAACATTTACAATTGTTTTGTAAAAACATAATGGAAGGATAACACAAAGTAAAATGTACTTCACATGTCACGGCCACTGTATTCAAACCCTATTTGTGTATACCCAGTGGAGCAGGTAACTCATTTTCTTACCCTAAACATCATAATATAGAAAGCAGTCAACTCATGTAATGTTTCTCTAAAGTTCTTAGTTGCACAACCTGCCCACCATACAGCTTTCATTCTGCGTCTCCTCTAAGCTCAATGAACGTCTATACCCCATTAGGAAGATCTGTTCCACAGAAGTCATCTCAGTGATCAAGAAGTGCCATAGTCCATCGCTGCAGATGGCAGTCTAGTTGCTTCAAGGACAATTGTAACACTGTGATGAACAGGCACCAAGAAAACGTCCTAGGCTATCTGTGTGTCACACCGATGATCACTAACACTGTGTCTTCACCTTTTTCTTCCTCCCTCACACTTTACCTTCAGTTAATTATCCTACATTACATTCATGCACCATGAAGAGAAACACCAGTAGAAAATGGAGAAATCTAAAATGTAGCTAAATGGGAGCAAGTGAAGCAGACTAGGATGTAAACAAATGAAGCAATTATCAGTTAACAGAGAAGCATAAGGAGCAGGTTTAAGTGAAACTGAAAAAAATAAAGACAAAAGTATAAATCAATGTGTCTCAAAATAGTGAGTGATCAATTATATATGCTGTAAAAGAAATACTTGAGCACTGAAGCTAAGTAAACCAAGTTTAAATACCAAACACTCAATAAAGCTCTTGTGCAAGCATCACCACAGCCAGGGTCAAACATCAGCAGTCAATGCTAACAGGAGAAAAACTTGTCCAATGGAGAAGATAAATTACAGCTGTAATTATAGTCTACCCTCCGATATATAGAACAGAGTACTAGTCTTCCCATAGTGTCCATGTCCATTGTCAAAGGCACTTCCTTAAGACTGTTTGTTTAATTACCCACTGCACAGCAACACATAGGGGTCTAGATGCATTTCCTTGCTATTAACTTGGGTTCTTGGTAAACGAGCCACTGACCAAATCTCTTGTATGAGCTTAATGATTACCCTGCCATTTTGCCCCCTTTTCCTAGTAAAATACATTTTAAGAGCTTGATTTCCGTACTCTTCACTATGCTATTTTCAAAACAAATTCTTGTTATAGGAGTAGCATAAGCTGTCCTTAATTCATTGTCAATTGTGTAGTAGAGGAGAATAAAATAGCTACTGTAGAATTTTGCAGTGTTTTTTTATTCCTGCTATTCTTCTGCTTTTATATATCATCAGTGAACAAGTATCGGATTTTGTCTTTTTACATTTTACACCACCTGTGGGAATGTGTAAGCAATGCATTTTATAGGAACTTGTGTATACAGCTAACAGTTTATAGGTAAGAGATCTAAACCTGAAAGTCTTATTGTGCTGAACAGGAGTGCTATGTATTCTGGGAAAGGTGAATATTGTACATAGGTACAAAATGAAGCAGGACCTTAGAATGTTTTGTTTTTTATATATATACAGTAATCCCTCACCTATCGCGGGGGTTACATTCCAGAGCCCCCCGCGATAGGTGAAAATCCGCGAAGTAGCGACCTATATTTATTTTATTATTTATACATATTTTAAGGCTTTATAAACCCTTCCCACACTCTTATAAACCTTTCTCACTCTCTTGTTAACCTTTCCCACGCTCTTATAAACACTTCCTATGCTCTTAAACACTTTCTACATTCTTAAACACCTCAGACCAACACTGCACACTGCACGCAGCAATCAGACGTCAATGTGTCTGCACTCGCTTTTTGAAGGGGGGCAGCTGAACTCACGCTGAGCAGAAATGGACTTTGTGCTGCTTCTGCCAAAATGCCTGCTTGTCGCTCTGCACGAGGAGTGTGTGTGTGTGTGTGTGTGTGGGGGTGTGAGAGCTGAACGCACCTTCGCTCAAACCCCCCCTCCCCGGAAGCGCAGTACGCTCCTGCCACTTCGCATTGTCAAGGGGGTGGGGAGCTGAATGAACGCTAAGGAGAAGTGGACTTTGTGCTGGCTTTGTGCTGCTTGTCGCTCTGCGTGTCAATAATTTAAAAGCCTGTATATCACCAATTTTCCTGTCTCACTGTCTTGTCTTGCGTGAAGTTAAAATGTTTTATAATAGTGAGATGTTACTCATATCCTTAGCCCGACATCCACATATCATATGTGTTAACAAAGTGTGTTTTATAAGTTTACATGTGTTTAAAGCATGTGGGATGGGTATTTTAAGGCTTAAACTATAAAAATGTTTATTTATATGGTCTTTCTATATCGCGGATTTTCTCCTGTTGCTGATGGGTCTGGAACATAACTTCCGCAATAGGCGGGCAATCACTTGTATTTAAAAACCCGCGAAGTGGTGAATCCGCGAAAAGTGAACCGCGAAGTAGCGAGGGATTACTGTATATCTAATCTGTTTCCAGCTTCAAACAGCTTTTGATTCCTATGACAAAATAACCTTGAGCTTCTGATAATGATTTAGAAACATTGTGTGTTTTACAAAAATTCTGTAAGCACTCCGCTGATAGAGAAGACAGGTATTTTATGTGCGTGTGTGTTCATTTGGGCAAGAAGGGGGTCGGCAGTATGATTGCCTCTTTATTAGAGGTTATTCAAAAAGAATTCTCTCAGTTCTGCTGAAATAGACTCCTTAGTGGAGCTTTTAGTTCTGTTCCTAGTTCTCTTGACATGTTACAAGTTCTGCACAGTTGCAAAAATAGACACTTGTAAGGAGCCTATTTTCTTTTCATTTTTTTCTGAGTTTTTGTATTTTTCTTTTTAGGTTTTAAACCATGCAAATTTCATTTTAACTTTCTGTTTTCTATTTAGCGATATTTGGATTTGTGGATTTCTTTTAACATCTTGTTTTGGAACAACCGCAATATCATTTTCTCTTCTTGTACAGGCCACAGTTTTCAGGAACTGTTGTCACAACACAACAACTGGTTAGGGACATGTTCTTGGAAGTCAGTTGATGTCATTGTCACAAAGGCATTTAAGCTCGCACTGCGTTCATATTAATTGTCCAAGTGTTTGGATAAGTTTTTTTTTTCTGCAAGTGGTAGTTACAAATTCTAGTTTTGTAATTTTTTTGGCTTTGAATTACTGACTCTAGTTTTTGCTTCTAATTTTGGCTTTGACACACATTAGATGGATCTTTTTAGTATCATCCCTTTGTTTTTTGACTATGTTTTCACCTTTGAATGCATGGTGTTCTTTAAGTGCCTGCCAGTTCCTGTCTCGGGCCAGAACAATTTATCCTGGTTGTAGAACAGTTGATTCATTTTTTGTCTTCGCATACATTGTTTGATTTGTAGCAATCCTGTTTATACATGACCTCCATAGCATACCATTTAGCCCTCATCTTTGTGAATGGAATGTTATGTCTGCTTTTTGGGTGTTAAATGTAATTATTAAGGGTAGGTGTTGAACGCCAAGAATGTATATCTTCTCCTCTTTAGTCAGGTCAAAATGGTATAGAAGATGAGGTGGGAAGACAAAATAAGCTTTCACTTTGTGATTTTATTTTTGTGTCTCTGTCTGTTCCTGCAAAGTTTGTAACCCAAACAGATCTTCCTTATAATAACCCAATTTGCTGTACAGTTTAATTTTGATATGCTGAATGGAGACAACATTTCCTTTCACACCATCATTTTCTCCGCTCCCAGCAAGTTTAGCAGTAGTGAGGATGTGGTCTGATCCTATCTTGGCTAGAAAGAAAGGAATTTGTTATAGTTTGCAAATACTGATTGCACAGTCTCTTTCCCGCTGGGTAAACAGGGAAGCCAATCTATGTTTTTAAATTAAATTTTTACATGAATAAGTCCTATTAAGGAATGGAGTTAGATTGCAAATGTTGCCCGAATAGTAATGTGAGACAGTATGACTAAACCTCAAATACTTGTTAAATTTAGTGTGATTAATAAAAACAAGTTCTCCTTTTCCTTTTTATCACTTTAGAAAAAAGCGTTATGTGGTATGTATTGTATGTATGTAGATACAGTATGGATTTGTGTACATATATGTATATCTTGAGCACTTCTGCTATTTTAGCTGAGGTATTACATAAAGATAATAGTATATGTAGCATGTAGTAAATATTCAAAACAAATTTTTCTCCATTTGCAATACGTGTGTGTGTGTGTGTGCATTTAGGGAGGGTGTTGTTGGTGGATATTATAATATTTCTATGTTTCTTGAGGTTCTGTAAAACCTAAATTTGCCCTTGGAACAAAAAGATCTATCTATCTATCTATCTATCTATCTATCTATCTATCTATCTATCTATCTATCTATCTATCTATCTATCTATCTATCTATCTATCTATCTATCTATCTATCTATCTATCTATCTATCGTATCCACCCAACCTTGGTTTCTTAATTAATTGTCCTTCTGCTATTCCATTTGAAATTCTTTACTACTTACATCTACAATATCATAGATTTCATATGAATATTCAACAATAGTCATGAATCCTTAATTTCCTCAGCAATCTTTCTTGTGATATGGTGCATGTTTTGGGTGTGCCGTGTCCCTTGACATGTCACATTTTAGCCTCATTTGGGAAGGTAGGATGAGGATGGTGGAGGTAAGGTGGAAAGTGAAGAAAAAGACAAGTAATATGTTTTTTGTTTTTTCCCCCACTGGCTTATTCATAATTAATGGTTATTTCACAGGTTGCAAGGCAAATCTGTGACAGATGTGTAATATATGAAAAACAAAAATTCAAAGCCAGTTAGCTTTTTCATCTAATGCTGTATAAGAAAATGTGTTCTAGAAAGCAGAAACAGTATGATTCTGATCAGTCAATATATTTTGTAAGCTTGGAATGTTAAATTGTCAGTCACAACTTTATAAGAAAAGGGTTCTCTCATATTTCTAATTTCTTAAAGACCAAGATAACATTTTACAGGAAACCAATTTAATAAGTAAAGCAATTAATAAATAAGAATCAGTATTGTATGAAAAGATATTAGGTGGGTCAAATTTTTTATTCTATGATCAGGAAACCATTGTGTGGGGATTGTAATTCAGAAAATGATTCTATTTGTAGCTACTGATGCAGCATTTGACTCTGAAGGTGTTTCAACCAGGATATGTAGGACAAAGTGTACATTGCTCATTCTGCTGGGCTTTTTAGTGGTACACAAGGCCTATTAGGACAGCAGGTTTAAAAGGACTGCAGACATTCATCTGCACCATATCCCCACTTGCATTCCAGAAAATGGCTAAACTGCAGTTTGTACCAATCTCAGCCCTGTACTGCATCTGACAACTGGTGTAAATCAGAGTTGAACTGATATCTCTGCACACTCATTCAGACCCAAAGGTGTCAAATGGACAACTGTGATGGACAAAATAACAAACTTATGAGCAGACACTGATTTTGCAATTGGAAGTGACATTACTTCAATCACGGGAGGTTGCACCTTCCTTCAAAAACTAGATGCACTCATCTATCTTGGGGAACTCTCTTGGGCCCTCTCCACAATGACCTTATGTACTCTCTAAAACCTGCTCACTGAAACCTAAAAGCTGATGAGCTACTCCCTCTTGGTGGAGCTGAACGCTGGGCACTGGCTGAGAAGACTGATAAGCAGCTGTTACCTCAAGAAGGGAACTTCAATATTTAAACTCTTGTGCTAAAAAGAGTAATACGTTTGCCTATGAAGGTGCAGAGGACACATTAAATAGCCTAACTGAGAAAAGCACAGCACACCATAAAGAAAGGACCAGGTCACAAAGAGGAAGCGTGCACTCCAATGCAAGAAGAATCTTCCACTTGAACCTGGTGTAAGAACAACAACAACTCCACACAACATTGGAAATCATCCTTAAAGACTTGGTATCGTAAAACTGTTTACCTGTGTCAAGATTAACTAGAAATTTAAATAGCCAGTAAACAGTCAGCCTCTTCTGTGTTATATATTTATCTGTCTTGTCTGTCTTATGTCCTGTCTTATTTGTCAGTATATAAATGCAGTTATCATATTTCTATAATGCTTGTGTTTATCAATAAATTGCATCATTCTGTTTCTTATAACAAGTTTTTTTCAATTACATTGATATAAGTGTAGCAGCTGGAAACTGCCTCGTAAATGATCACTTTACCTACAGGTGTATACCCCAGCTTATGTTTATTTTTCCATTTTGGGTTTTCTTTGTTTATTTAAAGTATCATTTTACTTATGTTTATTGGTGATATTATTCTGTTTGTTTATTATATTACTCAGTGATCCTTGTTTTCTGTTGGTGGTGTCCCAAGATGTGGGGCGCCCTGACATCACCATTTTGGGATTACTTTCCAGCTATTTAGGTTCTAGAGAAAAGAATCTTGGGTGCATTGAAGCTAGGTAGGAATCTTTTCCTAAGTAATCTTACTCATTTGATTTTCTGGTTTCCTCACTATGTTTCTGTTCTGATACTTAGATTGTTCTTTTCAATTGTTATTTTTTTAGGTTTGTTCACTGATGACTGCCTTTCTGGCAAATATTTTTGCTCTATTAAGCATTTTTGCTTTATGTTCTATTTTTTCCAAATAAATATATTAATTTATAAAGATTAATCATTTTGTTTTGTCTCCTCAGCTGGAGTTTTCACAGTTTCTCCATCTTGTGAAACATCTTTGGTATTTTGGAGCTTTAAACTATATTTTGAACTTTTAAAGCCAGTTCACCCCTTTTGGGTTTTGCTTTGACTGATGCCTGTAGCTAGTAGTTGGGATGCTAGCTGGTCTGAGTTGTGGCTGTTTTGGACAGACCAGTGGAGACGCTAGCCTGCTTTTGTGGCACTTTTTATAGGGAGTGGATCTATACAAGTCTAAATTTCTGACAGTTAACAGAAAATTCATATTTAAGGTACTTGGATTAGTCCCTGATGTGAGCGTTCATGAACTTACAATGACTGGAGAATTTCATTGTTTATGAAATCAAGAATTAAGTAGGTCAACACAAGCTGCAGCTTTAACATTTAAAATTGGAATGAAAATTACAGTTTATTAAGGATCACAATTTTCCTTCCCCATGGATATTTTTATACTGTAGTGTGAGAGAATAATCTTTTTTGTCAGTACATCATATTTACTCAAGAATTGACTATTTCCTTTAATTGATAATTACTTACTATCCTCAACTAAATCTTACAAATATAATCGTGCTCCTCTTATTTTGGGGTTCAGATCATTGTACCCTTTTGATGAAATATGTCCCTGAGGGTTTTTTGTTCTGGCATGGACCAGTGGAACAGTTCAGAAATGCACTTACAATTATCAGATATTTTGTGCAAACTTTCTAACAAATTAAATTAATGCGGTCCTCAAAAAAGCTAGGCAAAATCACCAAAGAAATCCTAACAGGGCTATAACATGGTTAAGCAATTCCCCTTATACAAATCAAAAATAACCATTATTTCTCTCTTTGATTTTTCTGAGAGAGGGAGAAAGATTCTTTCTGTCACCAGCACTATCAGGTGACCATCAAACCTCCTTTTAGCAAATGAATAGGCCTCTTTGTATTCACTCTGGATGCTTATATCATCTGCACTGGTGCTTGTACACTTCACTTACTTATTGAACATCTCCAGTTGATGCCCAAACCTGCTCTTGCATGCTGTGACCACTCAGAAACCTGCTGCCTCTACCTTCAAGTAAATGTATTAGTGAGTACTCCCAGACCAGCACAAGCAATGCTGGTAGAAAGAGAACAGGAGTGCAGCACAAACCCCAGCTTATGTGCCCCCGAATTCAGCTGTCGACACTGTCCTCTCCTTATGCTCCCCAACTTCTCAGCAGCAGGCACCATTGCTGTTCCATGACACACAGCCCCCTATCTAGAAACTACAACCCTAGCAAGCAGCAATGTACCTTAAATATGCATCTTACAAAAACATAGTAATCAACAATAGTCTAGGGAAGGCAAAACAAACAAAGCAGTGAAGTGTTCCTTTACAGCCCCATAAATCCAATATAAAATTGATGACTTTCATTATATCTTATGACTGTTTTTCTAGAGGCCAGTATGTCCACAGACATTTCTGCAAGAACTCTCTGAGGAAAATGAAGTTTTAAGTAGACAAATTATCACATATCTCTCTATTTTAAAAGAAAATCTTGAGATGAGACAAGACTATTTCTAAGAGATTTTTAAAAGTCCCGCAAGACAAGACTATTGCCAAGAGATTTTTTCAAGACCCACAGTCCTCTCACCTCTCATTTGTGTGAATGCTTTTGTCAGATACAGTTCCTGCACTCTCATCTCTTATAAATTTTAATGTTTTCCTCACTTTAAATAAAACAAGACTTTTTATGTTCAAATCTTAATGAAGTATTTCATCCCGAAGGTTTATCAACAGAAGAAATGGATACACGGGCAATCCTAGCACTGAGTAACAAGTCAATCGAATTAACGTGAAAATTGCCGGTCGGGTAAAAGGCAAATTGGATAAATGCGTATCAATAGACTATGTTGAAACAGTTGGTGGTGATTGTGCGGAAGATGAAAACATCAACTTTCAATATCCTGCCGAATATCTACAACCGTTAACACTGTCCAGTCTTCCACCTGCCGAATTATTGTTGAAAGAAGGATGTATTGTAATGTTGTATTAGTATGAGTGATTTGCTATGCAATAGGACAAGATTAGTTATATTCAAAATTGGTCGAACAATTATGACATGTAAAATTTTAACAGGCGACAAGAAAGGTAATGTAATACATTTTACGTGGAAAACTTTAGACACAAAATGAGAACTTGATATGCTATTCGTATTAAAACGTTTACAGTTTCCCGTTAGAATAGCTTTTGCTATGACAATTAACAAATCACAGGGACAAACATTCAAAAAAGTTGGTTTATTTATTAGAGAGAAAGAAACGATACTCACTCACAGGCAGTTAAACGTTGCGTTGTCACAATGTAACTGCAAACATGGAATAAAAATTCAAAGCAATATTGACGAAAAGTTAATTTTAAATATTGTTTTTACTGAAGTTTTACAGTAAAAGTGTAAGTTTAAAAAGTATTTGTGTACTCATTTCAAAGCCAAACAGAACGAAACTGTATAATGAAAAGAATACCTCTAACGCAACATGAAGCATAATTTTCTTTCAATTTATTATGTTTTACTCGCTGTAATGTAAAATAGTTAGTTCTATTATGTATATGTAACAATTCCCATGAAAATAACAATCTGTTTAAATTGTACATCCTCTTCCCCATACGTGAGTGGCAGAGCCGTGAAGTGGCTAGCACGTAGCGCCTACATGGGGGTTGGCAAGTGAAGCGAGCAGGGGGCAGAGCCCCCTAATGTTTCATATAAAAATAAGTTGAAAATTAGAAGGGTATCAGAGCTGATTACCAAAATTTCTAGAATTAATCAGGAATGTTCTAAATTGTCAAATAAGTCACTCGATAAGAAAATACTGACTTTAAAATCAAAGCTTAATCTTTTGACTACAAAAGAAGCAGAATAACTTATCTTTAAGTCTATACCTATAAACATGGATAGAAGGCCAACAAAATTTTAGCACAACAAATATATAAACAGAAATTTTAGACTTTATTAATAAAGATTAACAGTGTAGCAGGAAATAAGTAACACAGTTAAGGAGTACTGCAGGTCTTTATATTCTTTGCAGTGTAAAGTAGATGATGCTAAAGCTAAGAACTTTTTGTTATGTTATTGCTAGGGTTTGTTCCCTGGCTTAAGGTTATCTTCCATTTTATTAATGTTTTTGTTCTTTTTGAAATATTTCTTATGTAATGTTTTTATTTTATGTAATTTTTGTTATTTTTTATCATTTAGTTTATAGTTATTGTGTATTTACGCTGTTTGTTTATATTCCTTTTATTTTGCAGGTGGAAACCCAAGATGAGGCACCACCATGACATTACTTCTTAGGGACTGCCCTCTTTCTTTATATTAATGTGAGAGAGGGAGAGAGATTCATCTTTAGCTGAGCCCTTTTTGTGTCTGTACAGGTCTTTGAACCCTCCTGGATTAGCATGGGGTCAGACTGCCTGTGAAAGACCTGTTTCAGAGTTTCACCAGTGAGGTCCTCATCAGATTTTTGGGTCATTTTGAGGGCTATCACCCAGTTTTAGCAAATTTGTACTCCTGCTTCACAACATTTTTTTGTTAAAAATCAAATACTACTGCTCTATACTGTCTTTGTAGAAAAGCTTGATAAAATCTCTGAGGCTCTCTGGAATTCAAGATGCTATAAACTAGGTAGGATGTAGGCCCAGTCAGCTATTCAGTGGAATTTTATAAAATGTTTTTAACTTAATGCCCTTAATGTTAGCAATTTCAACTGAAGCTAGAGAACATGCAATTCTATTAAAACATTATATTAAGTGTTAATTACTGTCTTTGCAAAAACAAAGCAAACACTTGCTGCAATGTTTATCATATTGACTAATCTCAATTCTAAGTAATGATGTCAGAATCGAATGTTTTCACTAAACCAATAAAGGAAGTGCTTCCCAATATCACAGGATCAAACTTGATTTATTAAAGGCAGATAGTTAGTATCCAGTCTCTGATATTTGTTTGATGAAATATATTTTCCTACAGAAACTGAATCTCCAGAGGTCTTATGCTGTTTGGATATCGGAAATGCCTTTGATAGATTTTAGTGTGAATAAACATTACCATATTGTGCAAATTTACAAAACTGGATGGATTAAATTACTTTACACTAGTACAGAAGCTTCAGTCCATACTGATAATACAAACTTAGATTATTTCAGATTAGAATGTGGAACCAGACATGGGTGTCCATTATTACCAAAGCTTTTCACAAATACCATTGAAACACTAACTATTCATTTCCAGAAACAGCCAGATATACAGTAGAACAAATCAAAAGAGAGTCACTAAACCACATTTATCTCTGCCATTAATGGTAAATGTGCCAGGAGAATTTCATAGGATCCTTGGCTTCAAAATTAAAGTGAATAAAAGTGTGTTTCATTCCATTGCTCCATAGCATTCCTTGCTATGCTATTTTCATTTGTTTGATTGAGTTGTCTTCTGTGTCATTTTCCATATAAAGTCAATTAAATAAAAAAATGCACAAGCGTCCACTTAAATTGCCTTAAGTTTAGTGATATCAGAATAGGATTGCGCTCTCACAGTCTTGAACTGAATTAAGCTAATTTGATAATGAATTGTAGGATCCATTAAAATGAGTGTTATGGTTCCTGTAAGGCTCTCTTGGTCCAGTTTTACCGAAAGTCATATTTATTTGATTAATATTTTAACAAGCATTATGAGCTTAAACTACATTGTTACCATATAAAATTTATCCTGATAGTTGCAGCCTTTCAAGAACTGCACTTCCTTTAATAAGAAGTTTCTTATGTTGTTTCATTTGGCTTTAAAAACATCATCTGCCTTGCTTCATCTGAAAAATATCCATGGTAGATGAAAAAATAAGGTATAAATACAGTAAATAAATATACTCATTTGCAACAGCATTAACTTTTTTGGCTTTCTATTACTATTTATTTTCATCATAATAAAGTTAATAATTTAAAAAATAATACATTATTTCTTTGATGTTGCTATGAATAGAATTATGGTTAATAATTTATGCAACTGGACAATCTTAACAGTTGATTCATTCACTTATAATTTATTTATGATTTGTTTTCATGTTTAAGAATAGACAAGCTTTTATGGATAGCAGAATTATTTAAGAAGAAATTTTTAGTTCATACCACCCATAGACTTTGGATTACTGTTTAGCAGTCACTTAATAATATGCAACAAAGGATCATTTTTTAAAGAAATCTAAAACATAAGCCAGATGCAACAAGATGTGCTGAGGCTTCAGAATCAAGATGCAACATTTTATTTCAAAAGCAATAAATCATGTCAAATGGACTTGTACAATCTTAATAATCTAAAAAGTAGGATATGTGGATCCTTAAATGGAAATGCAAAGTCAGCATTATAACATATTACAAGGAAGCTTTATTGATAACCAATAGGTATGGGCATTCAGCATTAATCTGTTCAGCTATAAATAATATTTTTGCCATTTCCATTGCATTTTACACACACTGTATCTTCAAGATGCATTGGATAATGATGCTGCCTCACAGCTACAAAGACATAGGTTCAAGTCCAAGCCTAGTTAGTGTAAAGTCTCTGTGAGTGTTCTCCTTGTTCTTGAGTTTCATCTCACATACCGTTAAAATGTGCCCAGTGTGCCTGACTGTAGCCTATGATGACATCCAATGGGAGAGGATTCATTTCAATGTAGTGCTGTCAAAAGTCATGCAGTTTATGTGAATTGGTGATTCTAATTTGACCCTACGGTGTGTTTGGTGTGCATGTAGTCTGGTTGTGTGTGTTTGTGTTTCCCCTGAAATGGACTGGCACCCTGTCTAGGGTTTGTTCCTGCCTTGTGCCTTATGCTAGCTAGGATAGGCTTCAATCCATTCAACAACCGTGATCTGGATTATGCGAGTTAAAAAAATGACATGACATGTCAATATGGTGCAATTTTTTGTAGTCCAGTGGGTGTAGCATATTTAAAAATAGTGCAGCTCAGATTCTGTGAGTGTAGATGTGTGCAGGAGAAATTACAGGCAGCCATGGAGTGCTCAATGGGGGATGTTGCTGATTGCTCATTGACATGTGAGAGTACAATTGGCACAGTCATCCCTCATTAGTTCTCTGTGGGTTGTTTATAGAGAAGCTCTTACACTCACAAGGGTATAAATAGTCTGAATAGGAAAGGAAAAAGGAAGGAAGAAAAAAATCGACAAAAAGCTGGGGGATGCCTCTTAGTGGAAGGAATAGATCTGCACACCAGAGGAGGATCAAGTTTGCTAAATGGATGGGACAAGCAAGATCAAGTGTTCCAAGGGTCCTACAGGTACCAACAAATGTGACAGGAAGAGGGTCCCAGGTCACAGGTGTGCCCCAGTGGACACTGAAGGAGGAGGCTAAGATGGGAACCAGATTGAGGGCCGCATTTGCTGGAGTTACAGCCCTGCTGATTAGACTTTAAAGTGAGCTGTGGAGATGAGAGTGAAAGAGCATTGGGAACTAGATGAGAAAGCTGATTCCAAAATTTTATTTTATCTGTGGTTTTAACTATTTATTGACCTTATTTATTGGAGTTTTAAATTTCCTCTCTGTACTGTTTTATGGATTATTATTAAAGATTTATAGAACTGCTCTGTTTAATTGTTTGAATAAAGTTGCACTTTGCACTTTTGCACAGCTACTTATTGTGTCCTCACTTGCCTTAGCCCAGTTATGACAATCAGTGTCCCAGAAAATGAAAGGTGCCAATGGCTTCAGGTACCAAGGGCATCAATCTTTTTTTTTTTAAAGTATATGGATAAAACTAATAAAGTGACATAAATATTACATTTCATTGCACGTTTAAACATAAATATATTCTGAAACATACTTATTCTTTTGTGCTAGGGCCTACCCTCCTTATGGTCTTTGCCACAAACCTGCATTTTTGATATCATTCCTGTTAACTGAAAATCCGTGGGGATGACAGGTAGAATCAGCAAGAATTAAATGGTCAAATTTGGAGTATGACAGGACTCATAGCACATTTCATCTGATCCAGAAATATTGCTTTAGATTTCAACATAACAAATGGGAAGGGTGGAGTTATTCATGTAGCAGTTTGAGTAAATACTCATTAAATGAAAGAACCATACATACACTGTGTTTAATGAAGAATAATTGTCTGGCATGCTTCATTACAAGCAGCAATGAGAACTACATTTATCTGAATGTTAAATGCGCATTTCACATTTTTATCTTACTGTTAAAAAACTAACCTGGACTTTTTACATTATACATTATAGAAAAATATGTGAAATAAACTAGTAGAATATATGTATTGCACAGCTGTGCAATTTTAGACTGACCTTGGAAGGTCATAAAGTGAGATTTCTTATCGCAGGTTGTTAAGCCACTGTCTTTTGTAATCAACAGAGCCATTCATGGTCTCAGTTCAATAGCTTTATTGCTTACATATGTCTCTGGTACTACAGTAGATTTTAATGACAAGTTAAAAAAAATAATAAAAACTTGTTCTGACTGAAAATTCTCATTCATTTATTGCTCTTTTGCCTACAAATCACTGCATTGACCTTTTCCTTGTATTAGGAACAGCTTTGTTAATTATGTTTAAATGGAAAGTTATTTATTTTCCTAAGATAGGACAAGGTGCTTATTAGTTCTTGAAAGGTACTGTAAGTAACGGAAAATGGAAGCTTTGTGACACGCATCATGGACACTTTTTTAAATCAAAGAGAGAATTTGGTTTCTTTTTGAAGGGATAGGAAGGAAACAGGCAAGAGTTGCATAATAGTCAAATGGACAGACTTTTCAGTTAACTCACAAGAGGACAGAAAAAAAAATCCTATGTCAAATATTAGAACAGGAGTCAAGTGCCATATTGTTAAGAAAAACCTAAGCCAAAAACATTTCCGAATAAAACTGATCATCCTCTTATTTTTAAAATAATGCCATAGTTACTAGGATACAGCAGTGAGATCATGTTTTGTGACAGCATTGGTCATTTGGTAGCAAGTGCCCTATCTACCAATCAACAGTATGGCCACAACCATAAGAATTGGCAAAACAAATGGCAGTAGATGATACCAAGGTTGCAGTACAGTGCCATCACCAAAGTAATAATAAAAATGAATAAATTATGTCTAAAGGAAATATATATACAAATTAATGAATGAGGCCACTTTTAGAGGTCTAGAATAATAGCACAAATGTCATATTCTGTCTCACTATCCTGAGACTGAAGAGGTGATCCAATAACTGCTTGTTGGTAGGATTCACAGTTTTACTTTCTCTTGATATTATACAATGCTGTGACTGCTCATTTTCCTTAATAATCCTCTTAATGTACTGTATGTATCATTAAATATTTGATAATAAAGAGCATGATTATAAAACAGTTTAAAAACTAGAAATGAAATTATGTATCTAAAACAGTCTTTATCATATTGATTTTTAAGTTTTTCAAAATTCATGTTTCAGCTTCACTTATACTTTACAAATTGTGTAGTGTGAAGGATTGCCGGATTTTTACTCCGGTCCTCACCCCCAGGCCGCCAGGAGGAGCTCTCCCAGCAGCGTGGACGTGCCCCGAGTTCCAGCAGGGCCGCATGGACTATGTAGTTTTTATACACAGCCCTGCTGGATACCTTGGGGGCCACCAGGAGTCGCTGTAGGGGGGCTCGTGGACTCTTATGCGCCCTATAACCCGGGAGTACGTCACGGTCACGTGACAGGAAGAAACGATGTGCTCCCGGGTTGAAGAAAAGGACTGTTTACCCTGACCCGGAAGGGATAAGGAACTGTGGACGGATTGGACAGGAACACCTCCGGGTCAGGGTGTATAAAAGGACAATGGGAAATCCCAGACGTTGAGCTGAGCTGGGTGGAAGGGTGGCAACGCGTCTGGGAGTGTGGAGGATTGATTATTGTGTATTGATTATTGATTTATTATTGAGTATTGTGGAGAGGAGGGTGCTTTGTGCACTTTATTATTATTAATAAACCAATATTTGGACTTTTATCTGGTGTCTGACGTCTAGTCTGAGGGTTCAAGGGGTCACGGAGACCGTAATCTTTCACAGTAGTCATAAGCAATTAGAGAAGATCTGAAATGGTGAAGATATTCAGAGTTCTGAGAATCTCTAGACTATTCTTGAATTTTACAGTTGTCACACACGTGTGATTAGGGGACAACTTTAGGGCTTATCTCACTGTAATTTCACTCCGAACCAGGGGTTGGTGCTGTCACTTAATGCCTCTTCTCTTTCTCCCTCTACAGAAAGGATGATTGACAGACCTTTCACCGCTGACTTCAGTTCCAGTTTCCAGGCACCTGAACCCTCCTGTTCTATTTCCCAGGTCTTAAAACCGGCTGCTCCGCCATCTTGAGGCAGTCAGTTCTTCACTTGAATCTGATGAAGACTACTCATGTTTTATTTTCTGTTACACATTTTGATTCTAAGATCTTGCAGTTATTTAGGGATCACATCAGTGTCCCAATCCTTCTTGAGCTTTCTATTTTTTGCTCTTTCACAATCCAAAAATTCACGCAGATACAGTATGTCCCAATTGCACTTATTAATATCCATGCCATTGGGACTTTCACAAATCCCAAAATGAAAGCATGGGAACTTGGACAATAATCACAACCAACTATATAGATAAGATAGATAGTGTCACACACGCACGATTAGGGGGCAGCCAGAAGGACCAACAGAGCGCGAAATATCACCAGATAGGGATATAAGACTGCTTACTAATACTTCTCTCCTTTTTTCATCGGAAAGACTGAAGACCAGATGAATCCCGATATGTGAAGTCTCCGCTAAAACACGATCATGTACTAGGAAGAACGTCCGCATTCCAGCCATCCCCACATGACAACTTCAACCCGGTTGTACTATGATGACATCATCTCCGTCACATCCCGTTCATGTCATCTCATCTCTACACCAATTTCTAGTCCATTCGCATAAAACCAGCTGCCTTACGAGTATCAATGGCGAATGTATATTCTCGCTCTTACCGTGCTGTACAAAAAGAACACATAACTTGGTTCATCTACAGTATATGGGGATGGTTCCCCAACCCTTAATCTGTCTCTCTGGTCTCTTTTTCACGATAGATAGATAGATAGATAGATAGATAGATAGATAGATAGATAGATAGATAGATAGATAGATAGATAGATAGATAGATAGATAGATAGATAGATAGATAGATAGATAGATAGATAGATAGATAGATAGATAGATAGATAGATTCAAAAGGATTGTGTGCCACCTAGGTTGACGACTATTTCAGCTAAGGTGACCAGTGTGTGAATACCCTAGTTGAGAAGAGGAAATTGTGAGATATGAGCATTTCAATGGAATTGAAAATCATTCAAATAAATTATTTCATAGCAAGCAATAGCAATTCCTTCTAATGATCTCAGATATGGGTACATTACAAGAATATTGGAATAAGGAAACAAAGACTTTTAGGCTGCATTGAAGAAAAATAACAAACAAACCAAACCTCATGCACGTTCATGTAAATTATCAATATCCAGAATTTGGTACTATTTATAATTGCTCTTATAATCATAAATCAGAGACCAACAACTTGGTTTGTTTACTTACAGTAAAACTTGAGATTTACCAATAAAATTTGCAGTTCTTCGCTTTACAACTGATTAAATACTGTTTGGTGAAATCATCCACCCTGCAATTCTTTTCCATATCTACTCTTTCCTGGCTTTAGCTTTGTAGACTCTGACAGTTTACTCTGGCAGCAAAAACCATAAGGCAATTGCTAATCCTTGGTAGGCTGCTATTCCATAGCAGAGCTTAGTCCAACTAACTACCAATTTACTTACCAGTCAATCAGTTTCCACATAAACATAAAGACTTCAGAGAGCCCAGCCAAACCTGATTAATGTTCAAGTACTATAATGTGGCAATGTTGCCCACAAACTCAGTTTAGTGTCAAGAGAAGGCACAAAATAATGTATTTCATACAATTATTTTATGTTCATGTAAAATAAGCAGTGTTACTCATGTTTAATTCAATTTGTTTACCTAAATTAATTTAACTACAAACTAAAGTGGCTAGTGGTATCTGGTCCTTTTATGGTACACTTTGTATAGTAACACTTAGATTTTTTAAGAATTTTGCAATACTGTATTAAGTATCAATCTGTTCAGAAAGAACCTAAGCACATTTTACCTCATTTTCCCAAAGCATGCATTTGGACATCTGTACAAGTTCCTTTAGCGATTTTATAGTTTCATTTTTTTGCCTTATCACATAAATGAAAATGTCCCTTGCTGCTTATGTCTTTATCTCATGCCCAGGCACACATATAATTGTTAGATGAGGTTAGGACAAGTAGTGCTGAGAAAGCAATTCCTTCTAGAGCATCAGCTAAAAGAAACACTTTACAGCACACACAAGAGACGTATGAAAGACATAACAATAACAAGTCAAGGGCCCAAATTATTGTTATTCTTACCTGACTCTTAGTGTAGCCCCCAGGCTAAGAAGTGGGGTGACAAGAAATGGGAAGAAGAGCAATGAATTTGTAAGTGGTTGGGATGATTTTAATGATCATTCATGTAATTACATTTTTTTTTTTCATATTTTTCTCAGAGTCAGGAAGATGTTTAGAATAGTTAGTCAAAAGAAATTTAGAAAGGATTCTATGAAAATATACCTGGGAATGTTTTACTGAAGGTCCTATAAAAGCACAGGATGTCTCACTATTGCCAAGCATCATTTCATCCCCGTGTTTGCAAAGTGTGTGTCTTGTAAGTTCCATAGGTGAAGGACAAACATCCTGGGCATGAAGGAGAAAGATTTCTTAGCTGGCCAGGAGGCCATAATAGAAAGAAGGTGGGAGTGGAGACTTAACCCGGCTGGAATGCCCTACAATCTTCATCCCAGTTGGGAGAGAAGAATAATGGATGGACTGGATGAACATGGATGCCAGGAACAGTTCATTCCCCCTCCATGGCAGGTGGCAGTGTTCATGTGGGCTGAACCCACTTAGATCACTCGCAGAGTAGCATGGGAATTGGAGTCCAGAAACACAGCCCTGTTGGGGTCCTTGGGTACAGCCAGTGGCCCTTGCTTTGGGAGGATAGTCCTGGTTTCCACATGACCAGGAAGTTCTTTGGACAACAAATGCCATGACATAGAAGCAGTCCCGGGTCCATTTTGAAAGACGCTCACAGTCTCACCACAGGGAGTCAGAGTTGGGAGGCAACAGGTGACACTCAACAGGAGGGTGGAAGGAACAGAGGACTCCTGGGTTTGTGATTGTATATTTTGCCTGTATTCCTGAGAAATAAAATCCTTTATTTTTATCCAAATTTGTGTTAGATGACATTGTGTCTGTGGTTTGGGGCTCAGTGGTACCCCCCTTGTGGTTATAGTCTGTACACTAAAAAAATCAAAGGTTTAAATTTTTGTTTAAGGACAAACTAGAACTTGTGGTCTAGATATAATAAATGCTTGATAATATTATGATTTGAACAGATAAATAGGTTTTTATCAGAGAGGTTGGAAAACTTTATTGATAAAATTGTATCTATTTTTATTAGAATTACTGTATTTAGTCATTCTTTAATATATTTAATATAACTAGGAAAAGAAAATAAGGTGTGCATGATAAACCAATCTTGCTTTTGTCAATAACATTAAGCAATGCAAATGCCGTACCTTACCTAATCTGATGACTTGAGGACAATCTGCTGTATTTCTTAAACAAAACTGTATTTTTTATTGTTATAATGTAAGGGTCTGGTATACACAAAAGTAAGTACAGCACCATATATTTTATTTTTTCTTTCAGTTTCTGTTCCCTTCCCCGGCAGGATTATACTCTCTAGTTGGTTGGAATAATTAAAGCAGACACATCTATGCCGTGGGTTCCTCACAGAGGACTTAGGAGTGTAATGTGGTCAGTAAATCTCAGCATACATATCAGCTACAGTACTTCTTTCATTATTAGAATGTAAAAAGGACTTATAAAATATTTCTCATCCTCAGGAACCATCACTGGCCAAACTTACATAAATCTGGCATTACAAAGTGCTGTTGATGACCTTTATCATTAAAGAAAATGACACCTCACCTGTAACCTTGATTGATATGGAAAATCAAAATTAATCATCTGCATGGATATTTAATTTCTTTGTCAAACTCAAAAGACTATATTATCAATCTGTAATGTATTTAGCCCATCTGCAAGCATCCCTGCACAGTCATATAGATTTTCATTAATTATAGATAACATTACTTGGAAGGCACAGAAAGTATATTTTTTGTAATATGTGTTTCCTGTGGATTACTACTCATTTCTCATTTATTAAACATGAAGAAGATATAGATTTCCAAAGTATGCAAAAGCTGTGACTGGGTCCATTAGAAACAGATAGCATGTGTCTTCCTTTTGTTTTTTGTAAAACAGTCACATTTTCTGCTTTCTCAAATATGACTGAGAATGTGACATTCTCAGCAATGATGTTAGATCATTTTGGGACATGATTCACACAAATGAAAATACATTCTGAGTAGAGTGTAACTTGCAATCATAATACATGACAAACCATAAATCCTTACATAATCCATCAACAGTGTAGAATAATCCACTGTCTGGTATCCCCAGAGACAGCATTCTCATACCTTTATCTTGTGTTTTTATTGCTGATGGTGTCTGTCATATTTTTCATTAACACCATTTCTTGTTAAAATAATTTGAATGCCATTCTGGAGTTTAATACTCATAGATTGGGTAAATATGTAACAGAAATGCATGTGATTGCTAAAATTGTGATGCTTGTTTTTCTTAAATATGTGGATATTGTGTACAGTATATGTCTTCATTGCTGAAACCACTTTACTGTTTGTATGTAAGTGTCGGTGTATGCACAACTGCCCAGTGATGGATTGTGTCTGGTCTCCAGTGTTGCTGGATTTAAAAAAGAAATCGAGGGTGTATAGATGGATGTCACTCTCAAAGAAAATAAAAAAAGGTTTACGGAACAGGTCAGCCCACAAATGATTTTATGTAGTTCCATGTAACTACAGTCTTCTTCAGAAATGTATACTGTATTTTGCTAAGCTTTAACTTTTGCAAGGTTATTTTCGTGCTCCATTGTCTTTGCTAAAGAAGTCATTTTAGACTAACAACTGACTTTTCTTAATTTTTCCATTTATAAAAGTTCAATGCTTTTATCAGCTCATTTCTTCATCTACCAATCCGGACAGCCAAGGGTTTGAGGGATCTACCGTTAAACTTTTAGTTTGTCTGACCAAAATGGGGATGGAGTGTTATGGTGTGCAAAATCTGTAAATTTTGGTTTATATTTTCATTATATTTTGCTCAAGACAAAACAACTTAAATACAGGTGATTTGCATGGACAGTTAACATCAACAACAATCTGTTTTCCTGAATCACAGTACCATTTGTTTTATCTGAGCAGGAATTGAGAAGATGCCTTTTATCACCTGTGAAGGGAAGGGCACCAGGACTAAATTGGTTTACAGCTTGAGACAGGAAATTGTTAAAACATAAAAAAAACTTTATTGGTTGGGAAAATGGAAGTATTCAAACTGATGAAAGAGTTTGAGCAAATTCAGTCATCATATTGACAACCAGCCAATCAGGTGCATGAAGCAAACACATCTTGCAAAATTCTCATAGCATTTAAAAACAAATATGACAGGCTAAACAAAGAGAACAGAGCGATGTCAGAGGAGGGTGCCAGCAACACGTGATTGTTTCCATGTGATCGTCAGCAAAGCATCTCATGAACAACTTCGAGTGCTAGATCACAAGCCACCTAGGACATTCATCCTTGACATCTGTACTTTTTTGAAAGCATTTTCTAAAGACTATATATATATATTATATATATATATATATATATATATATATATATATATATATATATACAGACTTTGCTATCCATATTTTTGTTCATGTTTTTCTCTACTGGTATTATTGCTTTTTAATAAATGCCATGCTGCTTTTAACTTTTTAAGCTTTGTCTTCATGTCTAGAGTGATTGAAGTAATAAAGTAGATATTTTTAAGACCACCTGGAGTAACTGGATGTTTGCCGTACGCTCCGTGCTGCAAGATTTATTAAGGGCTGGGGGTGTGATCTCCAACCAATAGTAGGGAACAGTACGTAAAGTAATGCATTATTGGTTGTTAATGGCCTATAGCCAAGGATGTTGAGCCTTTGTATGTTTAAATATATTCCTAGAGACCAAAGTAATATTTAGATCTGAGATATGTTTTAAACATCGTATGTTGTTCGTGCTGATAATAAGTAAGTCTCTTGAAGTGCTAAGAGAGTGACAAGTTGTGTTATTCATAAGGCACTTGTGTGGTTTTAAAGTGCTAGTGATTAACCAGCTGTGTGTGTGTCATTCATAGGGCACTGTTGAGGTTCTGTGTGTATGCGTATATCTATGTATGTTAATCTTAAGATGCGACAGTAGTCCAACCCGGTAACGAACCTGATGAGTGCACTTATCCCTGAAGAAAATAGGTAAAGGGTAAGTAGAGGGAAATATCACGATAACACAATGACTTCAGCTCATAAGGGCAGTAGCCACCCCTAGCAGGGTGCTGGCATACACCCTCTCATTCTTGGAGTGTCCCAGGTAGAGTCCCAGATTTCTTCATCTGCCAAAACTCACACTTAAAGACAGATCTACAAACTAAAGGAAATGCATTTAGGGCAGAAAGTTCTTTCTACAGCAGGCACTTAAACTTAGATGCATTTCTGAGAACATCAACCTCATTCCTAAAACACTGCCTCAGACGTTCACAGCATTGATGCAGATGGTTACGGCACTGTTTCAGATCTCACTGTTTTTATACAAAATGCAAAGCTAAAGCACATTTTGCAAAACACTAAGCACAATTGCCATTATATAGATGCAGTTCTCATTTGAGTATGATGTGATCTTCAAAACTGATTGTGCTCTTGTCATTTGGTTATGTACATTTTACACTCACATTGGCACAGTTGCTCACTGGATACAATTGCTGCATGTCAAATGCTACATACAATAAGCAGGGAGTTGAAGAAGCATGCAGTGTCAATGACAGAAGCTGTAGAAGTTTCCATTTGTGACTAATAGTGGGAGGATGAAGGAGCTTAGATGCCTTTATGTATAAGTAAGTCCAGATGGTAATGGTTTTCATTCTAGGGTGCCTATATCAATAATGTCCTTCAGACAATGTAGTAGACAGAGAACGGTGTGCAGCAATATCAGAAAATTGTGTTATCCCCCATGTTTATGCGATTGGACCCTATAACACAGAACACCTTATTGACTTCTTCAATGACTATTACAATGGTTTCATTTCTGAGCATAACAAAGTGGTGCTGAAGTCTGACTTGCCAAATCATGTGATAATTTGGGACAATGTCAGATTTTCCCACTCCAGGGTAGTGAGAGAGTGGTTTGCTGCTGACCAATGAACATCAATGGACTTTTTGCTGCCCTGTTCTCCTTCCCTCAACCACACAGAGAAATGTTTTCAGCATGCAGGAGAGAAGTTTATAAACTTGATGATCTTCAGTCCCATGGTCCTTACTGAAGGCAATGGATACCCCTTTACAACATCACAGTTGACGGTTGCTGAGGGTGGCTGAGACCAACCAGAACTTTTGTCCTTCAGTGCCTTCAAGGCAAAACATTTGATGTGACGTTCATGAAATCTTGTTGTCGACCAGAGAGAAATGAGTTGGTGGAAAATAAAATATTAGCCTTGGTGTTTCCAGTCCAGATTGTATTTTTAATGTTGTGTTTTATTCATATTGTAATCAGGACTGCCTGTTTGTTATAATATCTATAATGCAATTTTTTTTTACAATTTTCCACTTGCTTCTCATTTTTACTGAACTCAGATTTATGAATGCAGCTTTGCAGTAAACATTGTTGTTTGTAATTTGTCTGTGTAGGACAATGTTTTGGCATTCTCAGGTATACTACAAAGCATTTCCAGTTGTGGTTCAAGCAGTAAGCATTGTTCGTTTTATTGTGTATATAATGAACAAAGAGTGCTGTACACTTGGTAGCCATTTTATGATGATTGATCAGCAGTGTTTATGTTTTGGGTGCTTTTGGTTTTTTGAACGGGTATTATAGTATTGTGAGGAATGCTTTTGCTGTTTGATAATTGCATTTAAGGTTTTGAGAATGAAGAAGGTGCTCCAAGAAATGCGTCTAAAGGCCATGTCACATGAGGCAATTTCTCTAGAGTTTTTTATTCACATACTTCATTTACATAATCTTTAGAAGTTGCGGACAATCACAATGCACCACAGTCACATATTGTGACTTACCCAGCGACCCTTTCTCTCTAGTCTATGATTCATCATATCATATCATTCAGACCTGCTTGATTTTATCATTAGTTGTAGGGTCGGGGTCTGTGTACGCAAGAGCTGGCAACCAATAATCCAATGCATATAGTGCAGCAATGAGGAGTAAGGAACATGGCTATTGTGGATCTCAAAAGCATAATAGAGACTCGTCTGTCTGATATTTCATGTTTTACATACAATGTCAAAATGGAAAAAAGAAAAAAAAAAGCAAAGGTTGTGGCTGAACTCACTGTACCTGTTAACCCAGCATATTATTGGCTGTCAGAGAAAAGACACTGACACAAAATTTGACTTTAGTTGTGTAAATTGACATGCGCTGGCAAAGTGATCAGCAGCTGATGTTGCCACATCTGAGATCTTTTCCAACTAGAAATTACATAATACAACCTTGGCTTAAGCAAAGCAAAAGTTTAAATAAATCTATTTCTGTGATTTGAAAAATAGAAGAAACAGCGCTAGTCATTCCATCAGGCTTTGTGAACTGAATTATCTGCCCTCCTTTGTGAAATTTCCGATACTTTAACACCACCATTAAAATTTCGATCAATATACTAATTTGGAGGACGAGTCATTTTCATTCAAAAGAAAAAGATGCCTTATTGGAAATCAATACAATATTGTTTAGCTGAATAATTACTTTTGTTTTGCTAATCAAAATGTACTACAGTACTGCACTAAAATGATTGATTGATGATTTGAGAAGAAGCTATTTTTGAATATCCATCCATCCATTATCCAACCCGCTATATCCCAACTACAGGGTCACGGTGGTCTGCTGGAGCCAATCCCAGCCGACACAGGGCACAAGGCAGGAAACAAACCCCGGGTAGGGCGCCAACCCACCGCAGGGCACACACACATCCACACACTAGGGACAATTTAGAATTGCCAATGCACCTAACCTGCATGTCTTTGGTCTGTGGGAGGAAACCAGAGCACCCGGAGTAAACCCACGCAGACACAGGGAGAACATGCAAACTCCATGCAGGGAGGACTCAGGAAGCGAACCATTTTTGAATATGATGAAGGCACTTAAATTTACAAAGACAATTTTCTACACAATAAAAACATGGAAATTCTACTGTACAAGGGACTGAATAGTGTTTATACAGTATATATATAATACAGTAAATGGAAAGTTTACTGACTGATTGACTCATTCACTCATCAACAAAAACATTATTTTGCGTTTAATTAAAAAACTGAAATTTGGCATAATTGTACTCTGCAAAAAATACATATGCAAGAACTAGACAAACTTTAAATGGGAGTTGTTTTGCTTGTTTTTAGCAAAAAAAAATCTGCCAATGTGGTAAGTAAAATTTTTGGATTCGTCAATAATTCTTACAATATGAAAACTAGATTTAATTTCCCAATTTAAATACTTTTCACTTGGCAGTATGTATCTGCTAAGAAAGGATATTCCAAAATATCAGTATTTAGGGGTAAAAACAACCTGTACAATAGAAAACCTAAATATCCCAAATCTAAAAATACTTTGACTGAATTGATTGAAATTTGATGACGATAGAAAAATGCACAGCTCAGCACAATTAATGCGTCCCCCATGGCCTGAAGAGAGAAGGGGGTGGACATTATACACGGTTCACAATATTAATTCTTTTCATCAGTTTGTTTCTGTACAATCCTTGCTTCTCTCTTGCCTTAAGCCTCAGTTCCTCATAAAAAATCATCCCTCGGTTGTCTACATTTGACACTCCTGTGTTGTCTTTCATCTACCCATGAAGAGGTCACTACAATACATTTACTGGGAGAAAACAACCCCTTAGGTGAATATGGGGATGTAGACTGATTAGTAAATTGAAAGGGTTAAATCCTGTTTTGCCACCACAATCTTGTACAAATGGTGCTAATTCTGCACCAACTCATTGGTTGATCATATCCCCTCTCACATGTGAACCAGACCCCTGGGTACTTGAACTCTTGCCATTAGGGCATCTCTGCACTCTTATACCTGAAAAGAACAAGTCAGTCTTTTGTCAGTAAGGACTTTGACTTCAAATTTGGAGAGGTTGCTGCAGCACACTCAGCTACAAACTCCTTTGTGCGCCTGCCAGCGTGAAAATCAGCTCTGGACAAGTGTCAGTTCACCACTGTGGACAGTCACTCATTTTGAGCCCATTTAGAGTTCCCTAGAGTATTTGTCTGGATTATGCATTTATTCTAGTGGTCAAATACATTTTTGGTATTGAACACTCCTTTCAGTATTTGCTGAACCATGTGTTGGGAATATTTCGGGTTAAATAACTTTTTGATTGGTGAATGGGGAAAGCCAGACATAATTTGACGTTTATTTGGTCCTTTTATTGTTTTATCTACTGTAGCATAAGGCAAGTAACAACTAATCTCGAGGAAAAGCTTTCAATATTTCCTGTTAAATCTCACGTTTTTGTGGCGCTGGCTGGAGTTGTCCTCAGTAGGGTATCTGAGCTGAAGCACCGCTCCGTGCAGTTGAACGGTTTCTGACATCTAAGTGCTGATGCGGCTGTCAGCTTGTTATCGCCAACATCCAGGTCATGCAAGAACGCTCTAGAAACCTTGTTAAAGGCAGCAGTTGCCAGCGGTGATAACGCGATGGCGTGTGTGTTGATAGTTGAGTGCTTTTCCTGTCGATCTGCACCTTTTCGGTAACCGTCGAGTCCGCTGCTATGAATTGGAATGTCAGCGGGAGGGGACGGTGCGGTTCAGGTGGGGGGGTTGGAGGAGGGTGGGCTTTGAGATCTGTAGTCTGGAAAATCCACGAATAAACAAGCCGCGGAGTAGTCAGTTTCTGCCTTTGTCCTCTCTAAGGAATTATATCAAAGATGGAAATATGCAATATTTAAACAGATTTGATACTACCACTATCCGACAAGCACAAAGTGAGAGCAGCAGGACAGAGCGCCCGGTTAGCTGCAGTGCAGAGGAACAAGACGCGGCGGCGGCGGCGGCAGCACCTGCGACTCATCCCGGGGTAAGGAAGGACATTTCACGCGTTTATCTTCTAGACAACTGGGAATTTGGAATGGGGTCACAGACTTGCGCAATGATCGTTAAACACGATGGACACGTAAACGGAGAGCATTGATATGTCCTCATTTGCACTGTGGCAATACGAGAAGTTTATTTATTTATTTTTCTCCAGCATGTGCTTGAAAAACGTCCTGCTCATCTGAAACCGTTGACAAAAATAACCCAAATCAGAGAAAGAAATATTGTAGAAATGACACCTCTTATTTAATCAATCAATAAATTTGCTTGTTGTCCGAATGAATTCCCACGTTTTTGAGGAATATCCTCAGTAAGACAATGACAAACAATCAGTTGATGTTCGAGCTTATTGAGATTTTTAACATCGTACGGTGCTCAAATAACAGTTGGGTAATTTCCAGATTTAACAAAAGTAAGGATTACAAAAAATCAATACTTCAGTAATTAAATTAAGCATAAACAATTATGTTCAGCACACGCACACACATATATTGTAATATTTAAATTAACACGGATCCTATCATTAATTAAATAAGTAAGACTTTTAACAGTGTTTTACAACATTTAACATGTAACATTTAGGAGGTGTTACGATTGCTACACTAGTTAGCCCTATAAATGTTACACATGTGCATTTAAACTATATGTGGCAACTACATGTGTGTTTTAGATAAAAGTATCATATAATATTTACATTTTAATTTTTAGAACCACTTTTAGTTTTGGATCACTGGAAGTTAGGAGCCATCATTGCTGCAAAGTGTGCAACCACCAAGTGTTGGCTGGACAGTCGCTCGTTCTCTAATGCATTATTCACATTCCTAATTCAGACACTCACTACTGCCGCGTTTATTCATTCACCTTCATACTCATCTAAGCTACTTTAGAGTCTCTTTACAGTTTAGGATATATTTATTTGGTTTTGGATTGAAGAGAGCCAAACCCTCTTTTAACAAAGTGTGCAACACAGGGCCTGTCTCTGGATGACGATCTGTTCCTCCCTTACTCGCTCACTTATTCCCTATGTCATTTATCCCCACTCCTATTTGCTCAGTCTCTCATTCTGTCACATGCCTTCTTGCTAAATCACTTACTCACTCTCTGCCTATTGTGCACTTTCTACCGTTCTAACTCATTTACTCACACCACAAGTCTTCAGTCAATCAGTTCGGAGGAAATTGTAGCCTGCGCTGCATAAACAAAAGTTTGTAGGTTTTTGTATTCATTGTAATTAT
This sequence comes from Erpetoichthys calabaricus, assembly GCF_900747795.2. NCBI lineage: Eukaryota > Metazoa > Chordata > Cladistia > Polypteriformes > Polypteridae > Erpetoichthys > Erpetoichthys calabaricus. The sequence continues at coordinate 179,507,972 of NC_041395.2, forward strand.
TTTATTGACTTGAATTGTTTTGTTATAATGTATAAACTGCAGATTAGTAAAAGATAATGTACGATGCCACATTAAGATCAGATACCCCTTCCCTAGCCACCTACACCCACAGCCAGAACAGAATGAGAAGACAAGCTTCTGAGAGTCAACAGCTTGCATTATGGGTGCCAAACAAGACAACTACAGATCAACAGCTCTGCAGTATCCATATCTCCAGTTATTTGTTTGTTCAAGACTGATGGTGTTTCCTGGTCCAGACAAGACTCTTGTTCTTATTTTGCAGTTTTAACTGTGGCTTTCTTACTGCCACTTGACCTGTCAAGCCTGCAACTCAAAGTTTTCTATTCATAGTTGAAATTGACACTTGCTTACTTTGACTACTATCCTGTGAGGCACCTATCATACAAGCTGTTGACTCTCTGCCACTTGTTTTTAGATTCTGTTGGGGCTTTGGATCTGCCAGACCTATTCATGTTAGAGTTGCTGCCAAGTTCTTTTTGATGGTGTAGGAAACTATACTCACTGACAACATGGGTTTTGATGCGATTTCTCTAAAGGAAAGACCTACAGTTTTAAAGATTATAATGGTCAGACTGTCTTTCTTTGTTGTTTTTCTTGCCATTATGATAGCAAAATACAGTGCAATATTGTCCAGCTAGTGCTTTGGAGGGTGTAGAAACACAGTTTGTTCCAGAACTGCTTTTTTACAGACAGAGGATTTGTAAGTAATCAGCAAAAGTTAGAACACCTGTAGGAATTGTTTGCATCAGTTTTTAAGGCCTGTTTAAGTTGCATTGCTGCAGAACAGCTGTATGTTATCAACCCATTACTTTTTCCCTTAAAAGGCCTTTTTTTTTCTATAATTGATAATTACATTGTTTTTCAGTTTCTGGTAATCTCAACCATTTGTTAGCCTCTGGCACTTTACTAATTACCTTTGTACCATATCAGGTTATTCACTGGACTAGAACTGCTTAATTTTCAATAAAAAGCTGGAAAAATGGGAGTGCTTTGGCAAATAGTGTGTGTTTCTGTGTGTCTATATATATATATATATATATATATATATATATATATATATATATAGATAGATAGATAGATAGATAGATAGATAGATAGATAGATAGATAGATAGATAGATAGATAGATAGATATAGAAAGACATATTGATTGCTACCACATAATTGCCTGTTCAGAGGTGCAGGATATTTCTGTTAACAAGCTTGTGTACCGGAAAAAGTGGTCACTGAGTGAATTTACAGTATATTCTAATTAAATCTTTCAGTTTCTCAAATTGCAAATTTACAAATTAATGCATTGATGTATAGCAACATGGGCATTTTTAAAGAAAAGTAGGGAAATACTGTCATGAATCAGTTTAATTCATTTTGAAACCTCTAGCAGAAATATTCAAGTGAAAATAAAGTTGCCATCAAAAAAGCAGTGCACTGAATTTTCTGCTGAATGCCTGTGCCTAAGGGTCTCCTGTGTACCGTTTAAGGAATGCTTACATTTGTCCTTGACATTGAATTGTTTAATTACTTTTTAGACTGTTTCATTATTAATCTACTGTGAGGCAATAATCTCTTTATCCCACAGCTCTTCAAGAGGTACTACAAAAGACAGTCAAGGAATAAATGAGAGTATACAATGTGGACTGATCATTTTGGTGTTACACAAATAATTAATTTTGTGCTGATTAACTTTGTGATAGTAAATTTCTTGATAAAGTAAAAATCCACCCAAAAGTGATCATTTTTTGTGTTTCAATTACCCTTTGTTGTTTGTAGTAAGTAAAATGTTTAATCTCACATTTTTATGGAGAATGGAGATAGCAAAGGTCCTGATACAAAGCATTTCAATGAGGACCAAAGCTGAACAAACAATATCAAAAGGTCCATAGAAAAAATCTCCATTTATTCATGTTCCATAATGCATGTCATATACTGTATTCAGTTGTATGCTCATGTCATCCTAAACACATGTGTTTTAGCTAAAATCTTATTAAAGATTATATTCCACCTTTGGAATATATTCCAGTGAACATCTGGGAAGTGAGTTCAGATGAGAATGGTCTGTTAAATTGAAGACACATCTTCCCCCCTCACTCATTGGTCAGTAGTCCTCCTCAGTAACAGCTCATTTGTTGGCTACCATGACATTTCACATCATACATGTAACAGGCTAAGAGAGGTTAAGAAATAGGAAAAAAGCAACTGATAGAATTATCAGGTTGTAAGTATGCCTGATATTTGTGCATATTCAGTATACTTCAAGTTTCACAAACTGACATTGAAAACCCAGAACTACTACATTTTGGCTTAACAACCAGTGCATAAGCAGAAAGTGGGTTTTCAAATCAAAAACTCAAAGCTTATTATGCCAGGAATTTTTTTTTATTGACCATTACTACAAATAATACAGGGTAATTAACATATATATATATAATATGTGTGTGATTTTGGGTGGTATACTCCTTTCACATTCCTTTAACTATTTTTTTGCAGAATAGTACTTTACATCACTACTAGTATAAAACCTATAGCTTGCATTATCTTAAGTACTGTATACTAGAAGTAAATTACACTTTGACTTTTGAGTATACAGTATACTATACAAATATATAGTATAAAAGAGAGTTGTTTTCCCCATTACAGCTATTTCAGCATTAATATCAGATCATCAAAAAGAATATTCCAAAGACTTTTCACTTCTAATGAATTTCTAAAGGCTGCAAAAGAGAAAATGTTTTTCTGAGGCATATCTGGTGTTCACAGTGGATCCAAAATTCACAGTTACACTCTGGCTGGCCAAAGCCCTTAGATAAGGAAATGTTTACATTACGTTTAAATGGATCTCCTTGAAGGACATTTGTGCACAGAGCAAAAAAATGCAGGGTTCCTCAAAGTGTGTGTGCATATTTTAACAAAAAATAGCAATTCTCATATTAATACAGTAAATAAAGCAAAGTTCAATGTGCTCTCTTGAAGTATGTTAGATGGTGTTGCTACTATCACTGTGGCCTAGGTATTGACCCTTGTTCTTGTTTTGTATGGTTGTGGTTGTATTGTTTATGTGTTTGCTAGTCACATGCTCAGCTGTCATCATGACAAATTTCATTGTCATTTTTTCCTTGTTTAATGTGACGGCTGAGTAAGGTCTTTATTCATATGAAAACAGTTTTGTTCATATTAAGCGCTGGGGTAAGGATTAACAGTGATTCATAGGAACTTTGGCTTGATTTTGACCACGATTTTTGGTTTCTTGTTTTGGTTTTGGCACTTGATTTTCTCTTATCTCTTTTGGTGTTCAGACCCTTTGTCCAACTCTGACCATGCCATTTAACATTGCATTTGGCTTTAAAAGATGCTGAAAAGACATTAGCACTAGGATGTATTACCTGATTCTTTCTATAACTTTGGTGTCCCTTGATCTCTTTGAGGTTGTAACAATAAGAAGTAACCTCTTGCTGTCTCTTGTCCACTATTGGACTAACCTTTGTCACCCTTCCTTGGCAAATGTCTTATGTTAGAGGTCATACAGTTATTCATTTTTTTTAGTAAATATGGCATACTACCATTGGTCTGCTTACCCTTACTGGCCCTTGAAGGGCCTTTACCGGTACCACAGTGGACTCCTGATTTGAAGTATTGACCCAGTATTATACCACTGGCCTTTTCATCTCGTTTGCCCAAAAGCATATTCCTACTCTTTTAAATATAAAATTTTCACCATTTGTAAATCTTGTTGTCTAAAAGAGCACTAGAGTTACCTGAACTAAGTGCTCATTTTTGCCCCAGTTACTTAATAGGAAACACTAAGACTTTAGACTGCTTAATGGACATTTCATTCTCCCTCACTCAATAATGAATTCACTTTTGATGGTTTTTAAGAAATGTCTGCAATTAAGGCTTTCCTTGAAGCCATCTGCAGTTTTCCTAACTAGAAGCCACTTCTAAATTTAGTATGTATTATCTCTTTTGTGAATACTTATCTGAGCTTTAACCACACTTGATTGCTTATTGTCTATCTCACTATTCATTTGTGTTTTAAATCTTCAGTTCCCAAAGATTTTTTTATGTTAAACAAAGCACAATAATACATAACAATATAGGATTAACAGTCAAAAAATCTAATCTTTGTGCTCCATAGCACCTTATGAAATATACTGTATACTTGTCTGCCTTGTAGCAAAAGGTCCTACTCCTTCACTGCCCACTTTTCTCTAGTGTTATGACTTTGTTTGTACTTGACCTGGTAAGTTAATGGTATTGTTCACACATAAGCAGGCAGCCTTCTGGGGTTGTGAAAAAACACTGCAGGTTGCAGCTCTGCTGTTCAAGTCTCTCAGTGTATTGCCCACCAAAAGTGTGATGTGGGGAGAGCAGCAACAAATGGTTTCTACCAGACCAAAGGGGATAACTTTAAAACAAAAATGTTTATTCTTGTACTCAACTTTATACCAAAATGTAAAAAATCCCCTAAACTGTGAATGATAATAATTTTTGAAACAATTCTAGAAAGTCAGGGGATTCTCTTCTCAGTCTCATCATTTTGGAAAAGAGAATCACATTCACTGCTCTCTTTAGCAGTCCTTTCTCCACCAGTCCTTTCTCCACATGCCAAACACAGGGTTTAAATAGTCTTCCAATCCATAACCTTTGATCCTTAACAATTAAAATAAAAAAAATCAATTCACATCTAGGAATGTAGTCACACAACAAACAATATACATTATTTAGCACTAGTTCTAATAAACTCACAGAATCCCAACAACATAAATTTTAAAATACAAATTGAAACATTCTAACTACATTTCCGATCTTCTTATATAATATGCTACTGTGGTTGTCCGTTTGTCTGTCTAGGGTTTTAAATCACCTGTAGCTCGCAAATCATTTGAACTATTGACCTGAAATTTGGTACACATATACTATGTGACGTCTACTATCCACTTTCGGGGTGAAGATTGATATCCAAGATTATTCCTCTTTTTATTTTATTTTATTATAGAATCAACTCTCGGCAGCGGCCAGGAGGGCGGCCATGCGGCACATGCGTACGGGCGCTGTTCTCATCCCTACCACCTTCGCCATCATTTCCCCTACCTCTTCATATCTTAAATTATTCTTGAGGCATATTGAAGAGTTTGAGAGAAAAATGAAAGAAAACTTACTAAGTAATTGCAACACAAACACTGACTTAATCAGTTTTAACGCGAAAAGATGCCGACAAAAGAAGAGAAGAAGTGGACCGATAGGGTGGAGAAAAGTGAGCTGCTCAGGAAGCAGCAAGCGCATCAATCTCTGAGCAAACGAATGGTAAACGTACAGAGAAAGAAAGAGTATGAAAACTATGAATGCTCAAATCAAGTGTATTCACTGCATGGTATCGTGCAGTGCGCCGTTGCTCATGACCTTATAAAAAGAATATAACACCCTAATAATCAGTTTCGCTTACTGATAAGCCACAAATGTATGGAACTGAGAAACTGGAAAATTGGAAGCAAAAAAAATCTATACACAGAAAAGTAACAAAATGTATAATTTAATATATAGCATTAGTATAACGTATGTTTAGCTTCTTTGTTTATACAAGGGATTTCAGTATCTAGGAAGTCAAAAATTAAATAGTTAAATCTGACACATTTACACACATTATCTCTCTATATTGAATAGTCAAGCTATATAAACACAGAAATAACTATAAGCAATAGCAGTGTTTCTAAAAGGATATCCACAATTGTTCCATTTTGTGCAGACACTTAGATGCATTTCACACCTTAGCACTGGCATGATAACTTGAATTTGCCGCTTTTCTTCTCCTATAGCATCACTGACCCCGTCCTATTTTTCTCCCACCTTCTCCTTGCTGATAAGTCTTCACTATCATGACCAGCTGGCAAGTAACCATTTAAAGAAAATAAAACCTTGTATAAATTGGCCTATTGAGTCATTAGGTTTTTAAGCAGAGACAAGAAGTCAAAATGTAAAAAATTGAAAGTGATGCAAAAAAAAAAAAAAAAGAAGGAAACACTTTAATTTGGTTACAACAAAAATGCATCTATTGCTTATTTCCTCATATGTAATAAGACCTTAATAAAGGTTTCTTTAGGTCTTCATGACACTTATAAAACATCAGTAGATTGGTTATTCATCTTGGTGTAGTGTGGTATATTGACATGAAAATATAATTACTTGCTAATATGAAGGATTGACAGGACTTACGGTATAGTAACTATTGTGGAACGAGCCCCGGACACAGACAGGCAGACATGTTACAGTCACCACCACATGTTTATTTATACTAATAAAGTCCAAGTGCCACACAACCCACTGACTTCCCCAAAGTCCAAGACAAACCACACTATGCCTCACTCTTCAGGCCGCCTCCTGTCTCTTCTCCAAGATCTCCTGTGTCTTCCACCTGATTCCAGCCTCTCTGTGAAGGGAGGTGGCCCCTTTTATAAGTACCTGGATGTGCTCCAGGTGTGTTCCGGCAATCTCCCACCAACACGCCCCAATGTGGCAGAAGTGCCGGCTGCATCCCCGGAAGCACTCCGGGTGTCCCTGCTCCTCTTCCCCCCAGCACTTCTTGGTGTGGCGGAAGTGCTGAGGTCCAGGGCTTTCCAGGCATTGAGGCGCCCCCTGGCGGTGACCACGGGCCCCTACAGCAGGGGTAGGCAACGTCGGTCCTGGTGAGCCGCAGTGGCTACAGGTTTTCATTCCAACCCAATTGCTTAATTAGAAACCAATCATTGCCAATCTCAGACCTTATTTAATTTTATGGCTTGTTAGTCTGTGCAATGTAAGGCTCTTATATCGTAGATTTTTTTTCCTTTCCAAGGATATCATCCAAATGATATGAAGCCTAAAACAGATCATTTTCAGTCTGTCACATTTTTCTATTAAGTGTTTTATTAAATCAAACAGTGCATGATGAACACACACAGATGTAATTGGAAAAAAGCTAGCTGGAGAACTGCTGGCTGCTTTGTCTTTTACATCTTATTGCTAATAAGGAGCAATTAAAACACTGAATGCAGCAGTTTAAGATTGAAATAAGCAATTAAGGTTGGAGAACCTTAACAAGCGAGACCACTAAAATGAACCATCAAAATGTCACTTAAGCAATATGTGCTTCATCAGCAATAATTGAGTTCTCATTAAGGAACTGGGTTGGAACAAAAACCTGCACATACTGCGGCTCACCAGGACCGACGTTGCCTAACCCTGCCCTACAGGGTTGGGCTTCACAGCTCTGTACCCGCAGTTCCCAACACAACCAGGGCGGAGGCCCCCTCGTGGTCTGGAGGAGGCACAGGCCCTCCTCTGGTCTTCCTGGGCGTCCGGGCTGGGTACCACCCCCAGCCGGCTGCCACAGTGCCCCACTGCCAGCGAAGACCCGTCCAGCAAAGCGGCCCGTCCCGCGAGGGCAGGTCCCCAACGAAGCGGGTCCTACTGTGTACCCAGGGTCCGGTCCTGCAAGATAAAGAGAAACAGGGGCAGAGCCGCTGCCTGGACACCACCTCCTGGCATCCCTCCATGCCACGCACAGCGCTCCCCCCTCTGACCGGCACCCCGGGACTTGCCTCTTCGACACCCCCTCCGTGGGTTCCGTGCCCCTCTTAATGAATCAACCGACGGGGCTGCTTGCTGACTTTGAGGTTCCTCTCTGCCTCAACAGGTGCGGCCCTTCTCTGGATGTGAGCACCCAGCATCACGTCCCATCCTATCGGAGGAACTGGCATTCTCCCCTCGATTCCTCCTTTTACTTTTGGACGCCATGACAGTCTGGGTCTGCACATGGCAAACATACAGATCTAACCCCAACACAACCAGGGCGGACGCCCCCTCATGGTCTGGAGGAGGCGCAGGCCCTCCTCCGGTCTTCCTGGGTGTCCCGGCTGGGTACCATCCCTAGCCGGCTGCCACACTATGTAATGCTGTATCAAGAGAAATGTGTCTCAGTTTAAGCCACCTCTGACTACTCAAAAGTGTAGTTTTTTAGTAGGTCACATTACAGAGCTACTGTAAATAATCTATCTACTGATGTCTTGTAATTGTCATGAAAACCAAAAGAAGTCTGTGTTAATGTACATTATAGTAAATGACTAGTAGATGCATTTTTGCAGTACCTAAACTTGTTCTTCTTCTTCTTTTGGCAGCTCCCATTAGGGGTTGTCACCAGGGCTGTGGAGTCGATAGATAAATCCTTCGACTACAACTCCTTAGTCCTTAGTTTCCGGTACTTCTGACTCTGACTCCAACTCTGACTCCGATTTCCCAACTCCAACTCCTCTGTATTTAATATGTTAATGTATTTTCCATGTTGATTGAAGGAAGGCAACATACATGTCATTTAACCACAGAACTACTGGCTAGGAAGTTGACTGTGTACCGTATTGGCCAGTTTAAATGACTGACAAAAGACAAGAATCCCTGAACACACATCAGGCCATAGCACCCACCTCCACCTACGTCATTACACTTATTTACACTCAAATTAACTTGTTAAACACATTATATCTGAAATGAAATGAAAACATTTTTTGTAATGTACCGCAATCCAGATTACAATATGTGAATGTCAGGTTGTATAATAGCTCAGCTGAACTTCACACTAGTAGCAACACAACTATGCACTGGGCTTTATTCTTACATCAGAGAGGTACTTAGTTTGTGAAGTTTGTGAAATGGGACATTTGAACTTGCTGGTTGTTTTTTTTCATTACAATTTAAATTTATTAGGAGTCGGAGTCAGTACATTTTTGCCGACTCCGACCCTGACTCCAGGTACCCAAAATTGTCTCCAACTCTGACTCCACAGCCCTGGTTGCCACAGCAGATCATCTTTTTCCAAATCTTTCTGTCCTCTACGTCTTGTTCTGTTACACCCATCACCTGCATGTCCTCTATCACCACATCCATAAACCTTCGCTTAGGCCTTCGTCTTTTCCTCTTACCTGGCAGCTCGATGCTTAGCATCCTTCTCTCAATATAATAATAATAATAATAATTCATTACATTTATATAGCGCTTTTCTCAGTACTCAAAGCGCTATCCACACAGGGAGGAACCGGGAAGCGAACCCACAATCTTCCACAGTCTCCTTACTGCAAAGCAGCAGCACTATACTCAGCATATCTCCTCTGCACGTGTCCAAACCAATGCAATCTCGCCTCTCTGACTTTGTCTCCCAACCGTCCAACTTGAGCTGACCCTCTAATGTACTCATTTCTAATCCTGTCCATCCTCGTCACACCCAATGCAAATCTTAGCATCTTTAACTTTGCTGCCTCCAGCTCTGTCTCCTGCTTTCTGGTTAGTGCCACCGTCTCCAACCCCTTATAACATAGCTGGTCTCACTATCGTCTTGTAGTCCTTCTCTTTCACTCTTGCTGATACAAATTACTCCTGACACTCTTTTCCACCCATTCCACCCTGCCTGTACTCTCTTTTTCACCTCTCTTCCACAATCCCCATTAGTCTGTAAATCCCCATTACTCTGTAATTTGCAGTACCTAAACTAAAGTGTTACAAACAAAATCCTAAAAGATCCTAACACTAGTTTGAAAATTAGAGGATAAAATGGTAAGCCCTGTGCTGAATTTCTAAGAGAAGAGTTTCCTTCATCCTTAGACTTGGTGTGGACACCTGTGTAATTTAACTTGCAGGTAAAGGGAATAAACACTACAAGGCTAAAAACTCTGAAAAGGCAAACAGCCTTAAAATTCCAAGTAGAAGCACAGAAATAAAATATCACAAAAAAGTACATAGATTGCAAAGGAAGAGACAGACAAAATCATTTTATATTTTTAAGACTAGAAATTTAAAGATTCCTGTAATTCCAAAATGTCAGAAATTAGCAGAATTAGCAGCTTTAAACTGGTTTCAGTGGGTGTGTTGAGGACTATTTAAAGGCAATGCTGTGCTTCCCGATTTCCTTGCCCAAGAAAAAATGAATATAAAAATAGACAGTAGTACAGGTATACAAGGTCTAAATTTAAAAATGAAGGTGTTTCAGACAATATGGAGGAGCAATGCTTACCCTTAGATCTGTGGTGTCAATGGTGTTTGCATCTCTTTCTTGTGACTGTGAGATCTTAATAACAGATACAGCATATGTTTTGAGTGCATTTGAAGCTGAAACTTTCATTTTCTGTCTGATCCTTGTAAAACTATGCTAAGGAAAACCTAAATGTTTAAAGCATGTTGACTTATCACAATAACTTTTGAGCTTTAAATAAGTTTAAGCATATAAGGAGAGTAATAATTATTAATGTTTTGCTCCAGTTTTACTTTCATTTACAGCATCAGAAACAAGGGAAAGTAAAGGAAACCTAACTCTTTTAACTTTGGAAAATGAATGGCTGAGGAGAGATATTATTGCATTGTACCAGAGTTTGGGCATGATGATTACTGTCAACTGGTTGGCACTAAGTGCAGTAGTCAGATCTTAAGAACAAGTGGTGGAAATGAATTAAGCTTTAAACAAAACACCAATGCTGTTACAAGTGGGGTCTGAAGATCCTACCCCTAAATGGCAACATTTCACAGTGGTTTGTTTTAGTTGTGGTAAGCATTGTCACTTCATAGCTCAAGCATCCTTGGTTTGTATTCTCTGCCTGACTGTTGTCCTTGTTGAGTTTGCACATTCTCCAAATATGTACAGGGTTTCTCCTCCAGGTACTGTACTCTGATTCTTCTCCCACATATCCCATAGAAATGTAGATTAGTATGATTGGCTTTTCCAAACTAAGGCACTTTAGTGAGTTGTGGATGTGTGTAAGTGGGGCGATGCTATGGACTGACTTACAAGTCTGAATTAACCATCCATCCATCCATCCATCCATCCATTCATCCATTGTCTCCCGCTTATCCGAGGTTGGGTCTTGGGGGCAGCAGCTTGAGCAGAGATGCCCAGACTTCCCTCTCCCCGGCCACTTCTTCTAGCTCTTCGGGAGAATCCCAAGGCGTTCCCCAGGCCAGTCGAGAGACATAGTCCCTCCAACGTGTCCTGGGTCTTCCCCGGGGCCTCCTCCCGGTTAGACGTGCCCGGAACACCTCACCAGGGAGGCGTCCAGGAGGCATCCTGATCAGATGCCCGAGCCACCTCATCTGACTCCTCTCGATGCGGAGGAGCAGCGGCTCTAATTTGAGTCCCTCCCGGATGACTGAGCTTCTCACCCTATCTTTAAGGGAAAGCCCAAACACCCTGCGGAGGAAACTCATTTTCAGCCGCTTGTATTCGCGATCTCGTTCTTTTCGGTCACTACCCATAGCTCATGACCATAGGTGAGGGTAGGAACATAGATCGACTGGTAAATTGAGAGCTTCGCCTTGCGGCTCAGCTCCTTTTTCACCACGACAGACCGATGCAGCGCCCGCATTACTGCGGATGCCGCACCGATCCGTCTGTCGATCTCACGCTCCATTCTTCCCTCACTCATGAACAAGACCCCGAGATACTTGAACTCCTCCACTTGGGGCAGGATCTCGCTACCACCCCTGAGAGGGCACTCCACCCTTTTCCAGCTGAGGACCATGGTCTCGGATTTGGAGGTGCTGATTCTCATCCCAGCCGCTTCACACTCGGCTGCGAACCGATCCAGAGAGAGCTGAAGATCACGGCCTGATGAAGCAAACAGAACAACATCATCTGCAAAAAGCAGTGACCCAATCCTGAGCCCACCAAACTGGACCCCCTCAACACCCTGGCTGTGCCTAGAAATTCTGTCCATAAAAGTTATGACAGAATCAGTGACAAAGGGCAGCCCTGGCGGAGTCCAACTCTCAATGGAAATGGGTTCGACTTACTGGCCGGCAATGCGGACCAAGCTCTGGCACCGATCGTACAGGGACCGAACAGCCCTTATCAGGGGGGCCGGTACCCCATACTCTTGGAGTACCCCCCACAGGATTCCCCTAGGGACACGGTCAAATGCCTTTGCCAAGTCCACAAAACACATGTAGACTGGTTGGGCAAACTCCCATACACCCTCCAGGACCCTGCTAAGGGTATAGAGCTGGTCCACTGTTCCGCGACCAGGACGAAAACCACACTGTTCCTCCTGAATCCGAGGCTCGACTATCCGACGGACCCTCCTCTCCAGGACCCCTGAATAGACTCTTCCAGGGAGGCTGAGGAGTGTGATCCCTCTGTAATTGGAACACACCCTCCGATCCCCCTTCTTAAAGAGGGGGACTACCACCCCGGTCTGCCAATCCAGAGGCACTGTCCCTGATGTCCATGCAATGTTGCAGAGGCGTGTCAACCAAGACAGTCCTACAACATCCAGAGCCTTGAGGAACTCCGGGCGTATCTCATCCACCCCCGGGGGCCCTGCCACCAAGGAGTTTTTTGACCACCTCGGTGACCTCAGTCCCAGAGATGGGGGAGCCCACCTCTGAGTCCCCAGGCTCTGCTTCCTCATTGGAAGGCATGTTAATGGGATTGAGGAGGTCTTCGAAGTACTCCCCCCACCGACCCACAACGTCCCAAGTCGAGGTCAGCAGCACACCATCCCCACCATATACAGTGTTGACACTGCACTGCTTCCCTTCTGAGATGCCGGATGGTGGACCAGAATCTCCTCGAAGCCGTCCTGAAAGTCGTTCTCCATGGCCTCCCCAAACTCCTCCCACGCCCGAGTTTTTTGCCTCAGCAACCACCAAAGCCGCATTCTGCTTGGCCTGCCGTACCTATCAGCTGCCTCCAGGGTCCCACAGGACAAAAAGGTCCTGTAGGACTCCTTCTTCAGCTTGACGGCATCCTTCACCGCCGGTGTCTGAATTAACCATTTTCCTAAATTAAAAACACACATCTGTTGAATGTACTACACTAAAGCAGAATCTCTAAATAAAATAAAAATCAAGTAGTTACAAAGAGGACGTGTAAAATGCACAGTGACAGTGCCCAAGCTATGCTTTAAACTGAGAACATGGGGATGCATTGCTAAATGCTATTCTATTATGCTGCACTTGAAGTAATTGTAGAATATTTTAGAGAAAAGCCAAGCAAAATGACACCTTTTATTGGCTAACTAAAAAGATTACAATATGCTTTAATAATATAATAATCCTGCTGGATACAAATGCATGTACTTGGCATACATTCTACCTTTGACAAATGTTCCCTTTTAGGTCTAAACCACGGTACATCTTAGTTTCTACCAAATACTCACTGGCAACCTTAAACCACAAAATCCTGGGAAAATGTCTTGCATAGCTTCTGATTGTGCTCATGTAGTGGCAAAAGAGGGTCTAAGCAGAAGGATGTAGATTTTAACTAATTTCACTAAGATTGTTAGTCAGCAAAAGCTTATTTTCCTCAAATTTCCTCTCTTTTGTTACAGACTGGCTATAATGTTTATGTCTGTGACATTAATTGTTACATATTAGTTTTGAATTTTATTATTTCATTGTCACTTATAATCTCTATGTTGTTTTTTGCTTAAAGGCCATTATGTATAAACATATTCTGTCTGCATATTGCATTATGCAATCTTGGTTTAGGAATGTTTATAACAAAGTGGAAACAAAATTTTGACAAAGTATTACTGTGAGTGAACCAGGCTAATATTGCTAAAGTGCCATGCCCATTCACTGCCTGTGTGAAGTTTGCATGTTCTGCCCCTCTCTGTGTATATTTCTTTTCTTCTGGCACCTCTGTTTTCCTTCCATATACCAAAGATGTGTGCATAAAATCCATTGGTATTCTAAATTGACTCAGAGTGTGAGTGTGTGAATCTTTGGGTCCAATGATAGACTGGCACATCATCTGATGTTGCCAGGGTAGGCTCAGGCCCCCTGTGGCAAAGAATTGGATTAAGAGAGTTTGAGAATGTGATTTTAGATTATTAAAATGTCTAAATGCCAAAAATAATTTTCTAGTTGCATGCTGAATTTGGAGAGAATAAAACTAAAGTCCTGTTGCAACATGTTGCTAGGATTAGGGATATTTTGTCCGAGTAGTAATACATTTGTTCTTTAACCCTTTAATAAAAAGTAAATATGTTTTACATTGGTTATGATCTTGCTAAGAAATGATGCACACATTCTAGGCAGAATTTTGAGAATTATTGATTAATATAAATTGTGTGATATCATTTTGGAGTTAGCATTACATATGTGTATAAAGGACAAAGCAATGCTGTAGATAAGAAAGGTAAGTATTAGATATAGATCAAGTACTAAATGACACTTACTTACTCTGTGATAAAAATAAGAAATTGCAATTGCTATTCCATATGTACATTATACTGTATTTGTTAAATAAGATCTCATGTAAGAATTAAGAAAAACTCAAAACAAGCTTAGAGTGTATTTTTTTAAAGGAATGGCTACTTACTTGTAAATGTAGATCTACAATGATTAAACGCAAAGGAAAGCTTTTGCAAATCATATTCATAAAATAAGTATATACTACAGAATTTGAATGTATGAAAAGGTACACCATCATGTAAGGGGAAGTAAAAGGAAATAGTTGCCCATGCCTTGACAGCCGGTGAGTTTTATTTTTGCACATCACATCCCTTTTGACTGCGAAATGCCAACTAAATAATAAAGTGGTAACACTCCCCCAATTTCTGGAGTGATGGCTGTGAGGCTCGGAATCTGTGCCAGCAATCGGAAAAGTTGCCTGTTCGAATCCCGTAAACCCCAGAAGTGACTTTACTCTTTTGGGCCCTTGAGCAAGGCCCTTAACCTGCAGCTGCTTTGTCCTGGGTATGACATTAATCTGCATCCAGCCCTGCAAGGAGGTCCTCCAACTTACAGGGAAAACTTGGGGGCTGGTGGCAGGATTGGAACTCCAGCCACCGTAAAAAAACTCACACTTTTCCAGTGTGGTGCTGAGGTGTCACCCGTTGATCTGGGATCCCAGTTCAGGTGGTTCGTTGTGTGGTGGGTGTGGCAACGCACCATCGGCACATGCGCCCAACCTCCCTGTTTCTCTCTCTCTCTCCCTCCCCATTTTCTCCTTTACATTTTTCTCATTCTATGGTCCTGGTTAGGCACTCTTTGTCCAAGTCACTACTCTGTTTAATTCACATAAAGGCACACCACAAATTTTACCATGTACTGTAAATTCATGACTTGCCATCATAATATACTGGCAGGGTGATTAGTTTTTTAATGATGACAATGGAAGGTGGAGGAAAGTATTTTTTATGGTATTTGTAAAAACTGTGGAATTCAGTAAGTGAGACATTAGCTTTGAAAACAAAGGTTTGACATTAAATTTCAAATTAAAAAATGGCTATCGTCCAGTATTATGTATTTTTTTTATTTTTCTGTATTGTTCCTAATGTGGATTTTAAATAATATTGATAGATATACAAATATTTGTGGAAATGACTGTTGTTGTCAATACGGTAAAGATGAGTCAAAAATTGCATTAAAGGCTGCAGTGAGATAAATTGATATAATTATAGTGTTTATGGCATGGAGACTTAAACTATATCATTTGCCAATTAGGCTAAGAACAAATCTGTTCTATACTTTATGAGAAAGCAAAAAAATATATTATATGCAGCTAAATATAAAAGGACATGGGATGCTATAATTTTTTTAGAATTAAAATAGGTCATTTAAAGTGGATCATTTGTCATTTATAGAAAACCAAAAAAGTTACGGAACACCTAACTTATGGTCACAAGTTTATATCTTATAGTACAATCTTAACACTATATGTGTACATGATCCTAAACTTGACTATTTTTAAAGATATGGGCACTGCATAAAACAGAAGAACATAATAGTACTTTCTTACTAGATATTAAGTTCTGTTTGGAGGTTAATTGTTCTTAGACATGTTTTTGTTTTACCTTATGGAACCCTTAAGGAATCAGTACTAAAATAATCTAAGCTAAGGAGTTCCTTTCACAAAAGAGTACAATCATAGGAACACTGTCTCATGGAGTTGTAGCTTGGAGTTATAAAGTGAATATAGTATTTAAATTGTGACCTTAAAATACTCTAGATTTTTAATGCAACATAAAACAAAAATGCCCTTGGTTACTTCAATCTGTATTTGGTCTTGTAACCTTCAACTACACTTACACTTAATCTTTAGGGATGATCTTTCATTTTTCCATTGTCACACATTAGCCTCCATTTTGAATAGTACAGTAGTATGTATTGATTTACTACAACAAGAACAAACTGTCTACATGGGCCCCACAACGTGCCTGTGATTATTCAGTTTGTAAGCAGATGAAAAGCAGTTTCTCACGTATAGTTCTGTATTGTGTGTTGGTCTGTTAAATGATAGCTCATCTGAATACATATCTGCAGATTTTACTATTAATGAATAATTCTTGCTTCAAGCTGAGCTCAATCCTGGACATATTCCATTGTCTCTGGTTAAGACAACAATTGTAGTACTCAGTTGAGACTGATAACAGTATACAGCACCACGGAAAATGCCGGAATGGAGACTCTAATATCCAGATAAAAAGCCCAAAATTACTAGAATAAGATACAGAAAGGAAAAGGCACAAAATGAGTTTATAAAGAAAACCGCAAGTCAAAGTGTATGCACGCAAACCAATTAAGTATGCACGTAAACCGATAGTAAATATTCATAAACCGAATGTGTTCACACATAAACCAATAGATTACACACAGAAATATATGATTTATGGCCTGTTTGGCCCCTCATAGGAAGCAGGTGGAAAACATTAATCTTATCAGTCAACAATACTCCACATTTGGAATTTTATAGATAAACAATAATTTTTATACTTTAGCATAACATTCTTAAACCTGCCTAATCCATTTTAGGGTCACAGGGTGCAGAAGACTGGAACTGTTGGCAGTTTTTCATATGGCCCACTCACACACACCCACCCACACCCATGTGCATTTGGGAATGTGGGAGGAAATCTGCCCAAACATGAAGACAATTAAAACCTTCAACAACCAGCTGTTGTATTCAAGCTCACTGCTCCACTGTGCCGGTTTCACTACATTGCAGCAACACAAATTTTCATAGCTTATGTTCTGCAATTGTCCACTCTCCAGAGATGATTCTGTTTACTTCCCAGAGCAGCTTAAGCTGTCACTGCAAACTGATAATCCATCAAGATCCACTGCCACTATAAAGATTGGCAGCTGGTCATCGCCCACGCTACCTTTCTGTTCAGCCAGTTGAACAATGTTGCCTGCCTTGATCACATTTTGCTGCAGCTTCTCATTTGTACAAATTCTGCAAGTATCTGGTTCAGATTATGCTCAGGGTTACAAAGTGTGCACACAACTGGTAGCTTACAGTGATATTTCTCCTTGTATCTAAATGTAAAGACAACTATTGCTTTCTAGGTGGTCTAGCCTTGGTGCATGCCCATTATCTCCACATGTAGTCTTCTTGCCTCACACCCAGTTTCCAGTGAACAACCAAACTGACAAATGCGGGGCGAATGATATACCATAGATCCATTTATAACTGGCACCCTCGGTATGACTATAGAAGTCCTCTGTGTCTTTGCCCCTGCAAGCCTTTATTAGGCAATGTATTGTACAGCAATTATTCAGCCTCTTGTCACTTGTTACTCCTTGAAGCTTTTAAGCTTTTTCTTTATGATTTGCCTTTCTTTACACTGCCATTTCAAGAGCAGCTCACCCACCTGAAAAGTCTTGACCTTAAGTATAGTAGCTCTAATTAAGCACATCTCCAGTATGTTGGAATTGGACTGACTGTGTTTATTATTGTCAGTGTAACAGCTTGCTCTTTCTGGGAATTGTTCACCATAACAACTGAAATAAAATGGCAAAAATGCTAAAAGATAAAAAGGTATTAATTTGTATGTAGCATCAGAGAGTCAACTAATGTATACACTTTGTAAACATTTTAGTAACACAGTTAATATATGATCATCTCCTGTTTTTTGTGTGAGCAAAACAATTGTTGAGTATAATTAGGTTGAAGACCTAAAAACATGGTTTTTAATGCATTATCTGCAAATATGTACTAGTTTTATTGATCTTTTTAATTTAATGAAAACTGTTGCAATAATATAGCAGAACTAATAATATTCAATAGCATTTTTTCCATGGCAAGGCTCATTTTCTGTATCTTTTAATTACAATGTATTTTCATCCCAATTAAAAATTACATTTGTATAGTACATAGACCATAGGAAGTATTAAGACCTTGAAGGTGACAAGGTAAATTCTCCTCTTTATTGCCTTTCATCTTTACTAACCTTTGTTAATATTTAAATTAATGAAATGGCACATGTGAGTGAGTAAGAGTGTATGAGAAAGTGTGTGCCCTGTAACTGAATGGCAACCTATGAAGGGTTGCTTATTGCCAAGTACATTTACCCAGTGATTCCAGTTTTATATTTTATTCTCTTTGACAATACTGGTGTAAAAATTGCCAATTATATTTTATGTTGTGAATGAATGATAGTGTTACACTGCTTCATTAGCCTTTCTGCTGAACAGAGTATGTACCAGGACCGGGAGTTAATATTTATGGGCAGCCAGTACCAATATAGTAAACGTTTGATTTAAATCATTTGGTTTAAATTTGTTATTGATGTGGGCCAGTGAAAGTCAAAAATAGTTAAATATTATGAAATGCTACTATACAATGGACTAGCCACGCTGCCTGTCAGAATAATTTAAACATACTTGCACTACACGTGCACTACATGTGAGCTACTTTCCTCAGTATCTGTGCATGTGAAAATGTTTCTTCACTGGTGCTCCCTCTCTTGAGTGTGTTCCCATTAAGCCTTCTTCTCAGATGCTGTTATTATTTTCAAGATGGCGTTCTCGCATCCTATCTGCTTTTATACTTGCCAGCTTTGTAGGTGACTCTTTGTATAACTCCCATGCCGTTTTTCCTCCTTGTGTGTATCATACACACACATCGCACTTCACATCACCAAAGCCAAACAGACCATAAAGGTTGCTCAGAGGGATGGAACACACAGAGTTTAATGTTTCATTATATAGTAGATAGGTAAGTGCGAACATTCGGAATATTTGCACTCTGTGATATAATTCAGTAGTACTATAATATATATAGTAGCCTGCAGGTGGATGTGAGCTCCCCAAACCCAGCACAAATAGACAGAGTGTTAGGGTTAGGGTTAGTTTTATCCACGTTTTTTATTTTTCTTGTGGGAAATGTTTTTCTGCCATTTCTGCTGTCTGAATGGAGTGATGCGGCTCATTTTATAGGGCATCTGGAAGTGCTCCAGGTGTCCTATAGTCTCCTTTTCGAAGCACGTCCAGATGTGGTGGGTGTCCTGCAATAAATGGCTCCCTAGTCCCTGTAGCATCCCCTTGGCCACACCCATTGGATCCAACAGGGCTGTACCAAACTGCAACTCCAATGAAGCCCTGTGGGAGTATGTTTTGCCCCATCTAAGCAGGGGGGCTGCCCCCTAGCTTTCTGGGAGGGTAATGCCTTAAGCTCACTAAATTAATTATGGTCAAAACTCACATAGTCCTAAGCTGAGCATAGTCTCTTCCTCAGTCTTTCCATTGTGGAGGCGTCAGGAGCCCGGCATTTGCTACTGTATAGTGACCACAAGGAGCACTACACTACCAAGCCCCAAACACCAGACACAAATGTTCAAAACATTCATCACCCCTCATCATTCTATTATCTGGTCATCCTGACTGGGACTGAAACTGAGGACCATCCCAGCCAGGTTGCGCCTCCATTCTCGTACTTCATTCATTATAGCTTCCTAGCTGGGTAGGTAGTTGTCCATGAGTCTGACAAACTGTCAAATAAGACCCACAGGAGCTGCTTCTCTGGGGGAATCTTCAAAATGCCTACCATTTTTTATTTGGTATGCTGTGATATAAAGGCTACCCTACCACTGCCATTATCTGTGTTACAGAGACACCTCCAAAATAATAAAAACAGGTAGCGTTCCGCTTGTCTGTCTCTTGCCTGCTCATTAACCATTCACTGCTTCCCCTCACCAACCACATAGTTTTCATTTTTGTGCCAGAAAGCATCATTAATCAGTTCTGACCCCTGTCACTCAGCTGTGCCTACAGAGGTGCCCTGAGCCCTCAAGTGTTAAGACTCCACCCTCAACATTGCTTCCATTTCCCACAGCCCATGCAGTAATGAGACATGTCACTATATATATATATATATATATATATATATATATATATATATATATATATATATATATATCTCATATATCTCTATTATAAAAAAAAAATCCTGGGAGGGAGACTAGAGAGACGAGACGTGATCTTCTTGGAAGACAATTTGACGTCCTGCGAGGGGCACTTTAATGTCACACGAGACAAGGCAGTGAGACAACATTTAAAACAAGTTCACGGACATCTAACCAAGCAGTTGTTATAATGCTTTTGGCAGACAGACATCATGTGCTCCCAGATCGTAAAACAATGACAAGCGACAAGCAGAACACGCATCTTGCCAGCAGCAGCAGGAAGCCAGCAGATGATCCAACTACTTCTCCTTAGTGTGCATTCAAATCCCCCCCGCCCCCACCCCTTCACAACGTGCGCGGCAGAGACATGAAGTGGCAAAAGGACAGCTGGTGTACAGGCTTTGAAATGATAGACTCAAAGCGCGACAAGCATAAACGCAGCTCGCCAGCAGCAACATGCCAGCAAATGATACACATATCAAAAGATGATGTACACACTGAGAGCAATCTTTTTGATAGCAAATGCAGAAGATTAAGAGCTGGATTTATACAGTATTAGTTTCTTAGTTCATTTTATGATTTTATTGCTGCAGTATGAATTAACTGTGCAATAGTAATGCAATTATTTGAACCAACTGACAAAGAGTTGAATTCTGGTACTGCTTTAATAGATCCTTTCAAGAAGCCTTGTTAAATTTTCTGAATGTCTACATTAGAGAAAGCTGATCTTTGATAGTGTAGAAATGTGAAGTCTAAAGGTTGAATCAGTGTCCAAGACAGCAACTAATTGCACTGTGACTCAACTAAACTAAAGACCACCAGTTAGGAACTGTAAATCTGGTCTTGCTATTTGCAAATTTCCAACCACTAAAGCACATGATATTTTATTTAAATATTCATCAGTTATTAAAAAAAATAAGAGACAGGTGTTATAATAGCCAGTATTATTGATAAATACAAGTGAGTTTCATCAGCATACAAATGTAAATGATATTACATTTCTTAATGACATCTCTAAATTGCAAAATGCTAAATCTCTGAAAGTCTAATTAAATTGTGAAGCATGCGCAAAGCAACACAATGAAAAGTTGCACTTTAACTTAAAAGCCTATTGGTTGCAGGTTTTTCTGCCATCATGAGATACACTATTAGCCTGTCGTTCATAACACAAGATAATGCTGTTTCTGTGCTATGTCTAGGCTGAAAGTTGTAGGTCTATCATGTGAAATATTAAATTTGAAATCTACTGTAAGTTTAATTCTTAAGAACATTTGGTTCTATGTTCAATATTTTAGTAATTTTTAAAAATTCACTACTTTTGCGGAATCAGAAACAACTTTGGCCAATAAATATTAATTTAATTAATTAATTGTGAACTGAGAACTTCTCTAAGTGACTAGTTAATGAACAACTACTTATTGGCAGGGTTTGATCCCTGCAGATATCAGTTCTAGAATTTCCTGTTCTTTTATTAATTTAATGTTAGCAAGGCTATATGCACAAACTATTCAAAAGGCTATTTTATGGTATTGTAAAATCTAACACATTGCTACATATGTTATGGATATTTGCCAAATGGTTGTGATTTCTTACTTGTCATTTTCTCTGTTGTTTTAACTAAGACTTGTTTATGGTTTCACTAAAATAATATTCAGAAATGGGTATGTAAAGGGCTTCACAGTTTTGTAGAATGGTAAACTAAATTTTGTTATTCTCTATTAATTAGCCTTTTCTCTAGTATTATTGCATAAGAGAACATTTAGAATCATTAAACTGTACAGAAACTGCATTCACCTTTGTTTTTAATTGAATTATTTGTACAAATTACTTTGCCAATTCTCCATGGATTTATTATGATTAAGCTTTGCCAAATTGTGCTTGAACATTAAAAAGAGGTTAACACATTAGAACACATTAGTCAGTTGCTACAATGGAATAAGACCAAAGCAAACACTTTCTTCCATTCTGTTAGTATCGCAAGAATCGTCAGGTAGGGGGGTCCTTTCATCAGACTGGCTGGCCCAGCGCTGTCTCAGCTGTGGAATGGCCAATAGGGGGAGGCAACTTGATGGCCGAGGTCTCCAGGACTCTGAACAAATCAAAATCCAATTATGTGATATCATCTACTGTTGAATTCTGCTCTGTACTTGTAAAATTTCTGTTGCACTATTATATTATATAGAGGATTACTGGTGTTCTGTTCAGTGTATTGTATTGTATTTATCCCCTTATTTTTGACATCCACTGCATGTCCAACCTACATGGAATAGGGGTCTCTTTTTGAACTGCCTTTCCCAAGGTTTCTTCCATTTTTTCCCTACTAGGGTTTTTTATGGGAGTTTTTCCTTGTCTTCTTAGAGAGTCAAGGCTGTGGAGCTGTCAAAAGGCAGGACCTGTTAAAGTCCATTACAGTGCTTCTTGAGTGATTTTGGGCTATACAAAAATATATTGTATTGTATTGTATTGTTAGGAGTTATTAGGGCAAACCACCATTGACAACACTTTCAAATTCGGGCTACTCATGGTGCATCTGTTTGTCACTGCTATGTAACAAGTAATTTTTGGGTTATATGATAACAGGTAATTAATAGATACACTACAGCAAGCTTTTAAAGCACACATTGCCTGACAATCGCTTGCTTTTCATGTATGTTGTAGTACAAACAAGTAGTAGTAATTGTATTTGAATGTTTTTTTTATTTTTTATCCATGCCTCAATTTTCTAAAGCCAATTCTGCTTCTTCAGAGTGAGAACTGAAGCCCATCCCAGAAGCACTGGTTAAAGGTCAGGAACAAACTCTGGACACCAGTAACTATACCAGAACAATTTGGAATTTGTACATAACAGAGAAAATCCACATACAGATAGGATGAAAGTGTACAGTCCACAAAGTCTGTGACCCACCTGGTGCTGTTAGGGATTGGTGCTAACAACCTTATCATTGTGCTAGCAGAAAAGGAACAAAGCATTCCATAATAAAGACTCAGAGACCATTTGCTTATTGAAAATTTCCTAAAAAGCACTTTGGATGTATAATCCTCCTTCTTTTATACTCAAGAACTGTTTTAGAAGATCAACATTGACAATAAAAATTATACAAAAGGTATTGTGTGTGTTGTCACATGTTCCTTAACTTGTAGTAATGATGATGTCTGTAGCTAACAAAATCACATTTGTCATTCCGTTTTGCTATGAGAATCATTGTGGTGTTAACGCAGTGTTGCATCCTCCTATAGAGAGAGAAGCAGCAGTTGTTCTGAGATACGCTGCAAGCATGCCTGAACTGAGAACTGAGACAAGCTTATGTGCAACCATCTCAGTTGGTTTCAGTCAACGTGACTTAAATGAAGGATATCATGGTGACAGTGATGAATGCATTTGTTGTGTGTATTCTGCATGTGTACTATCCTCACTGTCCTCCTAGCTGGCATTTTTATAAGAAGTTCTGTTTTGTAAGTGTTTCTCTTCATATGTTGAGAAGTATAATTTTAAGGCTGTGATAATAAATAATATTTCCTCATTTTATTTTCTGCCCAGTTATCCTAGATTCATTATATTTAAGTAGATCTACAGTTTATCATACTACCCTAACATTATCATTCTTGTTTGCTTCCAGATAGATAGATAGATAGATAGATACTTTATTAATCCCAAGGGGAAATTCACATAGGCTTGATCAGTAGTCTAAAAAATGCACAAAAATATTACAAATGGTTGAAAAGGTACCCTTTCTGTCATAAACTTTAAAGTAAAACTCATATCCATTACTTTAGCCATGTTTTACCCTTGACAACAGTGGACAGCACATATAGACTTAAGGGCTGAGAAGCCTGTTGGAGGGTCATTAGACAACCAGCATTCTGTTTCTTTTTTAAAATTTAAAGATTGTGGGACAGGAACATGTTTGCCAAGAGCCACTTTTCTAGACTTAAAGGTAGTTGAAGTGAAAGTATTCTTGAGGTAGTTAGACTGCAAGTGGGCCAGTTGTGTAGGATGAACACGACCTTGAAAGTGATTTCCGGTAAAGGGCTTGGACTGGAAGTAATCCTGGAATGGTGTCTAAATGTCACATCATGAAAGGTGAACACTGAGTGTGACATTCAAGAAGATACAAGAGGCAAGACAGTGTTTTTTCAACACTTGTTTTTGCCTTGTCAATCTTAGTGTACTTTAAGGAAGTTATTAAACGCAAGAGTCCATGAGCAACAGCTGTACAGCAGCAGGAAAACTTACATCTTCGTGTGGCTCAAGGGTCTGTGGTGCCTTCAAGGTGACATTTGCTTGTCCCATAAGTATTTGTGTCAAGCTTCTGCTAGGGCCCAACCCTCTGATAGATCATTTCCAGTTCTCAGCATAAAAGGAAACATATTTGCAATATCAGAATATTTAAGCTAAGCTTTGCCATGCAGACTCATTTTGTGGTGTATCTGCTCTTTAAATGTCTGCACTGTCAGAAGGCTTTCCTTTTTTTGTATTTTCTTTTCTTTTCATACCTGAGGTTGTATTCAATCTTGATTGAAGGTTCACAGTTTTGTGTTTGCATCTAAAATCTCTCCAAATGTTGACCTAGCCTGAAGTGAGGTGTTTTTGTACACCTTGTTACAATAATATATGCCATCAATGGAATGGTCAAACTCTGCATTCATTCAGTGATGACTTACAAACTTTCATCAAACAACTAGAATAAGCAGTTTAGAAAACCTTTAAGGATGGCATTGAAAGGGTAACAAACATGATTTCCTTAAAGAAGGTTATAGATGTGATTTCCTTCAGAATTTGTGTGACCCTTACCATATTGTGGTTCCCTGCAAAACTGATTTGCTGTGTGGAACCCGAAATCTGAAAGGAGATTAAATACTAAAAAAAGAAACAGCGGAAAAAATCTTCTGTAGTGCATTAAAGGACCCAAAATAGATAGGCAATATTAGAAGTTAGACAAGTGGGGAATCTCTCCAGAGGCCAATATAGACAGGAAGAACCTGCAAGAGTGTCCTACTATTAGGTGTTAGTTTTATCTGGGATACAAAGGAATACTGTGGCCTAGATGGCTATTATATTGGGAAAACAGCCATAAAGATTGTAAAAGAGGGAGCCGAACTACAACATGTCCAGTGGCTTCCAGAGAAATGGCTTCAGAATTCTAGACCCAGGAAGGCAACTGAGATTATCTAAGATGTGACTCCTTAAAGTGGATAAAAAAGACCACACTTTGCCGGAGGAGAAATGAAAAAGGAGCATTGTTCATTGTTTAGAGGTTAGCAAGTCATCAAAACACTGTATGTATTCCAGAGGAAAAGATATTTAAAAAAAATATCTGTTGGGTTTAAAATGACAGTTGGTGCTATATGGAAAGCTAAAATCTTTTAACTTGCTTTTGATTTGATTGTTAATATGTATGTTGTACACTATATTTAGACAGAAAACACAAAGTAAAAACCTTTACGTTGTATGATCTGTATCATCCGCCATCATCCCTTAATTATTATTTTTTTTACTGAATACTGGAATGTCGATATCATGATAAAGATGTTGTAGCGCTTAAAGGCTTTCTGAAAACAGACCACATTTCATTGACAATAAAGTGCTCCAGCTCAATGCTTATGCACTTATAATTTGCTACATTTTTTTCTGCAAGGCTTTTAAATCCAGGCCAGTGTTCAGATATTTTGTCTTTGCCAAGGCTGAGGAGTTTCCATTTTTATTTATTTTTTATATAATGTAGAGATCACAAGTACTGCACAGTTCAGTGAAAATACTATCAGTACAATTATACTAATACTGTGCTGTTATCAGAACATTATCCCAGATAATACAGTTAAAAAATGGAAATGCGTTAAATCATAATCAACACTCCACACCCCACGTCCAGTACAGAGAGCTATCTGAATTCAGAAACCTCATTCTAAAGTAACTCCCCGCGTTTGTAAAAACATCAAAAAGGAAACAGACTAGAGACAGAAGCTTGGCAGGCTTATTTTTTAATGGCAATACTTGCCAAATTCTGATGAAGCCTTGTACTATTACACATAAGGAAAATGTAATTGTTTTTTTCTTCTAGTTTTAAGTAAAACATCTACCACTAAATTACGAAAGGTGGTTTTGCATTGTTTCAGTTGAGTAAGATAAGTCAACATATGAGTAATGTGGTTTTAGAGATCACTATAGATTTTCCATTGCATAATCGTATTGCATTTAGTATTACTCTCAATAAAACTATTAGAGGATTAAAAAAATTATAAGTCCAACACAGTCTGACAAATAAGCAATTAATTTTCCCCAAAACTGATCTGCATGTGGGGAAATACCAAAATATATAACCTAGTGAAACTGGTGCTAGACAGAAGAGTTTCCTTCTAAAAGCCAAACGGTGTGTTAAAGATGACTATCAATAAGTCATTCAGTTCTATGCAGCATCTCTTATAATCAGTACTATTTCAGTAGTATGAAAATGTTTTAATAACTGCTAAAGAAAAGTATTACATAAAGTCTTCCATCCATCCATTATCCAACCCGCTATAGCCTAACTACAGGGTCACGGGGGTCTGCTGGAGCCAATCCCAGCCAACACAGGGCGCAAGGCAGGAAACAAACCCCGGGCAGGGCGCCAACCCACCGCAAGGGGCACACACACACACACACCAGGGACAATTTTAGAATCGCCAATGCACCTAACGTGCATGTCTTTGGACTGTGGGAGGAAACCAGAGTACCCGGAGGAAACCCATACAGACATGGGGAGAACATACAAACTCCACGCAGGGAGGAACCGGGAAGCGAACCCAGGTCTCCTAACTGCGAGGCAGCAGTGCTACCACTGCGCCACCCCCATAAAGTCTTTAATAAAGTAAATTCGGACATTAGAGAAAGTGCTGCTGCATCCAGCATGGGGCGCTAATACCTTCTTTCAATGGAATAGTATTCAGTTAATAAGCAGTAAAACTTCCCCACCACTTGGTAAATAAAGGACTACAACACAATAAAACTTAAATGAAGAAGGAACTTAGCAAGATTTCATTTTAATGTTGATCACTTACAATCAGTTCAAAAAGGACTATTTACCGAAAAGAAAGATGATTTCAATTAAAAATATGTTTTATTCTCTTCAGCTGAATTATGCTGGAGTAGATGCTGTAAGCACTGATCAGGATTGAGTCATCTAGTTTACACATGTCGGTGGGCCTCTTCTTTCCCCAGAGACATACTCTGTATTTTACTGTGTTTTAAGTATTCTTCAACACAAACGTGACCAATCAAGTAAAAGTATATGTTGTTATTTACTTAATGACACCATATACAAAGTTAACTTTACCACAAAAACACATCAAACACTGCCCCGCCTAACACATAATTATTATGTTCTCATTTCCAGGCTGTAGTGATATTTGAAAACCACACAATTGTAAACCTGATTACGAGAGCAATGCATCCACAGCCAGACACTTTTGTAACCCTGAGCATAACAACAAAACAATGCATCAACACTTACAAAAGTGGCCATACTCACAGACCATAGAAATACACCAAACATTGTATGTTCAGTATATATGACAACAGCACTGCATAAAGCAACGGCTGCAATAGCTGCTCAAAATCTGAACAAAAACAACTGCTATTGTTATTAAAATGCACATCCCAAGCAGCAGCCTTAACAGCATATGCCATTCTAAGATGACAGATCTTTAGTCTTTATTTAAATGCTGAGACTGAATAGGCCTCACTAATATTAGTGGGTAGACAAAGAGACAGAATGAGTATGGCAATGTCTGAAAAGAGTGCATTTGGTTTAGAATCCAGGAAGTGGCAGTCACACATTTTTGACACATAGAATTACACACTTGTCATTTTGGAATCTTGAGGAGTTTCTACTTGAACTGTGAGCAACTTGAGGAACATCTGGTGATACAACATTTTGGGATATTTTGGATGCAAATTCAAATAAGTGCCTCTATTAAATATCATTGAAAAAGACCCTAGGAGAAATGATTTCCATTATGGATCACCTCTCTTAGGTCTGACAGTGCTCACTTACTGTCAGAAATTTCTATTTATTTTTATGTCTTCTTATAATTGTGAAGTTCTGTCCATCCAACTCCAGATCAGCTTAGTCTAATTCATTGTAAGTAGAGTCTATCACAGGGCACGTTCAAGTAGAGACAGATGCTGGGAAAATGTTAATGTAACCTCCCTGTTGTTGGGATATAGGAGATATATCAGTGTTACTAAAGAAAATTCTGTGTACTCACAGGGAGAGCCTGAAATCTCTGCACTGCCTGACCAGGCCCATATTGAAAGCCAGTCACTTTTAGGAACTGTATGAGAAAGCAACATTAACCACTGCTCCACTATGAAATTCTTTGACTTTCAATTTGTCATTGCTTTTTGGCTCAGGCTTTTCTTACCTTGGAAAAAAAAGCCGAAGCTGATGCACATATCAGGCTGGTGAGGTGGCGTAGTGGCTAAGGCATTGCACTTTAAACCACAAGGTTGCTGCTTTCATTCATACCTTAAAGCCAAGCAAAATGACACCTTTTATTGGCTAACTAGAAAGATTACAATATGCAAGCTTTCGAGGCAACTCAGGCCCCTTCTTCAGGCAAGATGTAATTGATTACATCTTGCCTGAAGAAGGGGCCTGAGTTGCCTCGAAAGCTTGCATATTGTAATCTTTCTAGTTAGCCAATAAAAGGTGTCATTTTGCTTGGCTTTACTCTACATTCATAATGGCTAACACGGTACAACACCCTAGTACTACATTCATACCTTAGATACACTCTGTGACTCTTGGGAAGTCACTTTACATGATGGCATGATAAATAGATGTAAACAAAGGCAATGTAGTCTAATCCTATAAGATACTTGAGGTAACGGTATTTTCCAAATACACAATAATAACGTGTATGTAACTTATGAACTAGTTTCACTTTTTATTTCAGAGAGAAAAGATAATGACATCCATGAAGAGTAGTAGCTTGAAGATTCATTGCACACAATCCAGGAAAGCCATTTCAGTAGCTTTTTGCATTTCAGTTGCAACTTATGAAAGAGAGGGATGTTTAGAGGCAGTGCAAGATGCTTTGCTTTACCATCCAATAATTCTGACCTAGTATAGCAAAAACTTATGCTGCTTCACTCAATCAAAATGATTTCCACAGGTAGAAGAGCTCTGGTTAAGAAAGGCAGGCATGGTGCCTTGGTGTCTGTTCTGGACCGTCATCCCTAATAATTGCTGAACTCGAAAATTTTGTCAAAGAAGCAAATGATATACTCCAAGCTAATTCTAAATTCAGTTACTCTGAGGAATGAAGGCTGTATTCATTGAGCTGAAGCCTTAACAGTCCTTAACTCCTTTTGACTTCTTTTAAGGCTAGCTTAAGCAATGCAACTAGGATATATCCTCCCTCTGCTCCAAAATGAAGTTTAAACATGGGCCAAGGAGTGACAACCTTAGAACTGTGGGTATTCTGTGAAATGCTGAGAAAGATAATAAGATGCAGTTTTTCAAGTCACAATGACCACTTTGGTTCCCGCTTTAAGCATCCCATTTGTAAGCTCAAAGTCGTGAGAGCTCACTGTTTTTATACCAATTAGACCGACACTACTTACCTTTGTCCAGTGATTGTCAATCTTTTAAGATATTCTGACCTTCAAATCTTCCTGTGAAAAACTTCAAATGCACAATTCATCACCTGTGAAGGCACAAAATCTTCTTCCCTGGTTATAGGACCAGACCTTGCAGGATGTATCAAATTTGAAGAAGGATCACAATGTTGGCATTCATACCTTCCAGTTACATTCATCCAGAGTTTGCCCATATGTAGGCTCATAACAAATCTTCTCTGACCCCAACCTAGTCTGAGGTGATCAATTTCTTTCTTTCTACTGGAGACAGGCCATATGATGCCCTAAGCAGGAAATACAATAGCTAAGTGTATGGCTGTGCCAGTGTACTGGACATACTATTTCTAGGAGATATCAGGGGTCCTAATAATCACAGAATCTCTGTTC
Source organism: Erpetoichthys calabaricus (assembly GCF_900747795.2). Lineage (NCBI taxonomy): Eukaryota > Metazoa > Chordata > Cladistia > Polypteriformes > Polypteridae > Erpetoichthys > Erpetoichthys calabaricus. The sequence continues at coordinate 179,538,139 of NC_041395.2, forward strand.
TAGGACAGGGGTCGCTAGCTCCAGTCCTGGTGGGCCACGGTGGCTGCAGGTTTTCATTCTAACCCTTTTCTTAATGAGTGATCTGTTTTTGCTGCTAATTAACTTCTTTTGAATTCATTTTATTTGACTTGCTCCTGAAGACTCAGACACCTTAATTGTTCCCTTGTCCTTAATTAGCAGCCAAACAATAGGGCGATACAAAATGAGCCAAAACAACTGGTGTCCATCATACAATATCTGAAAATAAAGAAAGGTGAAGGTCTCAGGAATGTTGATCTGCTCAGGTCTACAAAACTTTTTAACACTGCTCTTAGAAAGAGAAAATCAACAATTTTAGAAATGTCTGCTATTGCACAATGAGAGCAGCAACAAGCCATGCAATTAAAGAATGGGTTTAATTAACAACGAGAATCGGTGTCTAATTAAGCAATTGGTTGGAGTTTCAGACACTCACTTAGTTGGTCTTCTGTTGGTTTGCTCACTTCACATTTCATTTCTGTTTGGGTGCCATTTAAGGAAGGAAATGAAGCAATTTAGAGGAACGAGGAAGAAATTCAGGGAAACACATCTTAAAAAAGCAATTCAATTAAAATTGAAAGTTAATTAGCAGCACAAACAGGGTACTCATTAAAAAAAGGATGAAAACCTGCAGCCACGGTGGTCCTCCAGGACTGGAGTTGGTGGCCCCTGTTCTAGGATAGTAAAACATTGAAAAGACAGTGGGAAATATTGCTTAACAGAATATATGCCCCCACATTATACAGTAATCCCTCGCTATATCGCGCTTTGACTTTCGCAGCTTCACTCTATCGCGGATTTTATATGTAAGCATATTTAAATATATATCGCAGATTTTTCGCTGGTTTGTGGGTTTCAGTGGACAATGGATCATTTACTTTCTGGTACATGCTTCCTCAGTTGGTTTGCCCAGTTGATTTCATACAAGGGACACTATTGGCAGATGGCTGAGAAGCTACCCAATCAGAGCACGTATTACGTATTAAATAAAACTCCTCAAATATATTGTGAGCAGGGGGGCTGTTCGCACCCCTAGAGGATACGGACGCTCGTCTAAAAAATGATGAAAGACTACCTTCACATTGCTCCCTTCCTTGCTGGGCTAACTTGCGGCTGCTTTGTCAAGCGATATGCTTCCCGCACGGTGCTTCGCAAGCTCGAACAGCACCTATCGGTTTTTGATTGTTTGCTTTTCTCTCTCTCTCTCCCTGACATTCTCTGCTCCTGACGCGCACTCCTTTGAAGAGGAAGATATGTTTGCATTCTTTTAATTGTGAGATGGAACTGTCATCTCTGTCTTGTCATGGAGCACGTTTAAACTTTTGAAAAAGAGACAAATGTTTGTTTGCAATGTTTGAATAAAGTTCCTGTCTCTCTACAACCTCCTGTTTTTGTGTGCAAATCTGTGACCCAAGCATGACAATATAAAAATAACCATATAAACATATGGTTTTTACTTCGCGGATTTTCACCTTTCGCGGGGGGCTCTGGAACGTAACCCCCGCGATAGGTGAGGGATGACTGTATATTAAATTAGATTAGCCTCTGTGGGCTTTCATTTAAATGAAAAATTAGTGTTTGGGATTGCAAGGACAAGGAGAGTTCTAGGAAGATAGTTCTTGGTGTTCCTGAGGGTATTCAAAATAAATAAATAAATAGATAATAATAATGACAGTAAATAAGACAGTATATAAGAATATTTATAGTAAATGTGTTTATTAATTGGAAAACACATTTTCTACTATTCAGAAATAAAAGAAATAAAAAACAGTAAAATAAGCTTAATCTATTAATATTCCTCCTTATTTACCAGTTGCTGGGATTGGCACTTGTCAATACTTTCAGGTGTTGCCTACCACTCAACAAGGAAATTTGAACTTTGTATTAATTATGTATCAGTGACATAATACAAAGAGCATACATATCTCAACAAGTCAAGCCCCTCTCTAGGGGCCATAACATTGTGCTGTATTTGCATTTGTGAAAGCCCTCTGTTTCTGTTCTCTGGTCTGCTCTGTTTTTGCTATTTTTTTAATTCCTCCTCTAATTTGTGTTTTTGATTTTTGTGTCTGTATTGCATACCAATGTAGTGGAGAGTCCGATCTGGGCCAGAAGTGCAGACATTTTGGGGTGATACATTACAAGGACAATGACAAGGTAATTCAAATCACAGACACAGTATTTGCTAGCAGTAACCACGTAATTGTCCATGACAGTACAATAGCGTTGGTACTACTGGGTATAGTAAGGTTTGTGAGTGTGTGGGGTGTCAGGCAGGGTGGAAACATACAATGCTATAGATTTTAAAATTTGGACTGGGCTGCCTGACTGTTTGCCTTTAAATTTTTTTCTGATTACAGTACTCAGAAGTGCAGGGACAACTAAGTGACACTCTAGATGGGTGTTCTTGGTTAAACCATATGGCTGACCCTACCCCAAAAATGAACTTGTGAAGGGGGCATAAAGTGAATGTGCAGTCAGGAAGCACAGGAAAGCATGTGTTCAAGTGATAGGAGGAAGAGAGGCCCAAAAAAGACTTAGAAAGAGGGGAGATGAGAGGCAAAAGGTTGTGCATTAGTGCTTGAACAACATATGGAGATGTAAGCAAGTGTTTAAACCACCCCACAGATAGGTAGTTGTTTGCTATGATCTTTCTGTTAAATTATATTTTTATTTGTCTGTTTATTCCTCACTATTGTTTTATAGGTTTAAAGGGCCATTATTGCCATGTGTACAGAGTGCAGTGAAGTTGTAACATACAACTGGTCGCCACTCTCTGTCAATACTTTACCTTGAAACGTCTGTCTTCCTTAACTGAAAAATCTCACGACACATTTGTTATGACCTAGTGAAGTGTGACGTAGCTCCTTAACAGAGAGTTGATCATACTTTTAACAAGGCAGCACACAGACGCTGGGATGTTAAATGCAGCACATTCTTTTCAACTCTTGATTTCAGCGTGAGGCCTGATGACTTCATCGTAGGATGTCTGCTTGGTCATTTCCACTTTGATCTTCCCCCTTGAACATTATACTGCATCATTTCATCGATCTTTGAATGGTGCAAAGGACCCTTGGCGCTCACCCAGAACACACTAATGGTAGCGGTTATCACCACTTATCAGTATAAAATATTCAAAAACTTTGCTATCCAATCTAGTATTTTACTAAATAGACCTATTATTATAGAAATACCTTAAAAATGTGGAAACTTATTATGTAGTCTTTTTGTTGCCACACTTTTATTGGCTATATACACTAATAACATCACCCCATTTTTAGGTCCTGGTTTGTCTAATTCGAAATCAGGGAGACCAGAGCTTATCACAGTAGCATTGGCAACCCACGCTAAAAGGGGCACAAGTCCAAATCAGGGCTTTACACTTGTACCATTTGTTGCTGAAAATTACAGTATATACACAGTCCCTCTAATTCAATTTAAAACATCATTAGAAGAAACTGCCAATTTTCCAGTCTTAACCTATTTAAAACAAATTTCCATTACTTTCTTATGTATTGACTGCTGTATGCAATGGTAAACCTACTATATATATATATATATATATATATATATATATATATATATAGAGAGAGAGAGAGAGGGCACCGTGGCGGATGTTAGCAGATTGCTGGCCAACCACAAGCGTTACCTGGTAGGTAACCACCCATACAATCAGATTGTGACACAGACTACGAATGCCGTGAATATATATATATATATATATATATATATATATATATATATATATATATATATATATATATATATATATAAAATCCTGAGCCTAAAAGTGCAACGATTTTTTGTCATGCCTTAAATCAACTTATTTTAAAACCTACATATATATGTTTAGTATCATTCTTTTCAGAATTTATCAAACTTTAATGTATAGTTGTTAGATTTTCAGATTCTTATTCCGTTTTTAAATTATAAACTATAAAATATCAAGAACTCACATCCTGCGAGACAAGACTTTGTGCCAACAGATTTAACCACGCCCAGGGCCAGAAATAAAAGACAAAGAGTAGATGACAAAGACAGCTGCTGTACAGACTTTTAAATGTTCAAAGCACCGCGTGAGATGCAGATCATGTGGCATGGCAGCAGCAGCAGCAGCAGCAGTAGCAAGCCAGCAGCTGATCGAGCAAAGAGGAGGTAAAAAAAACTACTTGTTTCCTATTGTATCACCATTTAAAAGAGGGTTTTAGAGGAGTGACCGCGTCTCCTTGGGGTGTGTTCACAACGCGAGTGGCAGAGATGCGAAGTGGCTGGCACGTAGCGCAGGCCAGGGGGATTGGCAAGCAAAGCGAGCAGGGGGTAACCCCCTACTATCTAAATAAAATAATTTCATTTTCATCTATCAGTCAATTTTATGAACTTGATTTTTCAATTTTGGAGTTGCACAGCAATACTATGAGCAAGGAAGTAGCCAGCTTTGGATGAGACTTTGGATTGATTTCAAAAGGTGCATTACAATGAATTTGTTACAAATCGATAAGTATCTTTCAACACTGTTATCCTTTATTTCTATCACTTTCTAGATAGTTTAATCAGATTCTCTTATTGAACCAGTAACTCAGCACATTCTTGAAAAAAAATGTAATAAATCTTGAATTGGCCATTTTCTTGACCTCTGTGGTGTTATTTTCTGTTAAGGGGTGACTGAAGAGCAGCTCTTTTCATCCACGCCATTTTCTGATGTTGATAAATATTCCTGCTTTCTTTCCTTTGTTTAGGGAAAAGTATGATCACAAACAAAACTAACACTTGCAATTAGCCTTGAAATGCATACAAAACGCCAGCGATACATCCTTTGGTTAGCCTGTCCCATGGGAATGCAACACAGTGCCGCATCCTAAAAAAGATAACCTTTGTAGCTTTTTGTACCTTTGATATTCTTAGCCAAGTAGCTCTAACAATTTCCCTACAAATAGTTTAAAACATTGGTAATTTAAATTAGGTTAAACATTCCATCCTAATTCCATCCTGCAGATGACATGTCATTTCCAGCCCCTGAACATTTTTGTTCTGTTTTGTGTTTTAGCTTTGCCTGTTTCTTCTTATGCTGCTTTGGTCAGTGTGCCTGCTTTTACTGCTGCAACTGATACATTCTTGAGCTACCCAGAATGACTTTGTTTCTGTAGACCCTGGCTGCTCTCTTTCATTGTCTTGATTGTCTGACCCTGCCCCAGTACCTGCAAGTATGATATACAGTATGTGTGACACTCTTGCATTCTGGATGAAAATTACACAGGCTATAACCCTTTGGCACTGTTCCCTTGCTTGCTACAATTCTTGAAATCTGGCACAAAGTGTATTTCCCTCCAACAGCTCCTGCCCTCTCAATCCTCACTCTGACATGTCTAGTTGCCAACATCTGCCTTGGTAGGTCTCCCTCTTTGTCCTATCTTTGGACATTCCATAAAATGCTTCCCCATCCTGAGTAATCTTCGTGATCTCCTTGCTCCTCTAAACCTCTTCTCAACGGGGCAACCTTTTAACCTCTGTTCATAGGAGTGTTTTTAAGCCATGCCTTGGGAGGAGTACACTATAATGTACTATAATGCTGCTAAACATGCTAAACACGCCCCTGTTAATTATATACCAGCAATAAGACTAGAGCCGTTTGCTTGTTTAAGAAGGGCAAGTCTGTCTGTGAGAACAACAACGCTGTAACGTTTTTGTCTTTTTGATAATCCATTGTGTCGCCACTCATCCTTGCCAAGTTTTTGGGTTTTCATAGCCTATTTTATGTTGTGTTGTTTTGTTTGGATTCTGTCTGTGTTTGGGGTTTATGATTTTGTTAGCCTCCAATGTGTACCAATTTACAATGCATCATACCTTAGTATGTTTTAAACACACACAGACCTACACTACTAAATATAATTGTGATGTCCCCCTAACCTTTTTTTTCTATTAGATTTTAAAAGGTGCATTACAATAAATATGTTCAATTTTGAGAAGTATCTTTCAACACTTATTCTCATAGCCTTTATTTCTAAACAATCCAATCGGATTCATTCTTTTCTACATACTTCTACAGCTAGAGGGCACTACTTTGCTTGCTCATTATATATTTTGTAACATTGTTTTCCATGCTGTTTTCTTTTTTCACTTTGAATCTTTTGAGTTCTTGTCATGCCCATCTTGTTTATTTATTATTATTATTATTATTATTACACATCTTACTTAGTGCTGATTTTTGCTATTTATTTAATTGTGAGGAACAGCAGCGAAACAAACCTGAAAATGACAGAAAAATCTCAAGTATTTTATTGGAGACTTAGCCTACAAAAGTGACTTTGCCAAACATATGCACCTGAAACCTTTTTTTTTTTTTTTTTGATATTCCACCTTCTGTTGCCCTTTTGAGACAAAGGATTTTAGGAAAGCTATTGGGCAGTTTGAACTAGATTATACTGGAACTTTCAGACAAAGAATGCAACAGCCCCATCACTTTAGTCTGTAGAAATGTCAAAATGAATACATATAGAAAAAAAAATTACATGTGAATTTATTAAATGGCCTCTGAACAATACTCTGGAAATACCTGTATCTGGTTTAGTATGTTTAGGCAAAGACTTACAGCATGCATTGCTCTTTGGAAATTGCTCTGTGATTTATTCAACACAACCTCAGGGGGCAGGGTAATGGGTAAGTGAACAGTTTGCTATAAATATCCAGGCAGCAGGCGTGTTTGCAAAAATAAAGGCAATTATGCAAGATATAGCTTGTGCTTATTCCTTACGTCAGTACTGTAGGTCCACTTCTCTATGGAGCATTGTACAACAACAACATTTTTAATTTTAAGAATGTAAATGTAGAACTATATGGCAAAATCGCCCATCTATCCATTTTATTTTCTCCATAAAACATCTGCAGAGTACAAAAACCTATTCAGGTATCAATGAGTATAAGGAACAAACCAAAAAAAAAAAGGTTAAGACAACAAAGCACACTTTTGTATGCACCAACATTTAGTGGCACCATGGCAGTTTAGCATCACTGTTAAATCTACCAGGATGTCTTGGGTCTGTCAGAGGAAATCATTAGTTCCCAGAGGAAATTGACACAGGCAACAAGGAGAATAAGCAAACACCACACTGAAGACACCCCAGCTTTACCCAAGTACTATCCATCCACCCATCCATTATCCAACCCGCTGTATCCTAACTGCAGTGTTATGGGGGTCTGCCGGAGCCAATCCCAGCCAACACAGGGCGCAAGGCAGGAAACAAACCCCGGTCAGGGCACCAGCCCACCACAGGGCGACCCAAGTACTAGGAGACAGCAAAACTACCCACTAATTTGGAAAATCCATTCATTGTCCATCTTATATAATGTAGTTCATGATTGCAGGTCAATGTGCATATCAAAATGTTTTAAAAGTAACATTGAACCTGAATTCATTTACAGACATAACATGTAATAGCACATTTAACACAGTATTTTGTTGGTTAGTGCTACATGCTACAACAATCTATGTGTGTTCAGAGACCTTATGCCATATCCATATAAAGAGACAAGATTACAAATTTACACACTCGGTGGTGATGTTCAGGCAGCATAGTGGCACAGTGGTTAGTTTGGCTGCTTCATAGATCCATAATAATATGACAGAGTTGTATAAATTGTGAATTTCCCCTTGGGATTAATCTATCTATCTAATCCTGAGTTTGAATGCCAGGCACTATTTAGGTAGTTATAACATCTTCTACACCTGTCTGCAAAGATTTTAGGAACTGACATCTTTAAACCAGGGGTTGCCAAATCCGGTCCTGGAGGACCACCATGGCGGCAGGTTTTCATTGTAATCCTTTTTTTTAACGAGTGCCCTGTTTGTGCTGCTAATTAACTTCTTGTGAATTCATTTTAATTGAATTGCTTTTTTAAGATTTGTGTTTTGTCTTTGTAGAGTAATGTATTGCTCTACTTTCCCCTATTGTATTATTAATATGTAGCCTCTGTCAGAATGCCTCAAATCTTACAGACTTACCACTGTTTATAAGGTATTATAGTATATAACTTCTCCCCACCTTCCCTTCTACATCTATAACCTCAGGCAATTAGGTATAGTAAAAGACAAGCAAGAGTTAAGTTACAATCTAAACAATGTATTATTGGTAATATTCATAAATAATAACAATATGCAAAGTATATTTGAATATTAGCAGCCATACAACCTGATTAAATGGTGATGTGTAGTTCAGGCGGCACACAGACTTGTTTGTTACTTAAAAATGTCTCTAGTTAAGGCATCATTTGTGGTCAGCTTTCAGCCACATGTCTGTTTCAATATGGCTGCCAAGCTGTACTCTCCATTCTCCATTGTGTTGTCTTCTTCATCACTTATTAGTAAGAGAGATGCTTCTTCATCATCAGAGATTAGTAAGAGAGAGAGAACGTGGTTGAGCAAGCAGATTTATAGATTCTCTGTCCAACCCCTAGAGCCAATAGGATGTCATGGTACTTAAATGCTTCTGATATAAGCCAATTCCAAACAGCCATACTTCAGACTAATAGGGGAATAGAACATCTTAACACCTGCCACCCCCCCAAGACCATATGTTAGGTAACCTGGCTTCCTTGCTGGGGTTGAAAGACTTTAGCAGAGAAATACTCGCCAAACTGGTTTAAGGCACACACCCCCCCCCAACTCTGTCGTAAAATTCATGGGGGTAAATGGGGGTAAACATGAATGTTTTTCACTAATGTAACACTAATATTACATTGCTTTGCCTAAATTACAAATAAAGACATACAAAATATTTATCAAGTTATATGCAAAATCTTACATCACAACAATTTGTTCCTCTGAATTGCTTCATTTCTTTCCTTAAACGACACCCAAACAGAAATTAAATGATAAGTGAGGGAGCCAACAGAAGATCAACTAAGTCAGGGGCTTAAAACTCCAACCAATTTCACTCCAAGCAGTTGAGTAATTAGATGCCGATTCTTGTTGTTAATTAAACCCGTTCTTCAATTAAATGGCTTGTTATTGCTTTCACTCTACAATAGTATACATTTCTGAAATTGTTGACTTTCTCTTTTCTAAGAGCAGTGTTAAAATGTTTTGGGGACCTGAGCAGATTGACATTCCTGAGACCTTCATCTTTCTTTACTTTCAGATATTGTACTTTCAACACTAGTTGTTTTGGCTCATTTTGTATCTCATTGTTTGGCTGCTAATTAAGGAAAAAGAAACAATTAAGGGGTCTGAGTCTTCAAGAACAAGTCAATTAAATTTAGTTCAAAAGAAGTTAATTAGCAGCAAAAATAGGTCACTCATTAAGAAAAGGGTTAGAATGAAAACCTGCAGCCACTGTGGCCCTCCAGGACCGGAGTTGGCGACCCCTGTTCTAAACTGATCCTGTATACACATGTATAGAAATGTACATGAGTGTGCCCTGCAGCAGACTGGCTGGCATCCTCTCCAGGGTTGGACCCAGCCCTCCACCTAGTGCTGCTGGTATTGGCACTAGCTGTGTATAAACTTAGAAAATGCAGCACAAAATGTGCCTTATAGATGTTCATAGTAATAATCTGTGGATACTTAAGGACTGCTGTGTAAATATAGTGCTAATAAAGGAGCGTTTTTTTTTCATGATAATAACATTTTTTTTTTTATAAGCTTCGTGAATATATTTTTGACTGCTGTAACCTTGGGGGTGGGGGATATGTGGTGGGCACCCCTGAGTCCCAAACCAAAGACACAGTAATATCCAATGCAATTCCAGGTTCAAACAAGCAATTGCATTTGTCATAAACATCTTCTTTTCCAGAACACCAACAAAAATACATCAACACACAATTCTCCATCCTCCTCCAAGAGAACGTTGCTCACTGCCTCCTGGCTCTGAATTGTCTAAGTGCGACGGCAGGCTTTCTTTTAAAGTCGACCCAGGTACTGCTTCTGATCTCCTGCCCAAGTCGTCCGGAGCACTTTCAGATTGTGCAGAAACAGGGCAGTCATACCCCAGCAGCACTTTGTGGTGGTCCCTGAAGACCCTGATAGGGATGGTGTTTCCAGACTCCAACTCCCGTGCCACCCTGCAGGTGTCCTAATTGGGTTCCACCCTGAAGAAGACTGCCATCTGTCATGTGGGGGAAAGAACTGCTCCCCGTAAGCCCATTCACCCAGTCCATCCATTATGGCTTTCTCACCAGGCAAGAATCCTTCTTTTATCCTGGCCACAATGCCTGTCCTTCCTTTCTGGCACCTACACTGCTTATTATAGCAATTTCAAGCATTTCATAAAAGAGGGTATAACCAGTAGGGGGCACCACTAAGCCCATGAACCTCAGACACAATGGGTTCAAATAAAGGGTTTTCATTATCAGCGAACCTTGCCAAGTAAACACAACCAACTTGACACAACTACAAACAACATCTTTCTTTCTCTCTTCCTGGTCAGTGTTGCCTGCTGCCACCCAACTCTTACTCCCAGAGGTGAGGCAGGGAACTTCTTTTAAACCGAACCCACTTGTCTGCCAGAGGCAATTCTGGTTAATGTGGAAACCAGGGATATCCTCCCCAAGCAGTGCCCTCTGGCAGGACCCAAGGACCCTGACAGGGATGCACTTCTACTTTGCAAATCATATGCAACCTAACTGGGATCAGCCAAAAGGAATTTTGCCACATTCCGTACAGGGGAAATAACTGTTTGTAACATCCAGATTTGCCTAGTCCATTCATTAATTCCCTTACCCCAATGCAGACAATGATTGCATGGTGTCCCAGGCAGGTTGTGTCTCTGTCCATGTAGTCCTTCTATTACAGCCTCTCGCTTTCCATCCCAGTTGGGATGCCCGTCCATCCTTTATGGCACTCAAAATGAATAAAAATAAAGTTATTGTTAACAATAAGTGGGACTGAGTGTTCTTTCAAAAGCTAATGCAGATTTATTGGCATGTCAGGAGAGGATTTTTCACAAATCAAAAAGTTAACAATAATAATTGAAGCCAAGACAGAATGGAATCAAAACCACAAGTCAAAAACTTTCAATAGAAATTGCTCAAGAAACTAGCATTAGTTCTTTAGCATTCTTGCATTAGTCTTCTCTGTATTTGAAAAGAATGTGCAGACTCTTGCACAGCTTGCTGTTTATAGATAATCACCACTATCATGTGACCACATCATGGTAACATCACATGCATGTACACACAATGAACACAGCCCTTAGCAACTCTTAAATATATCATTCCAGTACTGAAACTGGGAATTAGAGGTTGTTTTATCATTTCTAGACAAATGTTTATTCATTTTCGTTTCTTTTTTTTAGTATCTATTTTTCTACAGTGTATTAAACCAATGATCTGTAAGGCAAGTGGTAACAGAGAAAGAACAGGTCCTTTATGTAAATGATTGCTATACTAGTGAAATAAACGATGGTAGCTTTCACTCAGGGAGACTACTGGAAGGAGGTACAAAATCTGTGTGTGCCGCTGGATGTCTTTAGAAAGTGGTCTTTGCATGCACACACATGTAGGAATTTAAACTCATTCATTATTTAAAAAACAGACTGGTCTGAAACCAAGATTCAGGTTCAGATGTATTGGCATATGTGCAGAGTACAGTGAAAATCTTACTTGTATGTTTAGACAAAATGCAAAATGTTGCCAATCTCCAATGCTGTGACCACATATCACTGTCCTATATACATGTGAATACTGAATCTAAATTGAGCAGATAAACATTTGCTTTTCCTTAATGTCTTTCATTGTTTTTATTTTAATATATGTTTTTTCATGGAATAACATAATAAAAGCAAAAATAAAATGAAATATACATTTTGCTTCCTCCTTGACATCTGCCCTCCCATACCCTCTCTATTCTTTATCCTTCTCCCTAAAGGAATCAATGTAAGAACGAAAAGTCTAATAAAAATGCCAGAAATAAGTGGTGTAACCTGGCAAAACTTGCATATTTTATAAAATAACTGGGTTTTTGAATATCACATCCCAAAACCAGTGTGTACTTTGCAAAGGCCATTTAGTCTGAGCATTAAGAATTCCATCTTCCCTAATTGTAAAGGTAAGCATGGATGGGTGAAGGCCTAATGAGGCAGCAAACATCAGAAAACACATGATTTGCCTTCAGATGCATGAGTAACAAAGTTCCACCTACAATAATAATACATTTTTACTGAATCTCATATAACCACATTTTTGTTCTAACTGTAATAGGTATGGTGTAAAGATTAGCATAAAAGATCATACAGTGAAGAAGAGAGAATGGATTCCCATTTCATTATCAGCCATGTACTGACTGACTAGTGTGAGATTCCCTTTTGAACATAAGATGACAAAAGGTAACTTTTCAAATTTCCTTTTATGGCGTATTAATAGATTAAACCCCAAGAGCTCGCTAATATTGGTCTTTAATTTTAAATTGTGATGAAATGAAGCAGCTAAGTCACAGATGAGGAGCAACGTATCATCTACATACGAGAATTTTCACTGCAAATCCCCATTTTATATTCCTTGAACATCAGTACAATTATATGGACAGATAGAAAGAATCCTAATAGTAGTTGCAAAAATTTGAAGCAAAATGAGTAAAAAAATATATACTTAAAGAGCATGAGTGATTTACCGCAATTACTGTCACAAAGGTATGTTAAAAAAAAATTAGAATGATTGCTGGATTTATTGAATGTTAACACCTGTAATTGTGGGCCTGGTTGTCTAGAGGATTGCAAGATACTTAGTGGAAAAAAGGGACTCACCAGGAAAATCTCAGAATCTTTCAGTGGAAATAATCTGGCATACCAGTTTAGGTGATATTCAGATAAGTAAGATGCTAAAGTTCATGATGGATTCATATACGTTGCAGTTAAGATTTAATATCTTTGAAGGATACCCTCTTGCAGTTAGTGTGCACGCCGAAGTTTAGAAATACAGATTCAGTGGCTGGATTTGTTGATACAGTAAATCCATTTAAACCTTTGAACAGTAAAGATGATTGATGTGAAAATATACTAAGGGCTCTCAGAGCATACTACTGAATATCTACAGTGACAAGGTGAAGGGGATTTAATATGCTTCTTATCACAAGTTGAGGGTAGTCCTTTTACCTTTTTCATTGATCCTTCTAGAGTTTATCTCTGTGCAATAGCTCCTGTCATCATTCTGATCAAAATGTCAAGGGTGCCTAGGATTTAGGACAGAAATAAATGTAATGAAATATCCCCTGGAGTCTTCTGGCAGCGTAGTCACGAGCAGGCAAAAGCTCTGTTGAGAACTAATAAAGAAGTGGAAATATGAGAACAAAAATACCCCTGTACTATAAGGTTTGTTGTCATCAGATAAAAATATAATCAGTAAATATCCTGAAAAGCACAAAAAATAGCTGTGCTCCACTGAATGTGCAGTGAGATTAAATGTGTGTGTACAGTAAAGTATAAGAAATTTGGAAAAATGTACAGGAGAACAGGCCATTCAGCCCAAAAAAGCCTGTCAGTCCTACCCATATTATTCTTCCAAAAATAACATCAAATCGAGGTCCCAAAAGTTCTACCACGCTTCTTGGTAGCTTATTCCATGTCTCTATGGTTCTCCTGCAAAGAAAAGCTTCCTAATGTTTGTGTGAAATCTACCTTAAACGAGTTTCCAGCTGTGCCACTGTGTTCTTGTTGAACTCATTTTAAAGTAACTTTCTCCACTGTACTGATTCCCTTCATAATTGTAAACACTTCAATCATGTCTCCTCTTAATCTCCTTTTGCTTAAACTCAAGAGGTTCAGCTCTTTTAATTGTTCCTCATAATTTCCCCTCTATAGCCTTGGAATCAGTCTAGTCATTCTTCTCTAGACTTTATCTAGCACTTTGTTGTCTTTTTTGTTGCCTGGAGATCAAAACTGCACACAGTACTGCAGATGAGGCCTTGTACACTGCACACCGTGCTATATAACCTAACATTCTGTTAGCCTTCCTAATGGCTTCTGAACACTGTCTGGCAGTTGAAGTGTCGAGTCCACTATGACTCCTAAAACCTTCTCATAAGGTGAACTTTCAATTCTCAGACCTCCCACTGTGTATTCAAGCCTAACATGTTTACTTCCTATGTGTAATACTTTACATTTACGTACATTAAATTTCATCTGCCACAAATCTGCCCAAGCCAGTATGCTGTCGAAGTCCATCTATGATGACTTAACAGATTCTAGATTATTTGCCAATCCACCTATCATTGTATCATCTGCAGATTTAACAAGCTTGTTACTTTATATATTCCTATCCAAATCATTTATAAACTGTTTATTAAAAATAGCAGCAGCTCTAGCGCTGACCCCCAAGGGACAACACTCTTAACCTCACCTAATTCTGATAAGCTTCCTCACACCACAATCCTCTGCTTCCTGTGTCTGAGACAATTCTGTATCGACCTACACCCCACACCCTGGACTCCCTTTTAGTTTGGTGCCAAGCCTCTTAATGTGGGATCTTATCAAATGCTTTCTAAAAGTTAAGATAAATAATGTCATATTAACCACTCTGATCGTATCCTTTTGTTTCATTCCTCATAGAATTGTAGCATGCTAGTAAAACATAATCTCCCTCTTCAGAACCAATTCTGATCTTTCAGTAAAACTCCTGGACCTGTGTGAAATAATTCAGCCTCTGACACACAGAAACGTTTGGGGCAGCCACCCATGTATTGTACCTAGCTGCAATGGTTTTGTTTTTAACTGAGCACTGAAATGTACAGGTCGAGTTCTCAAGTTGAACTGCCCTCATTTGTTTAAAATGGCATCTTTATAGATCAGGTCCCGGAAATGATGACATCTGGATGCCGGGACTGGAAGTGACGTTTCTTGATGGCACCGGAAACGAAAGTGACATCTTTGCAGAGAAATCAGGCAGGTTTTCCAGTTGTCTGGTCTACAGAGGAAACAGAGCAGAGTGCACTCCGCCACCCCCTGGCCTGACCTTCTTTCAGTCCATTCAGCGTCGTCCTGTTCGCACGAGTGTGACACCTGCCACTGCACTGCTCAATCTTAACCTTAACAATTCCTCCCATTAATTTACCTGTGAATTTTGATGTGTACTTTATTTTTTTATATTACACACTTGTCCTTCTTAGTTTAGGTTGTGTTTCATTTTGATTTTGTCCATTTGACTCTTTCAATAAATAAAGGAACATTTTGTTTTCTATACAGTAGCTGTGATATGTACTGACTGCACAGCTGATTGCTGCTTTGGAATGTTTAGCTGATGAAATCAATGCAGTGCAGTTAAAACTGAGAAGTATAAAGATTTTTTTTGTACATATTATCTCTGTGTTCATACTTCCCTGTATGTATTTCCTTTTACAGATAGTAAAAATAAATCTGCAGATTTCCCCAGGGGAAGCATATTAAAACATGCAGACTCCATGTACAAGGCAACTCAGCTCAAAGGCTGCCATTCATAACAATGTTAAGACTCTAAAAATAATATCTTGAAAAACCCAAAAATTTGTTTTGGCGACTGTCGTAGGGCAAAAATAATTTTATTATTAAACTTTCCTGTTTTACATTAGTTGTTCACCTGACTGAAAATGTTTTATGATGTATTTCAATATACTTGTTTTTGCAAAGTAACATTTTGCTGATTCTTTAATTGTTAGTTATTTTAGAAAAGGGTTTAGATGTGGGCGGCATGGTGGCACAGTGGTAGCGCTGCTGCCTTGCAGTTAGGAGACCTGGGTTCTCTTCCCGGGTCCTCCCTGCGTGGAGTTTGCATGTTCTCCCCATGTCTGCATGGGTTTCCTCCGGGCACTCCGGTTTCCTCCCACAGTCCAAAGACATGCAGGTTAGGTTGATTGGCAATTCTAAATTGTCCCTAGTGTGTGCTTGGTGTCTGTGTGTGTGTGTGCCCTGCGGTGGGTTGGCGCCCTGCCTGGGATTGGTTCCCTGCCTTGCGCCCTGTGTTGGCTGGGATTGGCTCCAGCAGACCCCTGTGTCCCTGTGTTTGGATTCAGCGAGTTGGAAAATGGATGGATGGATGGTTTAGATATTAACAATCCTGTCAATTAATGTTGTCTAATTTTAATTTCTTGTGTATTTTCATTTTGTATTCACATTGGTTATGAAAGTGAAATATACTGTAAATGTGGGTGAAGTAGGAAATAAGACCTTAAGAACAGTACCTTCAATATACACAGTTGCTAAAAAATACAATTAATAACAGGCAAATGCCAATGTAAATACTTTAAATGAATCCTCCTCTCACCCCCACCAATGCAAAAGATGATTTTATCAAGTGTACAATCTGTAATGAATCTACCATGCAGAATTGGACTTCCATTTTTTGAAGCTTATTATGTATAATTATTCATTTTGATTATGATTTTGTTAAACATATATTTTGTCTCATCATTGCATTACCATTTAATATGCTGTATTCTATAGATGCCTCAGTTTTGCATATTGGTTGCATTGGCACCAATGTTCTCTCTAAGGTGCATGTGTGTGCTGGCAGGCAGAATTTTTTTAGAATTTCAGTACACAACAATTTCCAGTAACACACAAAGAAACAAATGAAGATTTCCACTCATACATCCCCAAACTCCACTGCATGCCAAAAGCTTACAAATAACAGGCAACACAAGGGCCATCCTCCCAGGAAATAATTATTAAAGCTTGGGATATCTGGAAGAGCCCATAGGTGAATCTTTAGAAAACTGAAATTACAGGGACCCAATTACCCAAAAACATTATTCACAAGGCTATCAAATGTAGCTAAAAACATATTATAGAGCAGAGTGACTTCCAGAGTCCCAAAAATAGTTGGGGTGACAACCCAGTCACCTTATGTAATTGTGAAGTAACACAAAAAATAAGTTTTCAAAGAAATAAACAGGTGCACAGGGGAGCAAGAACACAAATCAATCAAATAACCAGGAGGTTTGAATGACAGCTCTCTCCTGTTGAAGACCTCCTTCCAAGGAAGGCTGTTTTTATATACTTCGGACTGGAAGGAGCAGGGAGCTTTTGGGAGTGATGGGAATGTAGACAGTCAGCTTCCTAGGGCATTTTCTCAGAGCTGCGGAGGGAAGGGAAAAGACAGTCAGTGACAGCACACCATCTCACTTTGGGGTGGCACCACATACCTGATCAGAGCTCGCAAGGTGATCTGCAGATGCATGTGTGGGACATGCATATTATGCTCTGTAAACATAGCATACATAACATAATATGCTACATATACATTTTTAAATACTTTCATTGTTATTGTTAATTTTTTTTCTTGTATAGAAGAAGCAAGTGACAACTCAAATGTAGCCTTAAAATGAATGTGACACTTGTAAATATAGTCCTTCACAAAAGTGGGATTATCTAGGCATGTAAAGTGTGATTAAAAAGAAAGTGAAATAGGGTACTGCCCTCCCTGTAATGCATGTAAAGGTCCAAGTAAAATCAGAAGTAATTATTCAAACGTTTAAAAAAATTAGCCAAGCAACCAGTGAACATTGCATGGTGTAATGGAAGTGTAGGGACCGACTTAATACTTTACAGTGCAAGGTGCCAGCTGAGCGCTGTGGGCAGGAGAGATGGTCAATAAATAAAATATGGAAACAAACTAAACTCATTTTCTCTTTGTTTGCCCATTACTGTTATGACAGAGATGTCATCCAGGTGATATTAACAGTTATTTTTCTTTACACCTTATTGTTTAAGGCATTGTGTGTCAAGTAAACAGCCACATAGTTGTGGACTGTATTCAAAACTGTGTTCATTTAATCTGAGGTGAGTAAAATGGTCTTTACTAACACTGAACAGACTCCTTGAAATGGTGATTATTAAAGCTATTGTAACAACATAAACAGTATCAGACATATGGAAGTTATGTTTCATTGTTTTTTATTTACTATGAAGGATGCTTAGCAGTTCTAGCAGTAGGTAAAGCAGGAGTCAGTCCATTTTACCAACCAATATTTGTTAATCAGTAAGGGTAAACATTTTTTTAATATATCTGCAGTCTGTCACTAGCTTTTACAAAACTGGATCAGTGCTTCTCATTGGTGGTGCAGCTTATTCTGCTTTTTTTCCATTTTCTGGTATTATTTTTGTCTTTCCTGAGAACTAACTTTTTGTCTGTCTGGGTTCGGTTAGTGCCTTGCCTCTTGCTGCTGTGTGGTAAGCCCTGGTTGATTAGGCATATTTGATCTTGAATGCGTGAATAGAAGAAAAACATTATTTGTTAATAAATAAATAAATAAAATATTTCTAGATGGTGGTCAGATTGGGATGAGAGAGGCACCTCTCTTTTTACATTCTGATGCTAATGCATACTTGTAATTTGTATCAATTGTAAGTCCACTTTGAATGATTTTTTTTAATGATGTAGTTGTATGTATTTAACAAAGGTGCAGAGGAAAGTTGAGTATGCATTTTTATAACTTACAGTAATGGCCTACATACTGTATTTCTGTTCAGCTTCATCATTAAATGAATGAATGAATGAATGAATTAATTAATTAATTGTAATCACTTCTTCTTCTTCTTTCGGCTGCTCCCGTTAGGGGTTGCCACGCCGGATCATCTTCTTCCATATCTTTCTGTTCTCTGCATCTTGTTCTGTTACACCCATCACCTGCATGTCCTCTCTCACCACATCCATAAACCTTCGCTTAGGCCTTTCTCTTTTCCTCTTCCCTGGCAGCTCTGTCCTTAGCATCCTTCTTCTAATATACTCAGCATCTCTCTGCATATGTCCAAACCAACGTAATCTCGCCTCTCTGACTTTGTCTCCCAACCGTCCAACTTGAGCTGACCCTCTAATGTATTAATTTCTAATCCTATCCATCCTCGCCACATCCAATGCAAATCTTAACATTTTTAACTCTGCCACCTCCAGCTCTGTCTCCTGCTTTCTGGTCAGTGCAACCCATATAACATAGCTGGTCTCATTACCGTCCTGTAGTTGAACTGTTTAAGTAAACTTGCCACTGAATAAATACATTTCCAAGAGTGTTTTGTAATGCATGTTATTGCTCAAAGAGACCACGTCTTTAGATGGAATACAGATAGGTACCACTGTATTGTTTATAGCAATAAGTCTTTTTGTTAGTCATATGGTTGTTGAATTGTGAAATCATCACATGACACAGAGAGTTTGTCCAAACTGTGGCTCAAAACCCAAAAAACAAGCTAAGTACTAGCATTAGTTAGGAAAGGAATACACCAATATCACAAATTTGAAATTTTGTGATTTTTCTTTCCATGTTCTTAAAGAAGACTATGTTAATTGGAGAATCGCTTTGTGATTACAAGTGTTGGTGTTCATTAGAGCATTAGAAGTATTTCGAGAAGAACAGATTATTCAAGACAATAACACTTGCCAATACTTTCCTCCTAATTTCTTCAAAATAACAGCAAGTCACATTTTGAAGAGCACCTAAACCTGTTGTGTACCACTCTATTAATTTTATGCACTTGACCTGTTTAAATAAGCATGCCACTCAATAAATACATTTGGTAATTCATCCCATACAGTGTGTCTATATTAGGTCCTGGAGTCAGGCTTATGTTTCCCTGGACTTCATCTTTCGTTTTTGTACTACCCCAGTTGAGTTAAACTCCATTGACTTGTACTCTGCACATCATGCTAACCCAAGGGTGGGCAAACTGCGGCCCCCAGGCTGCATGCAGCCTGCAATGTCAATTTGTGTGGCCCTCACACAAATTTAAAACACTTGTGATTTTGTTAACAAAAGTGACAGCAGCGTCAATCTGAGTGGCACATACACAAGTTTAAAACTTTCGTGATTTTGAGCAAGCAAGCAAGCTCATTTATAATGTTACATGTGTACAAGCAGAAGCTTTTGTTTACGAAAGTGGACTTTGTACTACATGTAACTGTGCACGTACATTAACGTTTTGATTGTACCTAGTCAGGAGACCAGTTGCGATGTAAGCATACGCATTTTTGCGTGTGCATTTGAATCATTTTAATTAATTCGCCCAAGCGCTGTATTATATTTAAAACTCTGTTATCCCAAATAGTGGGTGCTACTATGAAGTTACGTAAAATTGAAGATGAATGCCCTTTTTAAAACAAGGAATGGACATACAATTTTTTTTTTTTTTTAACAAATGCTGAAAGTAAAGCACTGTGCCCAATACGCCATGACAGTCTTGCACTTTTTAAAGAGTTCAGTTTAAAGAGACATTTTGGAAGTAATTTATCAGAAAGTGAATTACAGCAATAAGCTCATTTTATTTGCTGCTTTCTTTGTGTACCAAAGTTATATTGTTATATGACTAATAAATGATTTTTTGTATGAATTTCATTATTTAGAAAATTTAGATTTTTGTTCCGCAAGAGACCTTGCAGATGTCTATGTGGCCCTCAGAGAGAAAAGTTTATCCACCTCTGTGGTAACCCAACCTAACATTAATGACTTCTGTGCACTGTCTAGATATTGAAACTGACAAGTCAACTATGAATCCTAGGCCAGTTTCATAATGAATACTTTAAGGTTTCAGACCTCCCTTTGTGCATTCAGACCTGACATTTTAGTTTCCTATGTGTACAACTCTGCCTAAGCCAATATTTTATTCAAGTCCCTTGGTAATGATTCAGCTAATTCTAGATTATCTACCATTCCACCTAGTTTAGTATCATCTGCAGACATAACCATTTTGTTATTTATATTCCTATCCTAATAATTTTTAAATATATATTTAAAAGAGCAGTGGCCCCAGCACTGACCCATTTTAACATTACTTAATTCTGGTAAATTTCCTTACACTATAATTTTTGCTTCTTCTGTTTGAGAGAATTTTCCCCATCTATGCAATACACATTGAATTCCCACTTCTTTTAGTTTGATGCCTAACCTTTGATGTGGGAGCTTTCTGAAAATCAGGGTATACTGTATAATATTGAGCACATCACTCTGATTGTATGATTTGTTGCTTCCTAATAGAATTCCAGCAAATCAGTAAAACATGACCTCTCTCTCTCTGACCATGCCCCTCTAGTCTTGGAGCTAAAATCAATAAGCCCCTCATACTCACCTCGCAGATGGCGTCTTAACCCTCTTTTATTGGCAGACGAGAACTGCACAGAATTTATATCCAAACAAATCAGCTTCTTCCTAGAGACAAACACGTCCACAGAGGTTTCTGCAGGAACACTCTGGGAAACTCTAAAGGCCTTCTTAAGAGGCCAGATTATTTCATATCTTTCCCATAGAAATAAATTAGAAACCAAGAAAGTGTCAGAGCTAAGAAATGAAATTACTAGAATAGATGAAGAACAAGCCAGGCGTCCAAGTGAAGCTCTTCACAGGAAAAGGCAGGCCCCTGCATACAGAACTTAACATCTTAACAACTAAAGAAACTGAACAACTTATTTATAAGTCTAGACAGCATTACTATGAACACGGAGAAAAAGCTAATAAGCTTTTAGCTCAACAAATTCATAAACAAGAAGTTCACAATGCAATACCAGTAATCACCAACAAGAATGGAGAAGAAATCATCGACCATAATAAAATAATGCACACATTTAGAGATTACTATAAGTCTTTATATTCCACTGAGCCCAAAGAAGACAACACGCAATCTAATGCATTTCTGGATAATTCACAAATACCACAAATAGATGCTTTAAGTGCTGTGGAACTGGATAAACCTCTAACGCTAACAGAATTACTAGACGCTATAAAGTCACTACAAAGCGGGAAATCATCAGGCCCTGATGGTTACCCCGTAGAGTTTTATAAGAAATTCTCCACTCAGCTAGCTCCACTCTTATTGGTAACATTTACAGAAGCTAAAGACCACCAAATACTACCTCAAACATTTCGACAAGCATTAATCACCGTCTTTCCTAAACAAATAAAGGACTTGTTACAATGTGCATCATATAGACCAATTTCATTCCTGAATAATGATGTTAAGATACTCTCAAAAATCCTAGCTAGAAGGATGGAGAAAGTGCTGCCCTCGGTAATATCACAAGATCAAACTGGATTTATTAAAGGCCGACATCTATCTTCAAATCTCCGACGCTTGTTTAATGTTATATATTCACCAGCAAAATCAAACACCCCAGAGATATTACTATCATTAGACGCAGAAAAGGCATTTGACATGATCGAATGGAATTACCTTTTCACTGCATTGGAGAAATTTGGGTTTGGCCCGAATATTTGTGCTTGGATCAAACTACTGTATACCAGTCCAGAAGCTTCAGTTTGTATTAATAAAATTTGCTCAGACTACTTTAAACTAGAACGTGGTACCAGACAAGGATGTCCCTTGTCGCCACTGTTGTTTGCAATCGCTATTGAACCACTGGCGGTTCACTGCCGAAATTCTTATCAGATAAAGGGGATTGTCAGAGAAGGACTGGAACAGAAAATTTCTCTATATGCAGATGATATGGTCTTATATATATCGGACCCAGAAAACACTGTCCCTGTTGTTTTAACAGCACTAACAGAATTTCAAAAGATATCTGGTCTTAGAATTAATCTGAATAAAAGTATACTCTTTCCAGTGAACTTACAAGCATATAATATTAGATTAGACACCCTACCTTTTACCATAGCAGATCAGTTTAAATACCTAGGGGTAAATATCACAAGTAAACATAAAGCTCTTTATCAACAAAATTTTGGCGTCTGTATGGAAAAAATTAAGCAAGACTTGCATAGATGGTCAACCCTTCATCTCACTCTAGCCGGAAGAATTAACATTGTTAAGATGAATATCCTTCCTAAACTTCTCTTTTTATTTCAAAACATTTCAATATATATCAATAAATCGTTTTTTAAACAGTTAGATTCAATAATAACCTCATTCATTTGGAACTCAAAACACCCACGTATCTGAAGAGCGACCCTACAAAGACCTCAGGCAGAAGGTGGCATGGCTTTACCTAATTTTCAGTTTTATTACTGGGCAGCAAACATACAAGCCATAAAAACCTGGACACAAATAAATGCACATACCCAGGCTTGGTCTGCAATAGAAGTAAAATCCTGTAGTACTTCTTTATATTCCCTGCTCTGCTCTCCAATAAATGAAAGTTATCGCAAATATACTAATAACCCAATTGTGCTTTACTCACTCAGAATATGGAACCAAATTAGGAAGCATTTTAAGATGGAAAATCTTTTATCAGTGGCATCTCTGCAAGGGAACCACCTCTTTCAACCTTCGCAAGTATATCCAGTTTTTAATACCTGGAAAAGTTTTGGGATTAAAATACTCAGAGATCTTTATATAGACAACATATTTACATCTTTTGAACAATTACGTTCAAAATTTAACCTCCCAGCTACACATTTCTTTTACTATCTTCAAATTAGAAATTTTGTTAAACAGAAATTGCCCGATTTCCCCCACCTTGCACCCTCCACAATGCTGGAAAAAATACTGCTCAATTCCGAGGAAACAAACACTATTTCCGCAATATATAAAATCTTATTAGAGTCCCTACCTTTCAAAGACCCAAGAGGACATTGGGAAGAAGATCTCTTAATCAATATATCAGAAAAGGAGTGGAAGGTAGCAAAGCAGAGAATTCACTCGAGTTCTATATGCGCAAAGCATAGAATTATTCAACTAAAAATTATATATCGAGCTCATCTGTCTCGCTTAAAACTGTCCAAAATGTTTCCAGGCCAGGATCCAACCTGCGAGCGCTGCAACCAAGCTCCTGCCTCACTGGGTCACATGTTCTGGGCCTGCACCAAACTAACATCATTTTGGACAAAAATTTTTAAGTGCCTCTCAGACAGCCTTGGTATCACAATCCCTCCTAACCCACTAACAGCTGTGTTTGGTGTCCTTCCAGATGGACTGGAATTGGAGAAGGACAAGCAAACGGTGATTGCATTCACTACACTCTTGGCACGCAGACTTATTTTGTTAAATTGGAAGAATCCTAATTCTCCTCTTATAAGTCAGTGGGAAACCGATGTTTTATATTATTTGAAATTAGAAAAAATCAAATTTTCAGTTAGAGGATCTGTACAAATTTTTTTCAAAACATGGCAGGATTTAATCAATATTATTTTAGAATAAGAGAAATAACTATTATTGCATTTAACTCCCTTCTCCATCTCTTATTTATATAGATATTTACTTCTCCCCTTCTTTTGTCTAATGTTGCCTTATTAAAAAGCTTAAAGAAATTTTCCTTTAGCTAAGCTCTCCTTCTCAGGGGTGGGGTTTGATTTGTTTTCAAATTTGTTGGGTTATAAATTGATCTGTTTGTATGGAATGATTACAATGAAAATTAATAAAATAAATATTAAAAAAAAAAAAAACATGACCTCTCTCTAACACTGCTGCTCTTGCCATATGTTGCTCAATCTTTTCCTTAATAATTCCTTCCATTAATTTAGCCTTGATGCAAGTTAAGCTTACTGGCCTATAGTTACTTGGATCCACCCAATTATCCTTTTAACATGAATGAATTATATTTACTATCTACCAGTTCTAAAAATTTCCCCAGTGTACAGTGACTTTCCTAAAAATATGTGTCAAGGCTTTGGAGACGCACTCACTAACCTCCCTAAGCACCCAAGGATACATGCTATTTGGTCTTGGTGATTTCTTTAATTTCAAACTTTGTCAAGCAGCACTTCTCCCACAATTTCCAAATCACTATGTACCTCTTTGGCAGTCCTTGTTACTGTTGGGAGGTTATCAGCTTCTTCACATGTGAAAACTTCAGAAAAATGCAACTTTAGTCATTCAGTGTTTCACTGCCTGTGTGTTTTAATCTTCCCCTAGTGTTTCTGATAAACTCCTTTAACGTTCTTTTACTTAGATAATCTTTCTATTTGTCATCAACGTTTCTCTCAAACTGCCTTTTTTGTCTTGTCTAATTTCCTTTTTTAATGGTTTCTGTCATACTCACATATGCCCTTCAGTTTCAGGATAAACCTGTCCGGCATTATATGTAAAACATTTTTAAAACTGTTCTACTACTCCTTAATTGTTTCAACACTTAAATGCTTATTCTAGTTTATCCTGTTTAGCAGGGCAGATTTTGAGCAGATGTTGCAAAGTCTTAAATTCAACTTAAACATTTTTATTTTTGCATTTGTGCTCTGAGAGCAGTGTTCATTAACCTCCACCTCCGAATTCTATCCTAATTATTACAATTACTAAGTTTTACCATCCATCCATTTTTCTAACTCATTTATATAGGGCTGAGTCACAGGGCAGCTAAACTCTTTCCTGGCAATTATAGTTGGAAAGACATGAATACTCCCTGGTCAGGGAAGCAGTCCATCAGAAGGCACACACAAACATATATACTATGTTAAAAAAAAACAATCATTGCTTATATTTAAAAAGTCAGTTACATGTAAGGTTAACCTAATTAATATTTAGGTAATTAAAATCCCCATGACAACAATATCCCACTCTACACTTGCCTCTTTAATATTATTAAAAACATGCACATTGAAACTACTATCTACATTGGGGCATCTATAACACACAGATGGTCTACCATCCATCTCATATTTGCAGGGAGAATCAGTACTGTCAAGATGAACATCCTTCCAAAGCTTCTATTTCTGTTTCAGAGCATCCCCATATATACATTAGCAAATCATTCTTTAAGAAATTACATTATGAATGAATTTGAAACATCCACACATCCAAAGGGTGACTTTACAATGACCTAAAGCAGAAGGTGGCATGGCACTACCTAACTTTCAATTTTATTGCAGGGCAGCTAATATACAAGCTATGAAAATCTGGACATTGACACAAAATGATGAACATACACAAGCCTGATCAGCAAAAGAAATAAAATCTTGCTGTACTTCTTTATATGCCCTGCTTTGTGCCCCAGTAAATACAAAGTATCATCAATATACTGATAATCTAATTGTCCATCACTCACTCAGAATAGGGAACCAATGCAGGAAGCACTTTAAGACAGAGAAGCTCTTATCTGTTGCACCTTTACATGATAATCACCTTTTCCTACCCTCTCAAACCTACACAGTATTTAAGGTTTGGAAAATGTCCAGGAATAAAACACTTAGAGATTTGTATAAAGATAATGTATTTGTATCTTATGAAGAATTATGCTTCTTATTTAACTTCCCGTCAAAACAATAGTAGTCTCTCCTCTCTTTCTCTTGAGTCTTTATCATGATTATATAGAATATTGAATTAAATAAAAATGCATATTATATATACATGTATATATATATATATATATATATATATATATATATATATATATGTATATATATATATATATATATGTATATATATATATATATATATGTATATATATATATATATATATATATATATATATATATATATATATATATATATATATATATACATATATATATATATATATATACATACATATATATATATATATATATACAGTATATATATATATATACATATATAAATAAAACACTCTCTTAAAATAACGCTTTCTAGTTGAATCCAGATAGGCTCACTAACATATACTGTAGCTTATCATCCAGTTGAAAAAGATATACATAATAATTCTGTTTTACATAAAAGGTAACCCCCCCGAACCCCCCCTTTTCTGTTTTGCCTATCATTTCTAAATAATGTGCAACCATCTAAGTTATACCTATGTCCATCTCTTTAATTTGTCCGATTGCAATTATACTCGGCTGCATTGAACTCCAACTAGTTTTATTTTTTTTACTCCTAGTATTCAAGCTAGCAATTTTTATTGTATTAATTTTTACTTTGACACTCTGGGTTAGAGAATTAAGTTATTACTGTATGTATATTTGTTATTACACTACTGTTTGGCCCTTCATGTCAAGTTATAAGCCTGGCCTGTACTGACCCCCCGTTTAAACAATCATTGACTAACCTACTCAAATGTCTCTCTAATACATTGGTGTCCCTCTAGTCAAAATGTAACTTGTCATAATACAACAGGTCCCAGCTCTTCCAGAAGGAACACCAATGTCCCATTAACCTATGCCTCTGTAAACCTTCTAATCTCTTCAGTCTGGAGTACTAGCGCATGGTACATGTAGAACTTGGGGGAAAGACATTCTTGTCAGTTCTATTCCTCAGCTTGGCACCTTACTCAAGGGAGTGGGCCCTGCAATTGATTTATGTCCTGTCTGGCAATTTCCTTCTATGTACCAGTGCTGCTGAAATAGGGCCCAGACCCCAGTGACCTTGATGTAAATTAAGCTGGGAGGAGAAAGGTTATATAATGTTATCACTAATTCCTACAATGTGTAAAATGTTAAGAAAAAATCTATTCAAATAATATAATTACATTATCTTCCAATATTTCTCAACCTAAGTGTAATAAATAATTATTTATTCAATTTCAGAACTTTTTTTGTGTGAGATCTAATTTTCATTATCCAAGATAAAAAGGTCTCTTACTAAGCAAAACAGATACAAAGAGTGTCGTGCATATATGACCTGCTTTACTACAGTACTCAATAATACACAAAATTCAAAAGCCTAAAGTATAGATTTCAGAAAAGTTAAAACATGTCAGACAATTTCAGAACTATCTATCTGTCTGATAGTACTATCTATCAAAGGATCAGTGGGAGAAGGAGCCACCGTGAACAGTGCGATAATCCATCACAATTCAAATGAACTTTTAGCTGTACTCACCGACACAGGGTCAATTTAGAGTTAATGTTCAGCCTCCATATACGTGTCTGTGATTTGGGTGTAAACAGACGTACAAATAGGGAATCCAGCACATGAGTGCCAAAGATATTCTAACTTCATAAAGACATTGACTGGGCTAAGACTTAAATCCAGCACTAACCATTATGTCACTGTGCTGCCCTCAAAGTAAATAACAACGGTGAAATATTAAAGAAATATCAGTGCTTCAGATTCTCTTGAATTTCAGCTAATTATGATATCTGCTTCATTTTGTTACAGAAATCATCTCCAATGTTAAAAGAAGACCTACTTTCGCTGCTGGAAAAGAAGATGTAGCCTTGAAGCACTATACAGTATACTGGAGCAATTCATATAATTTCAGACCAAGTCCATAGATTCATAAAATACAATATAAAACCTCTGTGTCTTTTATGGAGCCTCCTTCAGATTTTGCCAATTGTGAATGTTTTTTAATTACTGCATTTTATGATCTTTATCTATTAGTCCTTCTGACTCAAACCAAATGACACAAAAACCTAAGACTTCCACACCAAAATACTGGCCAAAGTTTAGTAATATTTTTCTGAGCTGTAGTATATGCCTTCATATTTCTCCTATTCTTTACAGCAAACTCAAGATATTAAATTGCATAAAAGAGAATTTAAACAGACCCTAGTAACATTACCATTACCCTGCAGGACTGGATGACATTGAGATCTGTAGACCCCCATCTTTTATCCTACACTAACAAGTCCCCAAAGAACAGACCTTTAAAACATTCTTGTAGACTTGGGACTTTGATTGGTTTGGATAATGGAAAAGTCAGTCCGGCTATGAAGCAATGTGCATTATCTTTGATCATTATTATAGTTCATAGATTCTTTGATCTCTTTTCAGACTTGCACATTTTTACTCATAAGATATTTTTCATTGAATCACTAAGTTTATTTATGTAGGAGACAGATGAGGGAGCAACCAATCTCCCAAAACAAAATAAATAATGTGGTTATGTTTTCCTTTGGAACGTGACCCGTTATCTGGTCATTAAGAACAGTAATAAATACTGTACCCATGTTTCTCAGGTTTTTGTTGTGGTAGACGGGGGTTCACATCATTTACTTTGAGCATTAGCAAATCTCTAAAACACTGTCACTTTCACCTACTGTGTGCTTCAAAAAACTAGGAAAGTCCTCTTGTTGTATTTCAGAAGTCTTCAATGAGCTTCACCTATTATATAAAAAAGTTTGAATCATACATTCTTGCCAAGAAATGCCATGCAGTGGATACTATTCAAGATAGGAAAGAGTATTTCCGTGTCTCCAATATGAACTTCACATCTCCAATGCTGACACCTGCAGACCCATGGCTTTGCAAGATTGGATTTAACGGTAGTTGCCTTCTAGTAAATGGCAGGTACAACATTTCCTCAAGAGAAGAAATGTTCATCATGCCAACCTTTTCGACTGCTGCCAAAATCAGAGTGGTGATCACATTCTTCATCTTCCTTTCATCTACTTGTTTTAATATTGCTGTGCTGTGGACAATCTCTCAGAAATACCAGCGGAAATCACACATCAAGGTGCTAATGATGAACTTGGCAGCAGCAGACCTCTTAGTTACGTTTATTGTTATGCCTCTTGATGCCATCTGGAACATCACAGTGAGTAGCTTATATCATTGATTGAAAATACAGTTGCCATTGATTTCAAGTATCAAAATATTCTGTACCTGTTTATACGGGGGTATATCTGTGATGCATATGTAGTACAGGGGTACATCTGTGTTATTATTATCTAGAATAGATGAGCCAAATGAGCAAAGAAGGGCTTGTATTTGATGATTAAATATACAAATGAGACAAATGAGACGCTACCCCTAATTGCCCCAGGCCTAGTTACAGCATACAGTTTGTTGCTTACTCATAATCTAAAGGATGATTGAGCTCTGTCAGAATCTAGTTCCACTGCACTCTAAAGGTGCTTGAAAGTCACAGCAACCAGAGAGAAGTAAATTGATTATTACCCCATAGTAACATCCTATTTACATTTACATTTATTCACTTAGCAGATGCTTTTACCAGAAGTAAAGTCAACATAATCAAGTAAATCTCAGTCTGCAGACTATTTAGAATCAACTGTTACAAGTCAAGGTTACAAAACTGATCATCACAAGTGAAGAGCTTTAAAACAAACAAAACGAGTTATGCTTTTTTCGGTTACAAGAATCTATCAAAGCCAACATCAACTAGACAGATATTCTTAGAACAAAGGGGTCTTCAAACATACATTGTGGGAGGCAGCAGTTCAAATGGAAGTGGGCAGCTTATTCCACCACCTCAGAGTTACACATGAAAGACGTCTGGATTGAGATTTGATGCAATGTAGAGGCAGCATCACCAGATGCTGTTCATTATCAGACCTGAGTGAGCTGAAAAAGAACAAGAAACCTCGCATATACTGTACTGTACATAGGCTCTGACCCATTGACTACTCTGTAGGCAAGCATCAAGGATTTGAACTTAATGTTTTGCTACAGCATAAAAACCTGAAAAGAGGAGTGACATGTGCCTGTCTAGGTTGGTTGAACACAAGACATGCATTTTGAATCATCAGCAGCAATTTGGGAGCACATTTAAGTACTCTTGCCAATAGAGAGTTGTAGTAGTCTACACACAAGAAGACCAAAGTCAAGAGCAGAAGATATGCTGCCTTTTAGACAGAACTTTATTTATCCTTAGGGGGATTTTTTTTTTCTCAGATACAGACTGATGTTGATGATGTTACACAAAATAAATCAGTAAGAATAAGATACAATTGCATTGTGGTCAGTGAAGAATAGCTAGAATAGATTGCATATTAACTTGGAGGGTGTTCAATGAGCTTACCTGAACAAAGATGGGGTGTTGAATAGGCAGGCTGGTTGGGGTAACAATTATTTAAAGTGGCCACAGATGTTTTGTTTTTTTAGCAAGACTCTGTTGAGACTCCCTTTCTTTCTTCTTTACCATCCATTTTACCATTGTCCAACCTGTATTACATATTAATATATATGTACATATACAAATTAATATTCTGAACATAAACATATATGTATGCATACAGCACAGTATACAGTCATGTAAAAAATACACCATCTTTCAAGATTTAGGGTTTACATACTAGATTTATAAAAGATATATTTAACTTCATCCATCCATCCATCCATTTTCCAACCCGCTGAATCCGAACACAGGGTCACGGGGGTCTGCTGGAGCCAATCCCAGCCAACACAGGGCGCAAGGCAGGGAACCAATCCCGGGCAGGGTGCCAACCCACCGCAGGACACACACACACACCAAGCACACACTAGGGCCAATTTAGAATCGCCAGTCAACCTAACCTGCATGTCTTTGGGCTGTGGGAGGAAACCGGAGCACCCGGAGGAAACCCACGCAGACACGGGGAGAACATGCAAACTCCACGCAGGGAGTACCCGGGAAGCGAACCCAGGTCTCCTTACTGCGAGGCAGCAGTGCTACCACTGCGCCACTGTGCCGCCCCTATTTAACTTCATGTGATTAAATAATGACAAAATCCATTTTAACAACACAAAACATACTAAACCTGCACTTGTATGCAAAGCTACAGTCTCCATAAAAGCATGTTACCTTTTCTTTGTTATCAACAACAAATAAATGAAAGCAGCAACAATCGGTGAATATCACTTCCAGTATCATTAATTTTCAGTCCAGTTTCCCTTTCCACATATATTCAGAAGTAAAGCAGAGGTGGACTTACCCTTAGCCTTTGCTCTCTTTTTCTCTCATTTGATCAGGTCTTCAGGTATTTGCTGATGCTGTGCACAGATAGGCCATGCTGCTCTCCTGTCTGTACCCAGGCTCATTCTGGACTGCACATTCTCAGATATCCTCTTAGGATGTTTGGTTTTAAACGGGTCATTTTTGTATGAAGTTTCCAGAAAGATGAGGGGAGCTTTCCCTTGAATTGCTATAACCTAAAAGTACAATTTCCTTCAGAGTCTGTTACTATATAAGTGTTTCTAATATCTTAACTCCCAGGCCATTTTTAATCAGGGCTATCTTCATCAAGCTCATAGACACTAATGCCCAAAACTGTTAAAAACACTCTATTATATTTAAGTGACTGAAAAAATAGGATTTCTAGGAGTCTGGAGCCAACTCCCACCTGGAAGGTTTAGTCTGTATTGTGTGCGAGGTTCAAGCGTATAAAGTTCTTTTGAGCCAGGGTTTCCTTAGTAGCTCTTGTCCTGAGATTCTTTGGAGAAGGTTGAAGTTGTTTTTCCAAGCATTTCAGGTCACTAAAGTTATGTAAAGTTATGTTATGTAACCGGAGTGAAAGCTTACGCATATATTACATTGAGTCATCTTGATTAACAAAAAAGAGCGAAAAAAATTGATCATACTTAGCCAGTACTATACAGACCGGATATGGCTAGCTTACTCAAATGTTTTGAGTGGAAATCTGGGACAAGACAATGACTTTATTATAGGTTTCTCTTTGCTGATTTCAGGCACGATGTTAAAGGATATCATGCTTCATACTATAAGTGTCAGTTACAGTATTTGTTCCCATAAAGCAGCGGCGAGTTCTCTTTATTGCACTTTGCAGCTTTTTGAAATATGGATTTTGTTGATATGCTTAAATTATTTTAGAACATAATACATACCTTACTGCGGTGGGTTGGCACCCTGCCTGGGATTGGTTCTCTGCCTTGTGCCCTGTGTTGGCTGGGATTGGCTCCAGCAGACCCCCGTGACCCTGTTTGGATTCAGCGGGTTGGAAAATGGATGGATGGATACATACCTTAGTAGTCGTGGACCACACAACGTGATACCCTGATGCATTCCTCATACAAGGTTGCATGTGAAAGAACACACAAGAATAATAATGCTCAAAATTTCCAGACTTCTTATTCTAATTTATTAGCTTACTAGTGTGGTCTTATGAAACTAGACACAAAAATGATTACATTATGTTGCCTGTTAGCAGAAAAACAGAGCATCTTTGTCACATTCAGCTTTGTTGCTATGTTTATATAGTAAATGCAAAGCAAGATTCTTACTTACTGGTCTCCCCAAACTGGTCATAGTAGTATAATACCAACAACAGATAATGACTGTAACACCATGGTAAATATACCATTAGAGAATGTATACACACAAACATTTGTAGAATACATCTGTGATGCTCATGTTAGTATGAGCAGCTGTTGAGTAGGTTTCTGCCCTGAGAATAATACTGCTTATCTTACATTAATCTACTAAGTTCCTATTAACCTATTATGACCCTGTCCTCCATGTGTTATGGAGAGAGAGCTGAACTATCAAAAAAAATCTGCTGATCCCAGGAGACTCTTCTTCCCTACATAAAGAGCCCAATTACTAACAATATTAGACCAGCAAATTCTTACCAGCATCATTTTGCAAGAAATTCTCTTTCTTCTGGAAATATTGGTAGTTTTCAGTAGCACATGCCTCTATTTCACTGTCATGGGATACCAGTGACATTTCAATCTGGTGCATAGACTTTTTTGGTCTTATAGCTGGTATTATGAGTTGTTTTAGGATGCCCTTTTTGTTTTGTCTCTCATAGAGGAGTCATCTGAGATACTAGAGTCCATTATGCATATGCTGCAGCAATCCAGATGTCATAATATCCTTACTATTGCTATGGAACCTTCTGAAGGAAAGCTACCTGGTTTGTGTTGCAGAAGAGTGCATCCTTATATGGCAAAGGTGACTGCATTTTAGGCAGATCTAGGCCGAAATCAAAAAGCCAAATCTCCCTTGGTGTTTACTTGCATTATGGGATACTCGTATTTCATCTTTCAAAGAAAAAACCTGTTAAAGATATGGTTTGAAAAATAGGTTACCACTACTGCCATTAAGTCCCAAAAGTCACGTTTAACTTTAAGCGATGTCAAATCTGCTTTGATGCTTAGCTCCTCCATTATGAATACTCAACTTTACTCTCCTATTTTACTGTCAAAACTGAGACATCTATGACAGGACTGGTAGCAGATGTCTGTATTATATTCTTAATGCAGAAGTTGATGATGAAGAAATGAAATTATGCTCCACTAGGAATGGAAAACATGGCAGAGAACACACAACTGAAATATATCGTTACTTTTAAGAATGAAGAATGCAATCTGATCGCTGATTGTGCTGCTATGAATAGGATATGTACAAATAAACCCAACGCCTGTGTGACCAAGTGGTTTGTGAACTACAAGTAATGAGACGTGAAATGGTTCATGCTAATTGAATTTGCAGTAAAACCTAAAAAAAATTTGTGAAACAATTCACATTTCACTTCCAGTTAATCTGTGACAGTGACCCAAGAAGAAGCATGCATTTTCACGCGTTAATTCTACGTGTCTGCCTAACATTTAATAAATAAAAAGAGCTCTAGCTCTAGTCATAGACATTTTATTGAGCCATTTGACATGCGTTGTGTTTGCACTGGTAAGAGGACACCTACTTTACCAATGACCAAGACCATCATAATTGAAGCAAACCCTCGCCTGCATAAAACCAAAACCAGGAAAAGGAAATTGTAAGATAATAGTAGGGATTGCTATATAGAAAACACAGTAGTGTGCATGATGGCATGTTTTTGGTGTGTCTTCAAGTGGAAAATATGCAGAAGTTTGCATTTTTAAAAACTCCAACGCACCTCTATGCTGATGTGAACCAGAGGCCAAAATAGAATTGATCTGACTGATGTGCACGACATTACCTGCATTTCTCAATTGTGGAAAAAATAGAGTTGAACACAAAAATGTGCCAAGTTTTATCAAACAATATCGATTATTTTCTATCCCCCAAAAAATCTTTATACTTCACCCACAAACATTTTTTTTAGTGAGTTTCCCATTTCACAATTGCAAAATCACTAGCAAAACTAATTTTCATGTCAGTTTCGCATAACTGTATGCAAATCAAAACTTCTGTGTTTCACTTATCACTAGCTATAATATGATTATTTCAATAAAAGTAAATGCACTCTCCATAGTTAAGAGGATGCTTTGTCCAAATGTACTTTCTTAGAGCACTATTGGAACCAATCCATTGTTTAGAGCTTAGAGTGGGTGAATGTCACAGGTTGCCACGTTTGCAGCCATATCTTCTTTCAACTGCTCCCATTAGGGGTTGCCACAGCAGATCATCTTTGTCTGCATATTGATTTGGCAAAATTTTACACCAGATGCCCTACCTGACGTAACCCTCCCCATTTATCTGGGCTTGGGACTGGCGCAAAGTAATGGTCCAAAATATTCTTGAAGAAAAGTAGTAGTATTGGCTTTCAGATGACTCAAGCAGTATCACTTTCCCACCCTGCATGTATTTTCTGTCTCCTTCTTCAAGGAGGAATGCCTAGAGTATAGCCTCCTTCAAGAAAGGCACTTAGCCTGTACCTGTTTGTGTAAGGACTTGTGCCATGCCTTCAACTGGCCCTAAATGATTTTAATCACCAAAAAAGGACTTAGTTTACTCATTGTGCATAACTTAGGAAAGCCTCTTTTAGTGTATGGCAGTCATCCTAATCTTCCATAACTTTTCTTAAAAAACAACAATAGAAAAAAGCGTATTAAAAAAAAGGTCTTTGAAAGGACCTACTGCTCCAATAGACTTTCTTTGATCATATTTTTATTGGGTTGAACAATGTCTGCTCTTTGAAGATGTTTAGGAAGATAATATATTTATAAAAATAAGCTAAACAGCTGTGATCAAAAGTAGAATGACTCTACTGGGTTTAAAGAAAAAGACAGAGAGAAAGCATCAGCAAGGAAATTGAACCCTCCATGTCACCCAGCTATCACAAGCAGAGAAGCAAACATCCAATTATTAACATTTTTGCTGGAATGCCCATTGATCTTTAATGTAGAGAGCTTGAGAAGTATAAGGTTATAAAGGGAACACTTCAAACAAAAATGGCCAAGGAGATTTATTGTCCTTATAACAAAAGGCCCCAAGCCAATTTAAGTGCAATGGCACCCAAGGATAAAATTCTCTACTGAATAAATGCAAGAGACAACAAAGCAGAGAAGTCTGTGCAGAGGGAGAGAAATATCAGTAGAGTGGATCAACAGAATTGACTTAAAAACAAAGGCAGCAAATAAGGAGACAGAGGGACAGTTCCAAAACAGGAGGAGAAATACTCCCAAGAGAATTTAAAGAGAAAGCCTTTGATCTATGTGTACTATAATAGTCAACATTTTAGAGACGGCTTTTATTTAAATATTAGTAAAGCAAGTTAAGTTCAGAAGTACATTTCTGTTCAGACCCAATGAGACAGAGCTTATGTGACATGGATCATCGACAAAACAGATAGACAGTGAATTGTTGGGATATACAGTAGTTATAATCATTATTAAGAATCAGCAAGCATATTATTTAAAATAAACTAAGTATCTTTCTGGATTACTCTTTCTTTTATCAGAAATAAAGTATAATTTTTTTAATTTGAGCTGATTATATGACTATAATATGTAAGTTGCTAGCTTTGCAATGTTCATTACTATTTCAAATGAATATTTAAACTTTTGTTATGTTATGATCAGAAGACCATTTTGTTTAAGGTGCAATACCATGCAGTCACTAATTTACTCTTGTACGCTTTATGTATTAACATGAATTGTTTTCTCAAGCTGACTTACTTTCTTCTTCTATTTATTATTTTTGTTTTAAGAAGGACTTGCTAATGCCAGTTTTATTCAATGTGAATGTTTACCTTTAGTCCCAATGGACAAGCACAACGCGCTGTACACATGTACAAATATAATATATTCATACTCCCACATATTTTATGAACTGATATATGCCAGCACTTAGTGGCAGTGCCTACACAAAATATAAAGTTAAAAACAAAATAGCATTCAAAAACTATAAAATGACCTCCACCACCATGGCATATAAAGGTACTGACACTGATAACATACTATATATTACACAAAGTAGCAGTAAGTTTATATAAAATTTTAGTAAAGAAAGTTCAGTACCTTCTTGAAGATTAGTTAAGTGTCCCTTTATCTTTTTGGTAGGTTTGCTTTGTTATTTTAATTTTATTATTATTATTATTTTTAAATTTTGAATTCAAGTAAAGGTAAAGTATAGCTGACAGCAGGGGAAACACAGATTCTACAATACATAATTTGAATTTCTTGAATGTTTGTCTGCGGTGGGTTGGCACCCTGCCCGGGATTGGTTCCTGCCTTGTGCTCTGTGTTGGCTGGGGTTGGCTCCAGCAGACCCCCGTGACCCTGTGTTTGGATTCAGCGGGTTAGAAAATGGATGGATGAATGTTTGTCCTTCTTCTTAGTTTACGGCCATTGACTCTCAAAAAAAAATAGACTTTCACGTTATTCTGAGAGCTTTGTAGGGTTAGATGGTTAAAATTATATTTTTCAGATAAAAGTGTTTTTAGGAAGAATTCCCCATTCAGTATATCAGTATATAAAGTGTTGATGTTGGGAGCAAATATAATTATTTCTTTAAAAAAAAACAAAAAAAAATCTTTAATTTTCACAAACTCAAGTGACAGTCATTTGCCTGACTTTTTCAGTACCAAAATTTCTTAGCAGTGCTCACCAGCTCTCATAACGTTTTGGTGAAAAAAGTCACTACAGCATAAGCATATTTTTTTTCAGGTGCAGTGGTATGGAGGAGATCTTGCCTGTCGGCTTCTCATGTTCCTCAAGCTTGTTGCCATGTACTCATCTGCCTTTGTGACTGTAGTGATCTCTGTTGACCGACAAGCTGCCATTTTGAATCCATTGGGTATTGGGGAGGCAAAAAAGAAAAACAAGATGATGCTGTCTATTGCCTGGACCCTCAGTGTCATTCTTGCAGTTCCACAGGTATGAAACAGAGCATTTTTCTCTTTGGATATTGTTAATGGACTCCAAGGTATTATAGAGAAAAAGAAGAATGATTGCACTCTAGAGAGGCATTAGAACAGAAGGGATGAAATGCACATACAGTATAAAGTATATGAACTAATCAAGTGGCACTCCATCAAGGCAGATTCTTGTACGGCATCCATTTCTGGCTATGACTTCCTGTGAGAAAAGCTTGGGAAAAAGATGTATATACATCATATGTGTGTGTCAGACTAGATATACAACAGTCCTGCCTTTTATTGGTTACATTTGATAAAACCAGTTTGACTCAATGAATATCAGAAAAGACAGCATTGCTTGCTTTATCTTCATTTCTTTTTGGACATCTAATCAATGTACTCTCTTTCTCTAACAATAAGAAATGCTCTTTTCAAATCAGCCAAACCAACAAGTGTTGCTGTATCGTTGTATCTTTTGGACTTAATTTTTCTAAATGCATGCATATACAGTATGTCTGGCATTTGGCTAAGTGGTGTCTATTTTCTTGTATGTTTTGCAGCTCTTTGTGTTCCACACGGTGAGTAGGGCTACCCCAGTCCAGTTTGTGCAGTGTGCCACCTTGGGCAGTTTCCAGGAACACTGGGAAGAGACCCTGTATAACATGTTCACATTCACCTGCCTGTTCCTGCTTCCACTGACTATTATGGTGCTTTGCTATTCCAGAATATTGTTTGAGATTTCAAGAAAAATGAAGAAGGCATGTGGTAAGAAAAACTTCAGATTTAACCTGCTTGAGTGATGAATTTTTTAGCGATTTGCATCACCTTAACATATCCTTGCAGCTCCATATTGGGTTGCACAGGTTTGAGAATGCTGTGCACTTGTTAAGATGTTATCATTTCAGTGGCTACAGTAGTCTGTGATAGTCTGAATTTCATTTAAGTTGTTCACTGAGTAGTTTTCACATCCTATTTGTACTGTCCTTGCATTTGCATTTACTTAACATGCTCTCTTGAGTTTGTCCAGATATTTTTTTTTTGCTTTTGAAGTTGTATGTGCTCTTTGCCCCTTGATATAGTTTTGCTTCTAAAACATGTAGTAGAGCCTGGGATTGATAAAAACACTGTCTATGTGGAGTTTCCATAACTTCCACACCTCACAGACTTGCAGGTTCAGTTAACTGGTAACTCCAAATTTTCTATTTACAGTAGACTTCACCTATTAAAGTGATTTTACCACTCACTTGTGAAGTTTTAAATGCTTGATTTATAAGGAATTAACTGAAGGGGATGTAAGAAAATAAAAACCCATTATAAAACTAAAAAAACACTATTCTTCCAGCAATGTAATATACTAGAATTAATACAATCATCATACAATTTACTCTCGCCTACACTGGGCCACTTTAGAGTCAACAGTTAATCTAACACACAAATCTTTGGGAGTTGGGAGGAAAATGAAGTAGCTGGGGGGAAGCCCACAAAGACTCACTAAGTACATGAATTGAAAGTGTTTTTTTTATGAAAAACTAGCACAGTTCAAGTAAATTAAAATTCACTAACCATGTTACTTATTGAAGACAGGTAGTAGAATAAACAAAAACAAACAAAACAAAACTTGATATCTCTTCCTCTGTGTGTACGTTGAGCAAGTGTTCATCAGTATCTTAGTGTATCTGAATTTTCCTTGTATCTGCCTCCTGTCCACTTTTGTATTTCCCATCTTTGAAAATGACTGTCAGCGTGCCTGTTACTCCTTTACTCCTCCTCACACTTGTACTTCCTCATTCCATTGTGTCATCAAAGCCAAACTAACCAATCAGAATGCTCAGAGAGATCGGGCATACACTCTCAGACCCTAGCATAGTAGCAGCCCATTAAGTATGTTTTCATTGCTGGGATGTAGTTTTTCCATATCTTGTACAATCACTGAAGAAGAGACTGTAAAATGCATTGGAAGATTCTCTCTGTCATCTTATCAGTTATTTTTACAATTATTCTAAATACTTATTGGTAAATGTTGCCTTATATTTTTTTAGGTTCTTTGTTGCTTTCACTATTTTTAGTGTTTCCACTTTGTAACATTTTTGTTCATGATTTTTATCAGTTATCATTTTTAATTTCTTTTTGTTATATGCTTTTTTTCCAAAATACCAAGCTACTTGGTATTATTACTTGTTTATTCTGCAGTGTTTGCATTTTGTGAAATGAAATATTAAGCACATCTTCCAGTACAGGCTTGTTATCTGTTAGCAACAAACCTGTTGGTTTGCACCTTAGCAGTCTGCTTCTTATTTCCTGTCTTGTTAAACAATTGTAAAAGATGCAGCTTTGTCTTGCTTCCTGTGAATATGAAAAAGGACCACTAAAATGGGATGGTGGACATGCCCTGGCAAGAAGTAGGTCTTTGTTTTTTGAAAACCGGTGACATTTGAAAAAGCATTTTTTTTAATATTATGCCTGCATTCAATATATATTTTAATTAACACAGGAAAAACCAATGAGGGTTTTCTTTCATTTTAGAAAATTTTGAAAATAAGCTTTGGGAAAATAGGTTTTTGGTGCCAATGATGGTTGGTGTACTGGCTAAAGCATTAGATCTTAAACCCCAAGGTTGCTACTGCAATTCATGCTTCCATATCAATCTGTAACCTCTGAGCTAGTCACTTAACCTATCTGTGTGCAATTTGGATATGGATGTACATACATAATTGTAGAGAATATTGATGTTATAAGGTGTCTTGAATAAAGGTGTCAGCCACATAAGCAATAAAAAAATATTAAAAATCCAAACAACTGATATAAATAGATGTTTGCTACATCAGCTTATCTCAACCATAAGTGGTCTCAACTGCCATGGTAATCCACCTGAAGCTAAGTATGTTTGGGGCCATCCAGTATTTGGATTGAAGATCAACAAGGAAAAAGCTTGTGTTAACGCTGGAAGAATTGTGGGTGAGACCATCAGGTAGTGGTTCCCCTGAGGTCTGTGTATGAATCCCAATGCCCCAGTGAAATGATGAGGACACTGTGCTGTAAAAATTGGCACCATCCTTCATATGAGACGTAAAACCAATGTCCTCACACCCTGGGTGTCATTCAAAAAGTGGAGGGTGTTTCCTGATATCCTGGGTAAATTTCCCATTATGGCCTAGTCATTCGGGTCCTCTAATCATACCCTGTCCCTTATTGGCTCACTATCTCTCTAACCCCTTCACTACCTAATAGCTATTGTTTGGTGAGCATACTGATGCAAGAATTGCAACATCCAGGTGGATGGCATACATTGGTAGTAGATGAAGTGGCTCACCACTGTCTATGTAAAGTGCTTTGAGTAGGTTAGAAAAGCACTATATACATTTAAATAATAATTATTATTTTAAATCAACGGAACTGTTATTTTTTTATGCCTGTTTATGTCTGCTTCAAAGATGAAAAGCATGGTTTCTGAAAGATTTTCTGCGGATTTAATTAGTTTACACATGGTCCAGTACATGATAATAGTGGACTATTGATGTAGCTTTTAAAATTAAATGCAGATACATCATCTAACTGAAATGAATTCAACAGTTTAACTGCATTCCACAACATCACTTGCAACACATTCACTCAAGCACATCATTTTTGGCATACCACTTCATAGCAACTGTTGCATGTATTAATAAAATGGTGTACACAACTGACAATATAACCTAATAAAGGAAAATGTAAATAGGATAAAAGAAAGGAAATGAAAAAGGCTAAATAAAGTAATAATCCCAATGGAGCCAAATGACTGTCACACAGAAGGAAGCAACTGATGCTTTGACTGCTGGAATCCCAAAATTGAACCCTGGGAGGCTACTGTGCTTTCTTTATAGCTGTTAATGGAATTTGTTATTCATTTAAGCAATGCTATTCCTGTTCACATTTTGCTACATTAATGGATTCATATTGGATTTAGTACTCCCTCCACCATTCTTTATTTCCTATAATTTTTTTTTTATTTTCCTTTATTAAGTTATGGTATTAGCTTGTCTGTTGCCTCTGTTTTCTGTCATTTGGTACATGATTCTCAATAGCAGTGTTAATGTTTTCAATGTGCCTTCTGTTGGAATGAAAAATGAAATGCACTTTATTACTATACACATTGAAAAATACATTCCATAAAATACTCATATCTGAGAGTATTTCTTTACCACATTATAATTACTGGCCAACCTTTCATCAAGGTCATACTAGTCATGCTGTGCTTCCCTGCCGATGAAAGGTGCAGAATTACAGTGGGCCCACTCCCGCTGAGCCCTGTGCTGTAAACATTTGGAGTTAGGCCTCAATATTGTCTTTTGCTGACAGTGGCATTAGTACCTGAGTGGGCCAT
This sequence comes from Erpetoichthys calabaricus, assembly GCF_900747795.2. Lineage (NCBI taxonomy): Eukaryota > Metazoa > Chordata > Cladistia > Polypteriformes > Polypteridae > Erpetoichthys > Erpetoichthys calabaricus. Next base: position 179,580,000 of record NC_041395.2, read on the forward strand.
TGTTCCCATTCTGGGTGTAAGCTTTGCTCCTTTGTGTGCCTCGCTTCCACCTCAGCAAACTTATTTTGATGCTTAGCTAGCAGGACTTGTACAGTAGCTGCTGCAGCTAATCTCCAATCTGGTGGATGAGCATTCTCAGGTCATCCTTGTCTGTCATTCTCCAGGATAAATCCATTCTGACTACTCCACTGTAAAGATATGATCAGAACAAAGATGAAGTATTGGGATCAGTGGTGTGGGGGTGGTGGGGGTTGGGTTGGGAGGCATTGGGGTTTTGCTTGATCATTTTTGTTCACTGCAAGAAACAGCTTGAATGTATATACCTTTTTTTTTTTTTTTTTTTTTTAGTTTCATCCAAGGAAATCCAGCTGCGACGTTCAAGTAACAACATCCCAAAAGCACGTTTGAGGACTTTGAAGATGTCAATTGTCATAGTACTGACCTTTGTAATCTGTTGGACACCATACTACCTTCTGGGCTTGTGGTACTGGTTTTCCCCAGAAATGCTGACTCAAGAGCAGGTACCTCCATCACTGAGTCACATCCTATTTCTTTTTGGACTCTTCAATGCCTGTTTAGACCCCATCATCTACGGACTCTTCACAATTCACTTTCGCAGGGAGATCCAGCGTGCCTGCCGCTGTACTGGTCTGCACAGGGACTCTGATGCAGTTTCACTGGGGACAGGCTCCTTCCACTGTTCTAGCTCTGTCAATACACATTCCAGTGGCCATTTGAAAAGAGCTGGCACACTAAGCAGAGATAGGAGTTCTTCTAGAAATGAAAAATACAGTGCTACATGTAATCTCTGCAGGGGAAGTGTTACAGAAAGCATGATGTAGAACACATACAGTACAGACCTTACTGAGAAATGTAAAAACAGAGGATCATAATGACTGAGGCTCAAATTAGTAAAATATTGTCCAAGGATTGGCTCCTGCATCGTGGCTCATACCACTAGAACAACCCTGGTGACCTGTATTTGGATTAAGCAAGTTTATCAATGAAGACATGGATACTACAGCATATTCTGAAATGAGGATTTAGTTTGTCAAGATACACGATAGTTAATGTGATGGCTTGAGATGATGTGTCGGAGATTACGGCTCAGGTCAGTGCAGTTGTCACCAATGGTTTCAAGGCCTCATTTTCATTAGGGTCTGTTGCTTTGTATTACTGTAAAAGTAAGCTAGTAGCTTTTTCTTGTTTTAAATCCCATGGATTTTTAGTTCATGAAAACCAATGAATGTATTAACAAATTTAACGTTTAAAATATTTTCATTTTTATGTATAAAGTGTTTACTTTTGCCCTCTAAGAATATTTGTAGTTGAACAGATGCCGAAGTAGCACTTGTACAATGCTGCCATCTGCTGATTATAATTTATGTGACAATAAATTGATAGTAAAGGATGACAGCGTCTTAGCACTAGTACTCAGAAGCACTGATGTTTTTAGATTTCCATACGAAGTTGTATCCACTTTTAATTGAGTCCCTTGCACAAATCCAGTTTCTATTTTCTGCCATAACTTTGGGGATTCTAACAACACACAGTGTGTAAATTAACACCAGAGAGCTTTGTTAGAGTAATTAGTGCACTCACACTTGAAAGTGCTTGTTAACATTTTGCTGTCATTTCTTTCTAAGAAGATATGCAAATGATAAACAATAAACCCATGAAGGCACAAATAAAAAGAAACCTGTTGTTCAAGGACAGAATATATTGCTATTTGCAACCTTGTATTTTTGTTACACATTCACTTATTCGAAAATGCAGAGAGCTCTAAACAGGGATGTCACAGAGGCAGAAAATAATTCAAGTTTCAGAGAAAGGCAAACACAGTACTATAGCAGCACTATAAGCCATGGGAATTACAGAATTACTTGTCAAGAATACTGCTAAAGCAAGGCTCTTGATAAACCCCAAAGAAAATGATTTACAGTTCCAAAAATACACACCTGCTGCCACGGAGGCGTTTCTCTACCAGGATTCATACGTACTGTTTCAGTCAGTTCCACTATGTTACATTTCTGCAATGTTTCTGGAACTTGAATTTTTACAATTTTAATGCATTTGAAGTATTATCGGGTGTCATGGTGGTGCAGTGGTTAGTGGCTGCAGTGTCCTTGGATTTACCTGTCTGCTGCCCGTGTTATTCTCCCCATATCTGCATGTATTGTTCTCAGCGTACACTGGTTTTTTCCACTCACATTACTGAGACATACATTATATAGAAGCACAAAAGTAAATTCTAAAATTCCAAGTATAAACCCAAAAACCAAAATTAATAGCATCACATACAAAAGTATTTGTAAACAACAACAAAACACTAAATAAAGAAGAAATAAGCTTAAGCCAAGGCACTAACCCTGACTGAACCAGCTTGGTATGAAGTGAGTATGAGCGAGAGTTTGAGACTGCTGTCCAAGGTTCCCATCTTATAAGGAAGTCTTCCAGTATAAGCAAAGGCTTATTATTATCCTGACTTTATGGATGGATTTAGTCCAACCTCTCACCAAAAAAAATGTACATTTATTGTTCAGAAAAAATTGTAAATGACAAAAAATTTTCTTCCTTTGCTAATCATGTGTGTGTCCTGCGGTGGGCTGGCACCCTGCCCAGGATTGGTTCCTGCCTTGTGCCCTGTGTTGGCTGCGATTGGCTCCGGCAGACCCCCGTGCCTTGTGTTCAGATTCAGCGGGTTGGAAAATGGATGGATGGATGGAATAAAGCAAAACTATTTTAAATCCCATGTGAATGCCTGCTTTAGGAAGATATCCTGTGCGTTAGTGAGAGTCCTGCTAAGAAAATCTAATAAAGGACAGGCGCCCTCCAGTCTAGTATCCCCTTGTTCTGTTTTACTCCAACCTCAAATAGTAAATCCTTAGTTTATAAAGTATCATTCACAGCATGAACAAAACACAATGCCTTTGACTAGCACAGTGCAGCAGTTCTCAGAAGTGTGGTCTACAAGCACAAGTCAAGTTGTCTGCAAGTTGATGGTCATTGTGTCTGACCAAAGTGACTTTTAATTTGCTCAGATACATTAGTCTGGTACATTGTGTCTGTCACTCGCATCCAGGCAGGGGTTCCAGAATTATGTAGATGGAAAAATCAATTTAAATTTTTGAACAAAAACTCAAATTGGCAAAGGTCACAATAAATACCATAATTTTTTCCATTTTGCGTTTCTGTTTTTCAACAAGTACCCCAAACATTGTTGTCATAGTCTATTATAGTCCCCATGGACTATGATGTTTGCTGATGACATTGTGATCTGTAGCGATAGTAGGGAGCAGGTTGAAGAGACCCTGGAGAGGTGGAGATATGCTCTAGAGAGGAGAGGAATGAAGGTCACTAGGAACAAGATAGAATACATGTGTGTAAATGAGAGGGAGGTCAGTGGAATGGTGAGGATGCAGGGAGTAGAGTTGGCGAAGGTGGATGAGTTTAAATACTTGGGATCAACAGTACAGAGTAATGGATTGTGGAAGAGAGGTGAAAAAGAGTGTACAGGCAGGGTGGAATGGGTGGAGAAGAGTGTCAGGAGTGATTTGCAGGGACGTCTTAACGCATGGACATGCTGGGCAGTTGCCTGGTGGCCCCACGAGCATAGGGGCCCCATACTAATCTATGAATGTTGCTGACTTGCTGAGTGGTTGTGTAAGTAGTGGCCCCAGTGCACTGCTTTGCCCGGGGGCCTATAATGCTATTAAGACACCCCGGATGATTTGTGACAGATATGTATCAGTGTATCAGCAAGTGTGAAAGGGAAGGTCTACAGGACGGTAGTGAGACCAGCTATGTTATATGGGTTGGAGATGGTGGCACTGACCAGAAAGCAGGAGACCTGCTGGAGGTAGCGGAGTTAAAGATGCTAAGATTTGCATTGGGTGGGTCAACTCAAGTTGGACGGTTGAGAGACAAATTCATAGAGGTGAGAATGCATTGGTTTGGACATGTGCAGAGGAGAGATGCTGGGTATATTGGGAGAAGGATGCTAAGGATAGAGCTGCCAGGTAAGAGAAAAAGAGGAAGGCCTAAGAGGAGGTTAATGGATGTGATGAGAGAAGACATGCAGGTGGTGGGTGTGACAGAGACAAGATGTAGAGGACAGAAAGATATGGAAACATGATCCACTGTAGTGACTCCTAATGGGAGCAGCCAAAAGACGATGAAGAAGCCCAAACACATTCACTGCACAGTCATTTAATATCACAAGGATTATTGAAGATGGATATGTGCACAGATAGAGCATGTAATAGCCTATCTTAGAAAGTTAAAGTTTTGAATTAAACTCATATTAATGTTTGCCTAATTTGAATAGAATATAAATTTCGTTCATAGTCATAGACAATGGTATAGTCTTTCCCCCCTATAAGTCAGTAATATAAGTTGCTATAACAGAGATACAGTGTGATAATTGATTCTGTTGTGTTTAGAACAGGTCCCAGTACTCAGGGACTTGAACAACACATTTTCAGCTCAGAGATGGGATAGGCTTACAGTTTTCCAACCGTCTAGAAATGGTTCAGAAACGTCGTTTAGAAATGTTTCAGAAACATTAAGTAATTAGTAACGATTTTGAGATGTAACAAGATTTAATCTTTGAACAGAACTTTTCTTAACAAGAATTTTTCTTTTTTTTTGCTATTTTAATTTTCTTTTTTGTGTGATCTGTTTTACTTTGAATTTTAACTAAAACTTTTAAAAACGAAGATATTTTGACTGTGGAATTATTTTGGCACGTCTGGCTTTTGTTGAATCCCATTTTTAAGTTAAGCTGCTGAACTTGACAATTTTGGAAAAACACAGCTACAGAGCATAATAAATAACCAGCACAAAATATACATTTAAGGTGCTTTTGCTCTTAAAGAGGGCACAAACTTATACATTTCCCCTTTTTAATTCTCATCTGAAGAGACATTACTCACTTGAGACTGGCTTGTAAAGGCTTTTGCAAGATTTTTGTTCTATTAGCCAGTTAGATGGGTAAAGCTTTGTCTGGTTTTGAAGGTGAAGTCACACAGTAAGATTGGGTCTGGGTAGGCAGTTAAAGTGGCATCACCAGGAAGTGCTCTGCTTGCAGTGTTTAGGAACAGTGTTACACTAGCAATAACCACAGTGTACATCTGCCAACCGAGATTGTTAGTGGTGTGAGTTCACAGCAATACACTGGTTTACACGTTTTCATTGCCTGCCTCAGCTGCCTTTCACACTCCCACAGCCTATGTGTGTGTGTGTGTGTGTGTGTGTGTGTGTGTCACACAGTTACTGTCACATATCTAGCACCAGTAGGAGCAGGTATAAAGGGAATAGGCTGTACTCTTTTCAATGTAACTTTATTACTAAATTTGAAGGGAGAAACTTAAACTAAATACATCTCTCACTCTTACTTTCAGCTACAATAGTCCCAATTATCAGAAGTCATATGCTAGTATGTTTGATGGCTTCACCCTAACTATGAAGTTATAAGGTGTTTTAGTCTCAAAACCAAAAGTATTAAGCAGCAGTACTTAGAGTTTTGTCCATGTCCTTCTGTCTCAAAGAATGAAGGTGATGTTTTATTGTGTAGTGGTCAGGGGTCACCGAGACATTTTCACAAAGTATGTCTGCTGAGAGTTAGTGATCAGTTAATTCTTCTCATCAGCTAGATGAATATGTTGCTTTTGCAAATGTATCTCTCCTGCTTGGTCACCTCCCCACTTTGCTACAGCCTTCTTAGGTGCACATAAGCTCCTCAACAATTTGATCATTTCACCTCAGGTTTGTCAGTAAAGGCTGCCAAAGTTAGTTATGGTCATTGTTCTCTCTGACCAAAGTGGCAAGCAGTACAATGTCAAAATAAATCATTCAGGATATACCAGGAAGAGTTTCATTCATCTGTGCTTAATACCTTCTTATCAATTGAAAAGCTGCAGATGCTACATACCAAGAGTCCCGCTTTCATGGTTTCACAAAAAAGACTATCTTATGCTGGGAAGGAGAGGTTTGATGTTAAATGCCATTCAAAGGTTGAAGTTAAAGTCCCACATGCCTTTTCAAAGAAAAAAAATTGTTACAGACTTAGTCATACCATTTTTTCATTTACATGACCTTAAAATTTAAACATGCCTACTGTACACTCACATAAAAAAGTCATGTGTTCCATTGGCAAACTTTATGCTGCACTCTGCTTACATCACTTTAAAATACTGTAATGAGAACTGAGATGTAAAATGGACAAACAGAAGTGGTAGTTCAGCCCTTTCTTTGAGTATATTTACTGTTATATTAGTGTCCACTGTTAGCCCTACAGACATGGGGAATGCCTTTAAGAATATGAATATAAGCTGCTCCTCTGGCTTTATAATAAAGCTACAGTGACTATAAAGTGTTCACGTCTTTGTGCATTTTCACATTTTATTATTATACAACATTGAATCACAATAGATACTGACTAAATACTGACAAGAATATTTATGCAATGAATGATTGTTTTTATATTTGTAATTAATTTAGATCACTATGCAGTGATCTGTTTTCACTTCAACACTGAAACATCTTTCTGTTGATCAGTGTCAATAAAGCCAAATTAAATCTATTGCAATTCAAATGTTATAGACCAATACAACTTCCAAGGACATGAATATTTTTATAAGCATGGGAAGTGTTTCTGCTCCTGCTGTGTTCTGCTCCTGTTAACCTGCAGTGATTGTGCTCACCCTCTCCCTTGACTATCACTCTTGTTCCATTCATTCCAACTTCACTCCTTGTTTGTAGCGATCAGTGCCTCTTTATCACGCTCGATACTTGCTGTCACTCTGCCATGCAGTCTTGTACGGGAAGCACTTAGGTGCACTTCTGGTGTAATAATGATGTCAGATACCCTGCTGCTTGTTATGGTTAGCATTTTTCTTTAAATGATTTCCTGAAGCAATTTCTGACAATGTAAACATCTCTCATGTTTTTATTAACCCATGAAATTCTGCGGGTCAGGGCATTTTCTTTTTCTCAGGAAGATGTTCTGTAAAAGTTTAAATATTCTCCCATGAAACCATTTTGTTTTGATATGGGCACCGGCATTTTAATGTGATGACATAGGTTGTTGCTTTGCTGATCTGATCCCATGATGGTCTAGAAGTGTGCAGGGTGTGATGACAGTATAAAGTGAGCATGCGCATTTCTGGAACATCTAAGATTAGCGTAACTTTAACTGTTGCTGGGTCATTCTTGGTGTGACATTTATGACACAAGAACTTAGAGTTTTGTTATTTGGAAATTTAAGATTTGGTTGGTGTTTTGGGGACTGGAGACAGATTAGTTTGACTTTCTGGTAATAGATTTGGCATGAATTTTGACAAGACTAATCTCCTGGTCCTTCTACATTAAAAATTCCACAGTCTCCTTCTGAGTCAGTACACTGTTACACTGTGTCCATTAATATGAATTACTTCATTAACTTCTGGAGTCTGAAATTCATAATCAACAATACTGGATTTAAATATTAAGTCTTTTACACTTGAATATCTGTAATAAAATTAATATGGTAATAGCAACATGCTATTTACTGATCAAAGCGACTGCTAGCTGTAGGTAGTTGAGCATATCTTTAACTTTGAAAACTGGTCCTCAATCCATATGTCTCAGAGAACCACTGGCCTAGTGGATAAGACCCTGGACTCTAAGCTCTAAAGTTTTGGGTTCAATTTTAGGTTCTGACTTGCTGTAAGACCCCGAGCAAGTTACTTAAGCTGCAGGTCTATTAACAGTAAAAGACATCTATAAACATATGTATAATATATGTGAACTGTAAAGTCTTTTAGAAATTGTGTTTTTGCTAAAGAAAGGAGTACATAAAAAGATGTTTGTTTGCTGCTGTACTGGTGCTTAGGTAAGGTTTGCAGTAGTTTGAAATACTTTTCTGGAATTCCCCAGTTCCACATAACTAAATCAATTAATAACATTTACATTGAAAGCATCTGGATTTTGAGAAATAAATTACAAGAAGCAATAAAAGCACCTACTGATTGTTACTAGCTGCTTTTCCTGCAACACTCAACATATTCCTAAAAATAAAACAAGAGAATTCTTGTAAACTTGAAGGTGATACTGAGAAAAGCGCTATATAAATGTAATGAATTATTATTATTATTTCAATTTGTCATTCCATCTCAAAAGTGATGCATTCTTCCATTTGCTTTGAGTCATTTGCTTCAAAGTGATAGGTTTACTCAAACACCCCTTTACTGCAGTTGAATCAAGCCCACCTACATAAGTAAATGGAAGTGTGCTTGCACATATGCAAATATCAGAATGTGTGTGCATTTTAATAAAGACTCGTATTGTATCAGTCCATCCATTTCCTTTAAGCCCAACCAAATCCAGTTCAGCTTCAGGGAGCAGGGGCCAACCCTAAATAGGGTGCCAGTCCACTGTTTGTTGTAATCAAAGACCCACCTATACCAAGGGTGTCCGTTTGAATTTACCCGTTAACCAAACCTGCAGGTTTTTGAGATGTGGGAGGAAAAAAAAAATCGAGTACCTAAGAAAAAAAAAAAAAAACCCTCACAGCCAGCGGAGAACATAAAGGTGAAGGTAACTTTTTTTAAAACAAAATTAATATGGCCTTATTTAGCACTCTACTGTAAAAATGGCATAACCAGTTGATTACCAACTCATATTTGAATTCTGAAGCTTCTTTTTGTCCATTTCAGTATCACATTAGCCCATTTCAGCAGAGTCAGGTGCATAAAAGGAAACAAATCTGAATGGGATGCATGTTCATCCCTACCCTCATACCCATTAACTTCCTTAGCGTTGAGTTTACCCCCTGCAAAAATGAGTCAAAAACATCTTTTCAACAAGAAAAAACATTATGCATGTGTAACAAAAACCATGTATGATGAAAACGTCAACATAAATACAAAAGTAATGGCACGTCTAGTGTCCAATGCTGTACTGATGCAGAATTAGTACATGTCCTTAGTGTGACGTTTTGAAAGAGTCACCAACGTACAGCTTGATGTTGCAATTGGGACAGTAGAAACCAGTTTCTTTGTATGCTTTTTGTATAATTTCTTTCTGTGCTTTCCACATGAAAGGGTAGAATTTCTGTGCCTGAGCTGCTTAAGTGATGTTCCCCTTGTGTTGTTGTAGCCTACCTCAGCACAAGGCTAAGTAACTTCCACATTTTCCTTGTTACAAACAACAGTTGTTGCATTGCGAACAGTGCTTAGAAGGCTAACGTCTTTCTTGTTCTTCTACTCGATAACAATCATTTTGCCTTTTTGTTATACAGCTGCTTAACAAAATGGTGACCAAATTCACCAGGCATATCATGGCAATTCAGTCATACAGAGCCATATGCATCAGTTTCACTATCCATGTCAAAGGATGATGATCATTAACATTGCCATCAATTTCATTTGGTTCAAGTAATGGTTCAGTTTCAGTTTGTTCTAAAACTAGCCCTCCAGCTTCTCAGTTACACACCATTTTGTTTTGGTTGAAGACTCCACCCAAGTCATGAATATTGATGAGTTACTTTGAAGTGGAAAACTACTAACATATTCATGATTTTAGTAGCATAATGTTATTCAATCCACTAGATGGCAGCAAAATACTATCCTGAGAGTTATTCATGCTTAACGATGTAAAGTGGATCATAACACGTTACCCTGAGTCTGACTTGGGCTTAATCCTACCTATACAGAATTTTGAGCCCAAGTAACACTTGAGGTTAATGGCAAGGAGTTCAATGCCAGGCCAGTTACATTTCCCAGATTAACTAGTAACAATATTAGCTGTGTGACCCTTACAGGGCCCTCTCGTGCACAAACCTATATGGGGTCAGTTGATAGTTAACATAGACTCAATGTCTTTGAATGTGGGAGGAAAACTGGAGTGAAAAATCCACACAGACACAAAAGAAAATGAAAGCTTTTCACAGACGGTCAGAAATTGTAAACACAAATCAATTGTTGAGAGGTATGGCTATATAAGAGCATATTAAGTGTGTTGAAGAAATAGCAGTGCTGTCATACACTTTTAATAACACAATCCTTAGGAGGGCAACACTGACACCTACAGTCATGTGCCTTGCAAACACAATTTGGTCCCTTAGCCAAACAAATGAATATATAAATCTGATTTACAAAACCTTAATTTTCAAGCACACATTTTTCAATCAACTGTTGCCTTACAGCATATATTAGCAATAATTCCAAAACTGCTTTACTAAAAAACAAAACAGAATTCAGAACATTACCACCAATTATCAGCCTTAGCCGTAGCCATTAATATCTATTAATAAGTGTTTTTTAAGATGTGGAGACTTATCACTATCATTTGTTTTCTCTTATGTGTGTTGTGTGTTGGTCAGACATTCAAGTATGAATGTAACTGTATTCTGTACACATTACAATAAACTTGAACTTTAATTTCTTCAGTTTGTCCATTTATGATTCAAAATGAACTTTTCTTAGATGTGATGGGATCAGGGTTTTTAGCCTCCTCTTGTTCTACATATGTAAAAAATCAAAGAATGTGGGGGCCCCTTGGGGTTTTGAGCACATTCATAAACATTTGCAGAATCAAAGATGATAGGGGTATAAGGAAATTTTATTAGATGAATAAACAAAACTACATCAAAACCTTAGGGGGGGGGGGGGGGTGCTAAGTACAATAGATCGGGGTATAAGCCTCTGAAGCCTCCCTTCCTGTGGTCATGATTTCCACTTAAGTCCTAATGAAAAGTAATTCAGGGTAAAAATGTATCACACTGTGTCTTCGAAAAAAGTGTATAATAAAACACTTAATTGAAAATGCATGTGCTACAGGATGTGTAAAGAGTGCACAAACTTTACAAAATCTGGTGCACAATATGCAAAAGGTGTGATAAAATAAAATCATAAAATGGAACCCAGATTCTGGCAGGTCACACGATTCTCTAATTATTGTAGGAACTCTTCTCTCAAATGCTGAACAACAACATATTAAACAGTAAATGCATTTGAATAAAGGCTGTCAAAACCAAGATTCTGTACTGCTGATGTTACCACATGCACAGTATCCTTTTTGGGAATATGCCGTCTTAGGTTTAAATCTTCCACGCATTCATTGTTTGTGGAGTTTGCGTGTTCTCCATGTGTCTGTAGAATTTTTTTCCCCCTCAAACATTCTACAAAGACTTGTATGTTATTTGAACTGGCAGTCTAAAATAGCCCTCTGTGAGTGGGCTTTAAATACAGCTGGTGTCCTGTCCAGAATGGTTTCCTGCCTTGGGTTCAGTGCTGCCTGGATAAACTCCTGCTTCTTGCAACAGTAATAACACCCTAGCCACCCCCTCTTGAATATAAACAGCCAAGAACTGAAAAAAACAAAAGAAACACTCCTCTGGGCATCACAAATGAAAAAGACTGTACATAAGGCCTGTCATATTCTTTCGACATCATGGGTTAATTCCTGTTGAGCATATTCCTTTTTTTAAAGTTCAGATAATATACTGTTGTGCCATTGTGCAATTGAAGGTGGTATAGGTTTCCTCCTGGCAAAATAGTCTTTGAGCTAATAATGTACCAAAGGCACTTAATATTGAGCAATGGGCTTTAAAAGCAAAACACTTGGCCTTGTGACAGACTCTCTCACAGATTGCACCAAATTTCAGACAGCCAGTTGTAGAGTATATTAATCTACATCTGTGACCAACAGATAAAGGGTATACAGTCTATCTTTCTTTCAACTGTTTATTCAAATTTTGTTTTAGGAAATTTAAGCATGAGATGTCGGATATGTATTTGAGATCCATTGTATAGGACAGGCTTGGCATTACCCATTTTTCAATCTTTCATAGCTCATTGGTGAAAAGGCCCTTTGCCATCATAGTGGGTTCTCCTTTTACACGCCTTAGTAAAATCCTCCTTGGGATCTGAATCTTCATGAAAAAGCATCACTTTCAGGCCTGGAACAGGAACCCAGCAAATATTAGATGCCATTACTACTTTGTACTTAACAGTTCTAAGGCAAATACAGTCCCTAACCTCTAGTATCAAGTAAAAGACAATGAGCATAGTGTGTTTTTATCTCTAGTTATTGATTTAACGTACTTGACACACACAGATCATTACTTTCACCGTAAGTTCTTTTGCTTTTATAGGTTCTTATTTCTCCACATTTAACAGGAAAAGAATGAATTTCAAAGCTCTATTCCATTATAACTTGCATTTGTGCCCTCAAGTGCCATGCTGCTTCTTCAAACTTTCCATGTGATATCTTTCACACACACACATACATACATGGACACAGGCTGTGAGGGGCAAAATCGAAGCAGGTCCTTTTAAAAAAGCTTAATACGAAAACTTTACATACTTTACCATTGTCGCAGGAGGCTGGGGGACAGACCCGGCCGGGACGCCTGGAAGGACCGGGAGGTGCTGTATTCGTCCTCTGGACCACGAGGGGGCAACCGCCCTGGATTGGAAGAGGGCCACGGAAGGGGAGCAAGGAGGCTCAAGCCTGTTGGGGCCTCTGGTCACCACCAGGGGGCGTCCCAAGCCTCAGAGAGCCCAGGTACCATTTACTTCCACCACACCCGGGAACATGGACGACGATCCTTCCAGGGACACCCGGAGTACTTCCAGGTGCTCTCCTGACACTTCTGCCACACCAGGAAGTGTCGTCAGGCAGAGCACCAGGAGCTCATCCGGGTGAGAATAAGAGGGGCCACCTCCCTCCAAACAGTGAACTGGAGTCGGGAGTGGGAGCAGGACGAAGCTCCTGTGGAGAGAGGAAAGGTGGCCCAGCGTTGTTGAGAGAAAGGCCCATAAGAAAGGTGATTTGAGCGAGGAGAACAGTGTGTTGTGCGGGACAGTGTTGTGTTTGTTGGAGAACTGCAAATAAAAGTGCATTTTTGTATAAAGATGTGGTCTTCGACTGGTGGTGTCCAGGCAAGTCTCACACCATCTCAAAGACAAAATCTTAGAAAAAGTATTTAAAAACCTAAAGCAGGTTTTTATATTAAAGTTGAATTGTAAGTTATTGATAGTACTTTCTTCTTCTTAAAAAAAAAAGAAAAAAAAAAAAAGAAAATGGCATCCAGCTATATCAGATTTTTATATTGTTCGGTTTCCTCGGGTCCTTGTTTGGGATCCTGAGATGGTTTGTAGTGTGGTAGGTGCTGCAATGCGCTGTGTCAGTGCATGCTCCCAGCGTCTCTCCGGTTTCTATATTTTGTATTTGTATGTACATAAGATTATGTATTACGTGGACAAATTTGTTATTACCATTACAGCTCAATAAAAAAGTAGTTTATGCCTCCTAAAAACTGATTAAATGAAAAGCAATTGTCCCATTTATAACTGCATGCCTTTGATAGGCCATCAAGAAAAGCAAACCACGTGTGAAAAGAGAAAGTATTTTATTCTACAAAGATATTCTAAAACGGCCTGCACATATTTGGTGGTACCCCTAGAAAAGATCATAATTGGATTACAGCAATTCTTTAATTAGTATCACACATGTCTCCAATCAGTCTTTCAGCCTATTTGATTGAAGAATAGTAGTCACTTTGCTGTTTGGTTTCATCATCTGTTCCATACTGAACATGGACCAGAGAAAGCAAAAGAGAGTTGTCTGAGGAAATCAGACGAATCTATAGACAAGCATGTTAAAGGCAAGGGTTATGAGATAGCTTTTGTGCTGCTGGATGATCCTGTGACAACAACTGCAATAACTATTAAGTTTAAGGTGCATGGGACTGTAGTCAACCTCTTGCAGCCGCAAGAGGAATATGGACCTCAGAATGGGCAGAAAGATAGTGGGAAATACAAAAAAAATCCAAAGACAACTTCCAAAGAGATACAAGCTGAATTCCAAGCTCAAAGCCCAGTGTTGGATATATGTCTACAGGTAAAATTCCGGCGGCACGGTGGCGCAGTGGGTAGCGCTGCTGCCTCGCAGTTGGGAGATCTGGGGACCTGGGTTCGATTCCCGGGTCCTCCCTGCGTGGAGTTTGCATGTTCTCCCCGTGTCTGCGTGGGTTTCCTCCGGGCGCTCCGGTTTCCTCCCACAGTCCAAAGACATGCAGGTTAGGTGGATTGGCGATTCTAAATTGGCCCTAGTGTGTGCTTGGTGTGTGGGTGTGTTTGTGTGTGTCCTGCGGTGGATTGGCACCCTGCCCAGGATTGTTTCCTGCCTTGTGCCCTGTGTTGGCTGGGATTGGCTCCAGCAGACCCCCGTGACCCTGTGTTCGGATTCAGCGGGTTGGAGAATGGATGGATGGATGGATGGTAAAATTCCATTACGACAAATATCCTTCCAACGAAATATTTCATTACAACAACGTATTTTTATATTCCCGACAGTTTTCCCCATATGACACGAGTCTATAGAAATCTTGTTACTACGAAGTCCATTCAGCAGATACTTTTATTACAATGAAGTGCCCAAAAGACCTTGAAATGCCTGAATGAATGATCCACAGAGCACTTAGTTCGGTGGTCGCAGCTCAGTTGTGCACAACGATCCCCAAATAGAAACACTGTTAGAAAAAAAAAAATTTCTTCGAGCTTTCCTTGTACTGTTTTTTTTTTTTCTCAGTGGTTTTCAGTTGCTTGTCAACATCCATTGGAATTTAACTCATTGTCATCCTCCTATAGAAATGGCAGACACGAGAAAACGATAACTGTTCATATTAGAAAAACACTTTCAATTTTTGCAGCTTTTGATTCCGGCAAAAAGAAAAAAAGACGTTGCCAGTGAATTCGGAATTTCACCATCGACACTGTCAACTTTCTTGAAAGACCGAGCAAAAAAAAAAGAAGAAAAATCTCGGATTGCACACATATGCTGTGACAGACGACCGCCTATGGACTCCGGTCGTCACCCCCAGGCCGCTAGGAGGAGCCCTCCGGACAGCATATTTGCGCCCCGAGTTCCAGCAGGGCCTCATGGACTTTGTAGTGTTTTGACACAGCCCTGCTGGATACCTTGGGGGCCGCCAGGAGTCGCTGTAGGGGGGCTAGTAAGCTCTTGTGTGCCCTATAACCCGGGAGTGCATCCCAGTCACGTGACTGGAAGAAGCGATGTGCTCCCGGGATGAAGAAAAGGACTTCGCCCTGACCCGGAAGGAAAACAGACTTGTGGGTTTGGCTTGGAGCCACTTCCGGGTCAGGGGCTTTAAAAGGACTCTGGGTGAGCCCAGACATTGAGCTGAGCTGGGAGGTAGGGTGGCGACGTGTCTGGGAGAGGAGGAGTATTGTGTTATTAGAGAAGAATATTGTAGTTAATGAGTGTGGAGTGGAGGAGAGTGCTTGGTGCACCATATAATTATAAAATAAATATAATTTATACATTCACCTGGTCATCAGAGTGGTACCTGAGGGTTCGAGAGGTGGACAACACGCTTATCTGCTACACTGGCGTAGTCGGCAGGACTCTCTGGCCGTCTGTTGGCAGAGGATCTGCATCAATAATTAAATTCGTTGTGGCAGAGAACCCTACGAAGGTCCCTCTAGTAGCCGCGGAGGTGAAAACTCCACCCGCGATCAAGAGCGCTGCAACTGAGAGCCGTCCTCTACAGCAGGCGAGTATGGGGAAGAAGACTGGGAAGAAGGCTGGAGTTGTCCAGAAGACTTCGGTCCCAGACCCGATGGAGACGCTGTGGACTTACCTAACAGGCGGTGAGGAGGATCAGGCACGGATCAAAGCCGAGCAAACCCGAGCGGACAGACAACCGGAGCCGCGTAGAATCGCGACTCCCGACGATTATTACCGGGAGTTGGAGCGGGATCATCTACGGGCCGAGGTAAGTGCTGGAGGAGCACTCAAACCGCCGGAGACTGTTTATTCTCTGTTTGCAGAGGCCTGCCTGCACAAAGCGGACAGAGAGCATGCCTGCCTCAGACCCAAGCAAGATGGCCACGACAAGAAGACGGCGAGCCAGTCTGGGAAACCGCAGAGGGGAAGCCCATACGCCGATACCGACCACGTGACCTCGCGCGATGGATGCCGGGATGGGAAAGACCTCCTCGGTTCCTTAGGTGAGGACACGTCTTCCCAGACGCGTCTGAGGTCCCTGAAGGGGAAGGGGGCGGCGAGCGAAGCGGCGCCATTAATTAATAAAGAGGGACGGGACGTGACTGTAGTGTCTGCCGGCAAAATTAAAAAGGCAGACTGCAGCCAGCCGCAGGAGGCTACCCGTTCCTCTAAAGACTCCAAGTCCCAGAAGCCTTTGCGAAGCCCAGCAGAGCACGTGCCCGGAGTGGACGTGCTCATTGGTTCCCGGTCGGTAGGTGACCAAAATACGGAAATGTATGTCCCTCCGGCCGAATTAACTGATTATATGATACGGGATCTCGAAGAGATACTCGAGCCCGTACTGGGTTTCTTTCAGGGGATCGAGGACCTGAGGAGATGGTTAGAGGAGCTGGGAGCCACGGTCGAAGCGCCGCTGAGAAAACTACAGGAATACCTTCGGCGGTTAGGCCATGAAGCCCCGGCCTCGATTAATGCGGCGGTGCAGGTAGGTGCCCTCTGTACTGTATATAATAAGGGGACGCAGTGTGAATCGGCACCGCGTTTAATAAGTTGCGGTTGCCAAAGCGCGGTGTGCCCGACAGTTGAGTGTGGCACCATGACGGAGGGGTCGGTAAATTGTCCGTTTGAACCGGAGCAGCGGTATCAGACGCTGCTCTGGACTAATGCGGACGTTATAAGCCCGACCCGCGTGGAAAAGGGGTTGCCGTTGGTTAATGAAGAGGCGGGGGAAGCACCGATCGTCCCGGGGCAGCTGAATAGTGCTGTTACCCGGAGCGATACGGTACTAATGACGCCGCCTCCGAATTTATATAGGACAACGGGCGTGCAAACAGCAAAGAGGCTCTCTCTCTTCCATAGAGAGCCTCACGTTGTGCACAAGCCCCAGAGAAAGCAGGAGATCCCCACACAGAAATGCGGGTCTCCTAACGGGGAAAAGACAAGGGCAAAGAGCAGCAAAGCGGCTGTTAACCCCTCCTTGGCGGAGGACAGGGTGGAGCTGACAGAATTCCCGAGGTGCTTCAGGTCTCGGGAAGAGAGGCCACCAGGAGGACGTCGGCGGTGCTATAACTGCCGGCAACCGGGCCACGTGTGGAGGAGTTGTCCCCAGAGGACAGGGGAGCGAAGAGATACCAGATACACCGTTCCCCCAAGGTTCGCTGGGGGATCTGGACAGCAGAACCACGGCCCGGATCTCGCGTTCTCCTGGAGGAAGACGTCCCTCGCGGGAATCAACGCTCTGCCCCACTGGTCGTCGCTAAGGGGGAGGGACTGTGACAGACGACCGCCTATGGACTCCGGTCGTCACCCCCAGGCCGCTAGGAGGAGCCCTCCGGACAGCATATTTGCGCCCCGAGTTCCAGCAGGGCCTCATGGACTTTGTAGTGTTTTGACACAGCCCTGCTGGATACCTTGGGGGCCGCCAGGAGTCGCTGTAGGGGGGCTAGTAAGCTCTTGTGTGCCCTATAACCCGGGAGTGCATCCCAGTCACGTGACTGGAAGAAGCGATGTGCTCCCGGGATGAAGAAAAGGACTTCGCCCTGACCCGGAAGGAAAACAGACTTGTGGGTTTGGCTTGGAGCCACTTCCGGGTCAGGGGCTTTAAAAGGACTCTGGGTGAGCCCAGACATTGAGCTGAGCTGGGAGGTAGGGTGGCGACGTGTCTGGGAGAGGAGGAGTATTGTGTTATTAGAGAAGAATATTGTAGTTAATGAGTGTGGAGTGGAGGAGAGTGCTTGGTGCACCATATAATTATAAAATAAATATAATTTATACATTCACCTGGTCATCAGAGTGGTACCTGAGGGTTCGAGAGGTGGACAACACGCTTATCTGCTACAATGCGAACTGCTGCATTTGAAGATGTCGATAAAAGCAGTTTTTATGTGGTTCAGTGATGCTCGTTCAAGAAACATTCCTATTATGTGACACTCATTCAAGCAAATGTGAGGTTTCTAAACTTTCTTGGGACCTACCCCAACTGTACAACATGCCAAACAGTGCCCTGAAGTGCGATCACCGAGTCTGTGGAAGACTGTTTATCTATTGCCGGGGAAACAGCAGGTTCACAGCTCTGAAGCAAACAGAAAAGATCTCGATGGGTGATGCAATGAACATTGTAAATGCACGGCACAGGATTACTTGGCCACAGCCCTGCCTGACTGCGGTGTCTGTTTATAAGAGAGTGGCAGATCCCGCTACAATAAATATCCGTGCGGTTCCTGTTTTAAGCTGAATAAAGCTGGTTGAGTACTGAGACTCAACCTCATGTTTTGGGGTGCAAAACAGGGACTTATAGCGCGACCCCGATCTTTTAGGATTCGCTTCCGTTACACCGCTGTGAGCCTTCTATTGCCCTGCCCCGCAAACGAACAAACAATCTTCCACAGACACGGCAATTGCTCTTCGGGACTCGCTTCAGCATGTCGTTCCTACTGGGTGGGGGGTGGTCCCAAAAGAGTTCAGAAACCTCACAATATGAAGAAGAAAAGGATGAATCTGCTTCTGATTGATAACTGTGCTGCCTACAACATGCTTCCGCATTTAATGTTTTTACGTTGAATTCCTCGCACCCAATTGCATGGCAGTGCTTCAGCCATTTGAGTTGGGCATCATTCACACCCTGAAAATGTATTATCACAAGGAAATGCTGAGAAAAATTCTTGTCAGCATAACTTTTAGACAGGAGGAGATTTTATTTATTTATTTCACTCTGTCCTCTGAAGAGATGGGACAAAACCGAAGCATTTTGACAAGCTGCATCAGTTCTAGATCCACAAATGAAAAAAATAAATAAATAAAATAAATAACCTTTGAAAGAAAAGAACACCATACTTACTGTGGGATATGGACAAAGCCAAGTTATGGTTTTGTAACTGCTTCACCGCATCTGGCATGGGGTGCCTGGAATCTGTGCAGGGAACAATAAAATCTCAAGACTATCAAGACGTTCTGGAGCCAAACATACTGCCCAGTGTCATAAGCTCAGCCTCAGGTCATGGATACTCTAACAAGATAATGACCGAAAATACACAGCTAAAAGCACACAAGAACAGTTAAGAACAAAACATTGGACTCTTATGAAGTGGCCTTCTTTGAATCCTGAAACATGCAATCTGGAGTAGGTACCCTTCAAACCTGACACATCTGGAGCAGCTCAGGAAGAGTGAGTCAGACTACCTGTTGACCATTGCAGAATCTCATGGAGGGCTACAGAAATCATGTTTGCAATAAACTGCCTCTAAAGGTTGTGAAACAAAATATTTTGTTAAGGGTCCTATCATTGTCCATGTCATTTTTATTTGTGTTATTTGAAATATTCTGTTGAATCAAAACTCTAAAGCAAAGTCTGATTTTTGCTAACTACAGACTAAACAATGATGAGTGTCAGTTACTTTTGTCAGTTTCAAGTTATTTCAGAGACAATTGTGGGTTCTTTTTCAGTGGAGGGGGTACCAATAAATTTGTCCAAGTTAGTTATCAATAAATTGCACTGTTTTATTTATTAAAGTGGGCTTGTTTAGGTTATTCTCTACAAGAACAGCCTGGCACATTGCCAACTCCAAACATAACAGAGTAAGTAAAAGAGGTTTAATTGTATTTTTGAGTAGAAATACTAAAGTTCATAAATCTAAATTCATTTCCTGAACTAGAGACTGGTTTAAGAATAGTGTCTCTATAGCAGCCAAAGAGAAATTGTTTTGCAAACTGAAGCATCAGTAAGTAAAATTTTCAATTGGTAAGAAGGGGAACATTGCTTTTGTGATAAGTTGACTCTGATAGAGAGCACTTTGAATGGCAAGTATGAGTCTTAATGGGTTTTCTGGTCTGTACCATGTATTAAAAACAAGCATACTAAAAGAAGGAAATGTGGTATTAGCTTTTTAAAGGTTCAGTTCATGGTAATAACCCCCAATCTAAAATCATACCTGTATTTGTTTAATTTTTAAACACCCAAGTTTGGGCAGCTTGCAAATAATGCCACAAACCAGACATCATGCAGAAAGAAAGACGTTCAAGAGCTCTATTCATACTAACAAATACTAACTTTTATGTCTCTCTAAAATCTCAGCACAGGAGCACCAGCTAGCAAATCAGACAGATAAAAATCTGTTCGCTTCAAGGATGTGATTTTAAATTGACAATGGGGTCAGATCTAATTTGCATAAACCCATGGCCCTTTTCTCGAAATCAAGGTAAGATTCCAAGTGCAACTTTTTAAACAATTGGACTTTTTCTCTTGAATTGTTTAAAATAGTTTTTTTTTTAAAATCAGTAATTTTATAAAGATACTACCAATGTTTAGTAATGATAACTTAATATCCAAAACCTGATGCAAACAGGTGTGTATTTTTTCAGCTGTTCCTCCACTTAAACTTATGCCCATGCAAAGAAGTTGTGCAGAACTAGAGGAAAATGTGGAAGCACTGTAAATATGCTTGGGTGAAAAGTTAGTGTCCTGAAGTGTCATGCTGTGTTACTGGTGCACTGGGTAGCATTCCATTACATTTACTCATCTGTAGGGGTGTCCTATTCCTCAGAATTATGTAATTCAACTGTCTGATATATCATTAAGAAGAAAGAACACACTGGTAGTCTTAGTAATTGCAAAAGCACTAGTAGGCCAAGGAAGACCCCCACTGCCAATGACAGAAGAATCCTCACTATGGTAAAGAAAAAGTGCCAAACGCCTGTCAGATAGCTCAGATGCAGTCTTCAGAAGGCAGATGTGTGTTTGGCAGAGACTACTATCCACAGAAGACTTCATGAACACAAACACAGTGGGCACACTGCAAGATTCAAGCCACTAGTAGGCCACAAAAACAGGATGGCTAGATTACTGTTTGAAAAAGAAGAGCCAGGAGAATTCTGGAAATTGGTCTTGTGGAGAGAAGAGACAAAGATGAACCTGTATCAGAGTGATGGCAGGAGCAAAGTGTGGAGACAAAAAATGAACTGCCCAAGATCAAAAGCAAACTACCTTCTCTTTTAAACACAGTCATGGTGAGGATGTTAGATCCTGGGCATGTATGGCCACCACAGGTACTGGCACACATACCTTCATTAAATGTTGGAACTACTGACGTCAGTTGTACAATGAATTCTGAGGAGTATAGAAACATCTTATCTGCTCAATTTCCAGTAAATCCCTCCAAACTCAATGGATGGCACTTCATCCTACAGTAAGATATGATGATCCCAAACATTCTGCTAAGGCAACACGTGAGTTTTTCCAAGGGTAAAAAAAAAATTTAAAGTTCATAAATGGCCAAGCCAGTCACCCACTTCTAATCCACTGAGCATGCCATCTAAGGAGACAAGCCCCCCAAAACAAGAAGGAGCTGAAGATGGCTGCATGGAAGGCTTGTCAGAGCATCACCAGAGAAGATAGTCGACACCTGGTGATGTCTGTGAATCACAGACCTCAAGCAGTCATTGCATGCTAGGGATATGCAACAAAGTCCTAAATATGACTGCTTTAATATACCTATCATTGCTATGTCCTAAACATGATGGTGCCCTGAAACAGGAGGACCATGTATAAAAAGTGTTGTCATTTCTACATAGCAGGTCACAAATATATTCAAAAACCCTTAAATTAAAGTCTGCAATGTGCATTTTAATCACATCTGAATTGCTTGTTTTAACTGCAGTGACTCAAAGTGGGCCTAAATCAGCTTGGATATTACCGTACTGAAAATTAAAACAATAAAAGGTTCAGAAAAAAAAGCCCCATTTATTTTATGCTTGTCAAATCCAGCCATTTTAGTTATCGGTCAAAGCCTTCCATTTTAATTAAGGACATTTCTTTTCAGTTAATAGAGTTCTTGTGAAAGAAGATATACAGTGCATTAGACACTAAATGTATCTAATAGTCTACTTGTTTAGCTATTTTAATACTAAACTCAGATGAGGTTGTTTTGATTGAGTAGGTTGACAGATACGGTGTTGAAGCCAATGAATGATATGTTTTACTACAAAGGGGGGAAAAAACAAAACAAAACAAAAACACCACAGACGAACAGATCCTGTGTCCAATATTGCCATCTAGTTGGTAATTGATAAAAGCTGCATAGTGCACATCTGCAACTATAAACTTCACTGTGCAACACTTTGGAAGAGTGAAATATTTACAATAAATGCACAAAAAATACACTATTGTATGCAGCCGTTTACTCATCCATAATAACTAGCATAAAAAAAATTCTCATAATGGTGCAAACTCTAACACAGTGATTTCCAATTCTTCTAGGAAAAAAATTATAAAAAAAAATATTTTTTAGATGTGTGTCTCAAGGTACAGTAAACATTAATAGATACTTATGTGTATCACAAAAGACTCCAAGTTGTAACTGCTGCCAAAGATGCTTCAACTAAGAACCAAATAAAGGGTTTGAATTGTGTCAATGTAATGTTTCAGATTTTACTTTGAAGAAAAAAAAAAATTAATGTGTACATATTTACAGAATTTTGTTTTTGCTGTGTCATTCTGGGGTATTTCAGTACTGCTTGATGAAAGAAAATTTAAATATGATTGATTTTAGTACAAGGCTGCAACATAAGAAGATGTGATAAAACTGAAGGGGCTATAAATACTTTCTAAAGGGTATGTATACTTAGCCCAATTTATTAGCATCATATGCCAAGAAAGATTAATGGCCACCTCTTTGTATTCTTGTTGAATACAGTACACAGAATTGGAATTTATACAGTGTGCTGCTAAAATGCAATAAAACCTACTTTATAAATAAAATATTTTTTAAATGTGCTTTTATATCCTTCTATCACCAGTGAATCAATGTCCTTACCCAACTTCCTATGCCAATAACCTAAATTCCGATTCAGAAGCCTAAATTCTAAATTACACCATTTGTCTTATCTATACACCATCACCATGTTTTGTTAATAACTGCATTATTGTCCTGAGTGTTCAAGAACTTTCAGTCTTTTGAGCTGATTGTTTTTCATATTTTCTTTTTGAAAAATATGAAAATGTTACTTCTGCTAGATTATCCGTTTATATTCATTATACCCCAGTGCTTTTTCGGTCATATTTTACTATACAAGTATTATTTCTTATTTGGTGACTTCATTAGATGGCATACCATGTTATTGAGGGTGGCCAGCTGACATATGTCACCTGAACTTTAACTTTAATTGCCCTTTGTACAAAGTTTATAGATCTTTTTCTGTTTAATTAGATATGCATGATCTTATAAGTATATGTTGTACCACCTTGTTACTCTAATATTTATAAACCTTGGTAAGCAAACAGAGTCTGTCTTCAATAAATACTTCCATATACTGTAAAAAAATTAATTAAAAACTGTCCCTTTTAATACTGAAACTATCAGTACTGGCTCTCTTTTTGCTTTTGGATCAATTTTATATTTCAAATCATTTCTTTTATATGCTACAGTTACTTTGTATCACCCTTTTCAATATTCCAGCTCCCATTTGGATTAAAGTAGGGGTGAAAACATATGGATTCTATATTCACCTTGTCTTTTTTGAATTCTTTTGTCTTTCTTTAGTAGATGAAACTATGAAACTCTCCTCTGCTTTGGCCTTTCACTTCTTTCCAATGCTATTCTTAATATCCCCTCATGTGTTCTTGAAACCTGCTCACTCCATCCCCATCCTTTCCCAATTAAATTCTCTTTATTTTATTTCCATTTAAATAAAGACAGGGCTTAAATTGGTGTGCCGAGGTAAACTGCGATCAGCTTTGCTTTTGCAATCTGAACTTCAGCTAGGTACTGAAATTAATAAAATTTGGCAGCTGAAAGGTCTTTTGTCATATTTTCTATTCAATCAGTAACAAAAAACAAACCACACACACCTCCTGTAAGAAACGGACATTGTGTACAGACTAACAGTGAGCAAATTAAAACATAACCAAAGAGTAATTGTGTTTTTGGCATGAAAATACTGGTGGGGACTCAACTGAGAGAGATGTCAAGTTGCAGAACCATCCTTGTTGCCTAAAAAGACTCTGACCTTCAAGTCCCAAGATGGAATTGAAAAGGTTTCAGGCTGCACATATAAGCAAAGGTATGATAAGAACAACGCAGCATTGAAGGGACTGCCACAGCAACTGTGACACAGGACAGCTAAACTCGGAGCAAAGAAAAATCTCCCATTCTCTAAAAAGAAAAATTTTCTAGAAAAAAAAAAAATTCATTGAGCAGATTATAAAAATTGGAACAAATCGATTATGATGACTGAAATTTATATAAACATTTTAACAAATAGATTAAATTATTGAGGAGCATTTTTGCCCAACAGCACCACCTGCCCTTAAAGTAGAAAATTTACTTTTAAAGAGTACAAAGACAGGAAGCAAAAATAACCAATGCACCAGTCATTTCTTTCATAACCTCTGTACGAGTAGGTAGGCACATATTAGTCACATACATTTGTGGTTGTTAACAACTAGCGTCCCCTTTGGAGCTATAATTTGCAAGGCAGATCATCAGTTCCGCTGTTAATGGAGCAGCAACAGGTGATGTTCATTACTAGCAAAACGCTGGGAACTCACAACTCAGGTTTGGAAGTCCATGGACCCAATATATCCAATTAACAGACGTCATCTGGAGCCATCCCAAATGTTGTACATTCGGCTTATACAAAACCATCAAATCCAACCATAACTTCTCTGGTACTTCCTTTACCCACAATTTAAATCACACATTTACCAAATGGTTTCAGTCAATTTCTGCTTTTTTGTGGTCCATTTAATGAATGGATCGTGGTACCAAGCTGGTACCTGAACATGTCTCAAGATTGGGAACTTTTTTTTTTCTCCTCTCAGAGTAGAGCCCAAGTTGACTTTAACAGAAGGATCATATACAAACGACTGTCAGAAAGACACTTCAAGGACAACAACATTTATTTATATCGCACATTTTCCTACAAAAAAATGCAGCTCAAAGAGCTTTGCAAGATTAAATAAAAAGGAAGTTAATATAAAACAAGCAAAATTAGGTAATTATTCAGTATGTAACATCAAAAAAATGTAAGGTCATCTGGCCAGGAGGACAGGAAAAACAAAACTCCAGTTAGGCTGGAGAAAAAACACCTGGGTGCCTCAAGTCACTGGATGAGCTTCACTTGTAATTTGATCTGGTGTGTATACCCAGAGACCATTAAAATCTCACATGCAATTAAAACATTTTGAAACAAGTAACATTTTCATGTAAAGATAAATGAAGTTCAATGCACACAAAAAGAGAAGTTTTAGAAAGTCCAGATCTTAGGGATTTGCACTGGTAAATCAGAAGATTGCCAGTTCAAATCCCGTAAATGCCAAAAGTGACTCTACTTCGTTGGGCCTTTAACCTGAAATTGCTCCATCCTGGGTATGACGTTAATCTGCATCCAGCCCTGCATGTAGGCCCTCCAGGGTGCAGGGAAAAACTTGAGAGTTGGTGGCAGAACTGGCACTCTAGCCACCATAACAATCCTCACACTGGTTCCATTCCATTTGAACTAGTGTGGTGCTGAGGTGTCACCCGTTGCATGGCTACACTCCGGTCCGGATTTGGTTTGTCATGTGGTATGTGCGGCAATGTCCTGTATCAGCGTGTGCTCCTAACCTCTCTTAATGCAGCCCCGAACCTTAAACCATAAAAATCCTCTCACTAACCCAAAGCCTATTCACAGTTCAGCTTTAAGCAATCTGGTTACATCCATGTAAAATTCTAGTCAGACTAACCAAGACAGACTCTGTGCTGCCCAGGATTTGTAATCTGACATTATGGACAATCACATCATGTTAACACATCAGCCTGCAGGGAGGCAGAACTTCATAACCTGCATCCACACACCCCCCCCCCCCCACCCACAAAAAAAAAGCTTTCTTAAAGTAAAAGTTACCAGATTGTTTTGCTCTTTCACAGTGTTAAAAATATTTTATTAAGAAGTCATAAGGACTAGTGAAACCTCTATATTCACCACCTGTGCTGCAAAACTCAAAATATGAAAATTGCACCTATTGTTCTGACACAAGTATAATCCCCAACCTTTTTTCCTATGTCAGGGGAGCATCTGCACAGTTCAGGCAAATTCTGGATGCTCTGCCATAGTCTGAAAGAATTTCAGAGGTCTTCATTGGAGTCCCCTTTGTGACCCAGGCTTGCATAAGCATTATAACAACTGGCATAATGTCCTAAGAACAAGGTGTGACAGATAGGGGGCGCTGTCGTACCCTTGAACCCTCAGACCACACGTCAGACACCAGGTAAAAGTCCAAATGTTAAATTATTTATTATAATAAGTGCACAAAGCACCTCCACTCCATAATACTCCAATAAATAATCAATAAATCAATACAACAATAATCAGTCCTCCACTCCCAGCAGCTCAGTCACCCTTCCTCCCAACTCGGCTCACCCTGGGATCTCCCACAGTCCTTTTTATAGTTCATGACCCGGAAGTGCTTCTGATCCCTCAGTCCATGTGACTTCCCAGGACTTTCGGGTCAGGTGAAAACTCCTCTTCTTCATCCCGGAAGTACATCATTCCCTCTGTCGCTGTGACTAAGATGTACTTCCGGGTTATAGGGAACATACAAGTCCTTATGCCTCCCTGCAACGTCCTCTGGCAGCCTCCATGGTATCCAGCAGGGCTGTGAAGGAAAACTCCAATGTCCAGCACCAATTCCCTGCTGGCATTGGGGGCACCTCCATGCTGCAGGGAGGGCTCCATCTGGCGACCTGGGGGTATTGGCCAGGATGAACGGCCGGCCATATCCCACAAAGGCTACCTTTGGATTTCAGATTGATCACTTTTTCTTTTTAGAACTGTAATCAAGTGATCAACAGAAGTGGTGCAAGGCCCACAAAATGCTTCTCTGGCCTGTGCTTTCCAGGTGTATATGTAGTGGGAATAAAACACTATTGTTGCAAACACACAAACACACACACACACACATACATATTATACACAACTATTTTGAGGCCAAAAGCTTTTAACATTACTATGTACCATGACATGCCCCACACAGTGGCCATGTTGGGCATCACTATCTTCTAAACTAAACTATACAAAAAAACATTTTTTGAGTAACTGGAACACAACAGAATACCCTGGTACAAATCTGGAGTATTTTGGCACACATTAAATTTTTCCTGGGCTGTGACAGGACTTTTTAAAAAAAAAGAAAGAAAGAAAAAAGAACAAGGCATGTGAATTCATTTTACGAGTGGCATTGAGAATGATAAAATGGTGGAATAGCAGGATGAACCCTATTTTGTGTGCATTTTTTAAGTTTTTCTGAAGATTTAAAAACATGACCATGACACACCCCCAAAAAAATCCACTATTAGAATAGCAGCAGAGGAAGTTAGTAAATGTTCTTTAGCATTCACAGAATCTTTTCCTGAAAAGAGGAATTAGTGTGAAACCCAGTTAACATAAATCTGGATATGTGGAAATTAAGCTAATTCCATTCCAGACAAACCTGGATTTTGTCATATTTGTGCTTCTGGAACAGATACAGCCAGAATTACATGATATGTGAGGATGATGCAGATAGTTACATAATCCTACTTTTTGAAACAAGCTTCAGCTTTGTCTGTTCCAGAAACAAATACTTGATGAAATCCAGTGCAGTTCTTGAATAACCAATTCCCTGAAACTAACCTGCAAAAAGATGGTTTACTGTGAAGGATTAATACAAAAATTAATTAGCGAAGCATCCAACAACATTTAAGGAGCAGAGAAAGATGATGAAACAATCAATTAATGTTAAAAATGTGATGTCCCTTCTTAGATTTACCAGTCAACACAGATGCACAACTTTATCAAATACTGCACTGAGAAAGGTTGATTAGACAGACCCCCAAAGAATGCCTACATGAGTGGGATCATTTTGCATCAGAAACCTTCATACATCAACAACCTTATAAAGCAGGTTCTCTCCAATGTAACATATCATGCAATTGCTCTGACATTGATAAAAATCCTGTGCATGGCCGTTAGGTGTCTCCAATATAAACCATTAGTTTTTGCAGTAACATATTGACCAAGCTTAGCCATACAGGGTGATCAGAAGAGAGTACCTAGCTTTAAAGCAGGATCATATGTTGTGGTCCCGGATCTAAGATTTGCAACCATGGCCAAAAAGGAATTCTACAGAATCACAGAAAAGGCGATATAAACATCTGGGACATTTCTAAGTAACAGTTAATAATAATCCATTCACTAGGGGCACAAGCTCCAAAGCTTAATTCATCCTTTTAAAGGAATGCCTGGGATGACGGTCCACTCCCATGAATACAGCCAAATTGGTTTGGAGATAATTTGGTTGCTTGCTATTACTTTTGTTTGTGGTTTTTCTGACCATTAACTTTGTTCCACTCTTTCACCTCACATTTGTCTTTACTGCCTTGCTTTTTATATACTGTAACGTGCAGGCAGTGCTTTCTAACCTTGTCTGAGGGAAAGGGAGAACTGGAAGAGGAGGTTTCTAATTGTAAGGGCCAGACGCACCTCAAAAGGGGAGGTTTTTGTTTTGTGGGGTTCCAGAGGTGTGCTGGGGGGTTAAAGGGTTCCCATAGTCAACGAGATTGCTCCATTTTTGTATAGGACCAAATCAACCAAAATAAAACCGAAGAGGCCCCGAGAGCTGTGAGTGCTCCTGTTATTATTTACCCGGAACGCTACATTTGTGACAAAAGTGGGATATGGAATTGGAAGGAGTGACTTGAGGCGAGTTACTGTGCAGGGATTCAAGAAGGTCAGAGCCCGACGCCGGCACCCGGAGAAGAATACAGACGGCGAGTAAGAAAAAGGTCAGTTTGGTGTTCGGGGTGTCATTTGGGGTGAAGTTACCAGTTGAATCCTTCAGTAAGCGCACGTGAGCCAGCGTCAGTTTGTGATAGACATGTGGGAGGAAAACCTGACATGGAAGGCAACCTTCCACAGTATTCGGGAAGGAGTTTTGGCGGAGCTTTGAACAGCTAGCAGTTATACAGAAATGATCTGAGGACTACAGGGCAGGACAGCTGCTGGCTTGTGTGTCAGAGGGGGTGGTGTTTGTGTTAGCAGAAATGCTGCGCTATGGTTGCCATGGCTACTCGACATTGTTAATTTGTTTAGAAGACAAGCAGAGGGAGAAAGTTCCAGCATTTGGCTATACTGCAGATGACGGCGGTAAGCAAACCAACACTAAAACTTGGCCACTTTGATGGAAAAGGAGCATGGGAGGCGTACTATAGACGCTTTCGTATGGTGGCCATGGCCAATAAATGGGATCCACAAGAAGCAGCGGTGTACCTGGCTGCTGCCCTAGAGGATGATGCCGTGAATGCTCTGACAGACTTAGGAGAGGAGGAACTGCTTGAAGTGTGCGCCCTGGCAGCTGCATTAGAGCGACGATTCGGTCATGTAGAATCCATTCCGGGCATCAGAGAGCAGTTGGGGCAATGAACTCGTGACACAACAGAGAGTCTGGGCAAGTTTGCAGCAGAAATTCAGTCTTTGGTCAGAAGAGGCTACCCTCACTTTGATCGGGCAGTCCAAGAGGAGTTGGCAAAGGAGGCTTTCATCCAGGGTCTCACACCCTAGTTAGTGAAGCAACCGGTACGATTTGAAGAGGCATTGCAAATAGCACAAGAGGCTGAGCAGGTGCTATCAGAAGGATGCCAGGACCCCAGCCCCTTAGCTATAAGAAAATCCACAATTCCAGTTAAACAGCAGGTTGTCCAGCATCAACACATGCAAGAAGACAAATCTTCGGCTGTGACAGTTTTGGCCTCCCAAACACAACAGTCACCATGCTCAGTAAAACCACCCCTATGCTGGTATTGTGGCAGAGTGGGGCACCTGCAGCGCTTCTGTCCACACAATGAAAAAATTGAGCTTAAACCCACACAGCTACCCTAGGAAAATGACCACGGACCTGTGTAGGAGGGACAGCATGGGCCCCACAGCATGTCCCATCACAAAGTAGTCTACAGGGACAAGATGTGCAACCCCTGGTGCCTGTTGGCCGATTGGGTGAAGGGACCTATTGCCATGTCCACACTTGGATAGGCAATCGTGTCTGTAAGGCTCTGATTGACATAGGATCAACTGCCACAATTGTTAGACCAGACTTACTACCAGGAGAAACACAGTGGAAGGGTACGGGGTAGCTTTGACGACAGCCACAGGTGAAACAGCAACCATGCTAGGAAGAACCCAGGTAGCTATTTGTGTTGGTGGGCTTTGCTGGACATTGGAGGTCTGAGTGACCAAGATTATGGACTATCCTACACTATCCTATACATTATGGATTATGTATCCTGGGCTTGGATTTTTTGGAGACAGCTGGAGCTCAAATTGATCTACAAAAGTGGACTTTGACATTCCGGGATAGAACGATTTTACACCTTTTGAGCAGTGGTGATAGAAAGGGGAGGACCACCACCCAGGTGTTGCAACCAAATCAAACACCAATTTACAATCATACAGACACCACAGGTGTAGGTTTGAAGGTCAACCAAAGTATGGGAAAGGAATAAACAAGGATTGATTGTAACTCAACAGAGTCAATTGTGGGAGCTCCTGGAGGACTTCAGAGACAGCTTTGCAACCTCGCCAGAAGATGTTGGCTGCACACACTTAGTGCGACATCCCATACATACAGGCACTGCAACGCCCATTAGACAACATCCTCGACGTATTTCCCCTGGTGAAACAGGAGGCTGCAGACAGCATTAAGGGAAATGCAAGAGGCAGGTATTATTGAACCCTCCGAGTCCCCCTGGGTCTCAACAGTTGTCCTTGTACCAAAAAAGGATATCGAAGACTTAATGCTGTCACTGTAAAAGACTCCTACCCCTTGCCTTGCAAGGGATCATCTTGGTTCTCACCCCTAGATTTAAAGAGTGGATGCTGGCAGGTGGCTCTTGCACCTGAGGCCAGAGAGAAGACAGCTTTTACTACCGGCAAGGGCTTATGGCAATTCCGGGTTATGCCTTTTGCACTTTACAATGCACCAGCCACCTTCAAGAGACTGATGGATAGGGTATTGGCTGACATACCGGGCACGCAATGCCTCGTCTATTTGGATGATCTTCTGGTGCATGGGAAGACTTTTAATGACGCTATAGGTAGTCTCCGGAATGTACTGACTAAACTGTGGGCAGCCAATCTCAAGCTCCAACCTGAAAAATGCCATTTGCTAAGGTGGGAATTCCTTGGGCGCCGAGTAAGTGGTAGGGGAATCACCACCGAGGATAGCAAGGTAGATGCAGTGCAGAGATGGTCTGAGCCACAAAACCAGCGGCAAGTGAAAGAGCTTCTTGGGTTTGTTATTATCGTCATTTTGTGCCTGGCTTTGCCAAAATTGCAGCACCATTGCACAGCCTGTTGCGTCAGGGTGAAGTTTTCCACTGGGGTGAAGAACAGCAGGCTGTGTTCACAAATCTGAAGACAACCCTTTGTAATGCCCTGGTCCTGGCAGCACCAGATATAAATCTGCCATTTATACTTGATACAGATGCCAGTAACATGGGGATTTGGAGCTGTGCTGGCTCAGAGGCATCCGGAAGGAGAACGAGTTGTAGCCTACTATAGCCCGGCATTGAGTCGGCCAGCGATGAACTATTGTGTAACTCAGAGAACTATTGGGCATTGTGGATTCCATTCAACACTTCCGGAATTACCTGTGTGGTCTACATTTTGTGATTCGCACAGACCATGCTGCTCTGCAATGGTTGCTTTCCTTCAAGGAACCTGAAGGCAAAATAGCTCGGTGGCTGAAGTGCCTTCAAGCATTCCACTTCACTGCAGAACATTGATCTGGAGAACAACATCGAAATGCGGATGCCCTGTCCCAAAGACCATGTTTAGGGGAAGAGTGTACATACTGTGACCACCAAGAGAACAGAGTGGAAGGTGGTTCGACGTCTGCAAGCATACATTGCCAAGAGTTAACTGTACCTGTACCTGGAAGTGAAGAGGAATGGAGGAGCAGTCAAGAGACTGATCCAGAATTGCAGCTGATCATCCAATGGCTGGGTTTTGGGGGGGGGGGGGGGGGGGTATTGGGGTTTAGTGTCCTGCTTGGGCTCAGGTTGCAGCACAGTCCACTGTATTGAAAGGTCTGTGGTCTCAGTGGGGGGAGGCAGTGGTGGAATCCTGTAACCGGTGAAGGAAGGTGGCAAGTGGTGGTACCTCGTGCACTTCAAGAAGAGGTATTACGAAGTGTACATGGCACCCCTGGTGCTGGGCATTTTGGGGTCATGAAGACACTAAGGAGGTTACGGCAAGCTTACTGAAGCTGGAATCGGAGGGATGTGGAGGAATATTGTCAGCAATATGATGCTTGTACTGCCAGGAAAGGTTAACAGGGCAGTCAACAGCACCACTGCAACAATACCAGGTGGGGGCACCTATGGAGAGGGTAGCTGTTGATATCCTTGGCTCTTTTCCACGTTCACTCAGGGGCAATCATTATGTCTTGGTAGCAATTGACTATTTCACCAAGTGGCCTGAGGCTTACACGCTACCAGATCAAGAAGCAGAGACTGTGGCCGAGGCCCTCATTGATGGATTTTTCAGTAGATTCGGGATGCCATATGAATTACAGACACTTAAGTGCCAACTGAATATTAACAGATTTCCACCATATACTTATTATGACAGACAGCTACTCAACTGTGCTTTACTGCTAATAAGGCACTTTGGATAAAATTAGCTTCTAAATAAATGTATTACAGGATTTCCCAATGTTATTGGCTTTATGAATGGGCCACACATCTGCAAAGCACTACAGCCTAATGTAGTGACTACGTGAACAGGAAATCTTTTCACATCAGTGTGCAGGTACAGACAAAAGTCCACATGTGGATCAAATGCTTCATACAAATATCCATGTATCATGTTCTCTTAAGATATGATGAAATACATCATTACAAATGTTGAGGCCAAATATCCAGGTTTTGTACATAGCTTGAGAGTTTTCTGCAACTCAACCTTTCTGACACAACCATAAACAGGGTAAGTTATCATGCAATAAGTGAGGTGCTTTTCTAGGTCTTCTTGGCACAGATTTGTGTATTAAAGTATTAAAAATTTAGTCCATTTTTGAATGCAATTACAGGATAATATAATGGTATGCTTCTCAGGGAAGGAGGATATCCCTGCCTGCACTTCCTGATGATCCTTACCCTTAGCCAGAATCTGTAGCATAGGTAAGTCACAACCAGGCCCACAGTTGAGATGATCACAAGCATCCTAAAGAATCCATGCATCCTCCAAGGGCCTGTCCAGAAGAGAGCTGGGGAAGGGCCATAGAGGTATTGGGAAATAGCCATAGTTATAAACATGATTTACATACTTTATAATATTAAGGAACTCGTTTAACTTGTGCTCCAGTATTTCATATTTTATTCTTCTGACTTGTAGATGTCCACAGTTCCACCTGTAGGTCATATTTTTGGATATGATTTTCCATGTAGATCTTGTATTACCGGCAGTTTTGGAAACGAGTGAAGAAAGAGGAAAAAAAAAATACAGTATATGTACTGACCACCGTAAGGTTTTTGAAAGTAGATAGAGCCTCTTTCACATCAATCATACAAGGCCCTGTTGAATCTTAGACAATGACAACAAACACGATAACAATGTGGAGGAGCTTTGTCAGAGGCTATGCTTCTCTTAGCGTAGTATACTGTACCTCTATAAGCCAATGTATGTGAGCCAAGATGGTCTCCGCATACAGTAGCCATCCTGTAACACAAAAGCCATTTACTTCAGGCTAACATGAAACCATGCACTGCTCTATGCCAGTGGTTTTCTACCTTTATTCCTCCAAGGTCCCACAGTGTACCAGAAGATTATGCAAGAGCCTCTTATACAGGCCATGGTACTTCCCTTCCAATACATTTGCTGCAGTCTTGAGAAAGGCATTTGGTTTAGAACATGCATTTATTAACAAAAGCCTATTCACTACTAGTGCTATTGTGTTATATTGCCTTTTATATATTTAAAAAAAAAACAAAAAAAACACCCACACACACACTTATACAACGAATAGGCCATTTCAAATGCAGTTAGTATGTTTTAGGTTTTTTTTTTAAAAAAGTGTCCAAATCTTTATTATAATAAACATGAGAATACATTTTTTGAGATAGACAACCAGAATGACCAAAATACAAAATGTCACTGAAGATTTTTTGATAACAAAGCTCCTCATTAATCACTTTTTTAAAATAAGTATAAAATGATTGAGTAATGTTGAACATAAAAGGCATCTTTTTCAAATGCATATTTTGTCACTGCAGACAGATTTTTTATACCTTAACTACAGAAGGTACTTCATTATGTTCTTGATTTGGTCCTGCAATGCTTCGTTCAGTGAATGTAAATATGTCTTTTCTCCTCCTACAGCAAATCAAATCAGTGAAAAAGACAAAAGCATCATGCTTGACTGTGGTAGCTGTCAAAAGGCTGGCCAGCCCTTTCATCTGTGTGACTTAGAGAGTGCACTGTCGGTGTGCATGGGATGTCAGCATACCATTTTCTTCATGAGAATGTTAAATCTTTGGCATCTTGCTAAAACACGGAAGTTGGGGAGTCTTTGAGAAAATTATCATTCATTGTGCACCATACGTAACAGGCTTTGAATATTTTTGAAGCAGCCGGCTTATAAAAAAAAGAGAGAGAGAGAGAGAGAGAGATCCCATGGCAAATCTTGCATGTGGTCCAGACGTATATATCTCAGTTGTAGCTTTAAGTATTTAATGCGATTTTATAAATTCTCAATCTTGCAACAACAGTAATACTTGATACACACTGTTGGAGGGATGATGTGATGGCTTTTTCCATTCCTATTGGAAGAGGTACAGTGGCTTTCTGGCTCAGGCTGAAGGTGAAAGGATGTGGTGTTACGGATCAGCCTCCCGTTTTACAGTCATTTACTTTATTCCTATTGGCTGTGTAAAGAAAATCAACCATGATGTCGGATTCGGATTTAAAATTGCAGTTTACAGGTGCTGTTCATAAAATTAGAATATCATGACAAAGTTGATTTATTTCAGTAATTCCATTCAAAAAGTGAAACTTGTATATTATATTCATTCATTACACACAGACTGATGTATTTCAAATGTTTATTTCTTTTAATTTTGATGATTATAACTGACAACTAATGAAAGTCCCAAATTCAGTATCTTGGAAAATTAGAATATTGTGAAAAGGTTCAATATTGAAGACACCTGGTGCCACACTCTAATCAGCTAATTAACTCAAAACACCTGCAAAAGCCTTTAAATGGTCTCTCAGTCTAGTTCTGTAGGCTACACAATCATGGGGAAGACTGCTGACTTGACAGTTGTCCAAAAGACTATCACTGACACCTTGCACAAGGAGGGCAAGACACAAAAGGTCATTGCTAAAGAGGCTGGCTGTTCACAGAGCTCTGTGTCCAAGCACATTAATTGAGAGGCGAAAGGGAGGACAAGATGGGATAACCGCACCCTGGAGAGGATTGTGAAACAAAACCCATTCAAAAATGTGGGGTAGATTCACAAAGAGTGGACTGCAGCTGGAGTCAGTGCTTCAAGAACCACCACGCACAGACGTATGCAAGACATGGGTTTCAGCATTCCTTGTGTCAAGCCACTGTTGAACAAGAGACAGCGTCAGAAGCGTCTCGCCTTTGGACTGCTGCTGAGTGGTCCAAAGTTATGTTCTCTGATGAAAGTAAATTTTGCATTTCCTTTGGAAATCAAGGTCCCAGAGTCTGGAGGAAGAGAGGAGAGGCACAGAATCCACGTTGCTTGAGGTCCAGTGTAAAGTTTCCACAGTCAGTGATGGTTTGGGGTGCCATGCCATCTGCTGGTGTTGGTCCATTGTGTTTTCCGAGGTCCAAGGTCAACGCAGCCATCTACCAGGAAGTTTTAGAGCACTTCATGCTTCCTGCTGCTGACGAACATTATGGAGATGCAGATTTCATTTTCCAACAGGACCTGGCACCTGCACACAGTGTCAAAGCTACCAGTACCTGGTTTAAGGACCATGGTATCCCTGTTCTTGATTGGCCAGCAAACTTACCTGACCTTAACCCCATAGAAAATCTATGGGGTATTGTGAAGAGAAAGATGCAATACGCCAGACCCAACAATTCAGAAGAGCTGAAGGCCACTATCAGAGCAACATGGGCTCTCATAACACCTGAGCAGTGCCACAGACTGATCGACTCCATGCCACGCCGCAGTGCTGCAGTAATCCAGGCCAAAGGAGCCCCAACTAAATATTGAGTGCTGTACATGCTCATAATTTTCATGTTCATACCTTTCAGTTGGCCAACATTTCTAAAAATCCTTTTTTTGCATTGGCCTTAATTGATATTCTAATTTTCCGAGATACTGAATTTGGGACTTTCAATAGTTATCAGTTATAATCATCAAAATTAAAAGAAATAAACATTTGAAATACATCAGTCTGTGTGTAATGAATGAATCTAATATACAAGTTTCACTTTTTGAATAGAATTACTGAAATAAATCAACTTTGTCATGATATTCTAATTTTATGACCAGCTCCTGTATATATTACCAGTAAACCCAAGATTCTCTAAAGAATTGCAAATCCAAGAATAGCAATTACTTTCTGTTCCCTCCAATCTTTGTAGGGATGTAAGATCATGGAGGGTGGGAGTGTCCTGGGAAAGTTTTCATTTAATGAAAGAAATAGATTTGTAGTAAAGCTGTTTCTTTTTGGAAACATGACTCGTTTGGTTCTGGTGTTTCAGAAGCGCATTGTAGGCGCCTTCATTCATTGTTTTTATCCATACAGTCTCGTTTTTGTTTTTCTATGGGTGTGTTGTTAGCTAGACGTCGTTTGCTGTTAGGAATCATAATTGAACCACTGACCGCAGGCACTGTGGAGTAGCTGACTGCTGGCACTGTCAGTAGTCACCACTACCTCAAGTTTAAATGCATACACATATATAGACAGACGCTGCATTCACTGTGTTTCACAGTAGACACGATACGTCAGCCTTATTGCGAGTGGCAAAAGTACCATTTAAACTAATACAGTTAGACGTGGAAACCGGGTTTTCTGATGAAAAAAAATAATGTTTAAAACAGTATCATTTACATACAACAGATTTTGGCGAATCGTTTAAATGCAATTATTAATATCCATTTATACACTAATAATGGTAATTATTAAATAATAATAATTATAATTATTATTATTTTTATTAACCATTCCTCCCATATAAGTAACATTTCGGGGACTGCCTTCACACTCCACTTGCTCACTCAGATCTTGTAATTTGAGAGTATTCAGTCTGGCAATATGGTGCAGCCTTAGTTTGTGGAAGACAGACACAACTAAAGACATGAGCATAAAATGATGGTTGTCAATTTCAAACTGTGTTTCCTCAATGTGCTCCTTGAGAAAAAACATCATCAAGTTTGAGACATGTTAACAGCTAACAACAATCTACATTGTGACTAAATACATTTAGCCAAAACGTTGTTTGGAGGCTCACTTGAGCACATAAATGCATAGCTTTGCTAGCTTAGCCTGGCTTAGCTAAAGTAAAGATTATAAAATGGGATTTTCTAACGGCCAAATATAACCAAAACAATTGTTCGGCCGTACCTATGAAATGTAATCCCCCAGGATCTGGTTTGGAGCGTACAGCGGTTTGTACAATCCCAAGCAGCACATTATTCATTACTTCACTCCACAGTAGTGCCACTCACAATATGGCGGCGACGTTGACGTATGATTCTGCTAGTCATGAGGCGTCTAGTTATTCTATGTCAATGTTTAAATATGTCACCATGGCAACTTGTTGGCGTACACGCTTTACGTCAAGTTTAGTTTACACAGGTTGTGTTGTGTTGTTTGGGCGCCACTTACTGACTTTGGGAAGCCGCTGGGTTTGACTGTTGTGCGCTGTGCGAGTGCGCTTTTGGCACGGGTTGCGTCTGGCATCCATGTATATATACAACCTTCGTAAACATTACTAAACAAAGGTTTTATATACAGTGGTGTGCATGTTCGGGCGGCGGTTGTATTGTTACCTGAAGTTTAATTTACAGGTTGTGTTGTGTTGTTTGGGCACTACCTACTGAGTCTGGGAAGCCGCTGGGTTTGACTGTGGGGCGCTGAGTCGCAGTGCACATGCGCTTCAATACATCCGTCGTCCTGTGTCCGTCATCCTGCGTCCGTCATCCTGCATCCGTGCATATATACAACTGTCGTTTAGTAATATAGATCATTACAGGGTGAGCGCCCGCACACACACAGTCAATTTACCAATGGCAGTTCACGTAAATGGTTTTGGACTGTGTGTGACATAGTCCATGCCTATTGTGTCCAAGGATTGCTTCCCCACGACCTAGCCCAGGATAAGAAGATTAGAAAAATGAATGGATACATGTACATACCAGAATGACATAGGCCTATCAATGCAGAGTGAAAGGAGGGGGAATCCACATTACTATTTAACAAGAAAAGGAAACTAATGCAGGCCGAACACAATCTCTTGGATAAGACATTTTAGACTGCATTTATTTGCAAAAATTAAACAAATGCTTAAGTGCATATAACTTTTCAAGTAAGATAGCACCGTTAGGTATATTGTATTGTGTACATACTGCACAATACAATCGTTGTCAACACCTTCATATTATAAGTATTTCACTGACCACCAGTTACGGATTCACTCGATCAGAAATATTCCTCCAAGCATCTCCAGTATTCTTTTTTCTTTGAAAAAAGACGCAAAAAGTGCATTGATCTTCATATGCTGCGTTTAGCGCCACTTCTATAAAACACGTTTGCTCTTCGTTTTTAGCCTTGTAATCCATGGCTAATAAGCACAAAAGGTCTTTTAAAAGTTTGCCGAAAGCTCGTAACCTCATATCAGTCTGTCCTGGATTGTGTGATCGAACTGAAATCCGACGTTTTGGCGCCGGAAATTCTGCTGGTTCGAAATCGCGTTTATAGCAAGCCATGATTTTGAGATTCAGGTTTTCCCCAAACTAGAACGGACCTTTGGCCTTTAATGGTGCTCCAGAATAATTCCAACAGTAGACGCCCTTCCATTCCATTGAGTTTCACACAAGTGACAGAGTGCGCTGGGAGATCACAGTTAATCTCTTAGTACCTTCATTGATGATATCGAGGTTGGGGGCTGCGAGGTTGAATACGCACGCACACTGCACCCGTTTTTATACAGAAAAAAATAACTGTCAGACGCCATAGCACTAATGAAAGCAAAAGGGAAAAATTCTTATTGCTATTGTTATTAACATTCAAAAGCGTCCTATGCTGCCAAGGTTTTTACCTTTTGCTTGAGAATGTGCATTTGGTGATCCAGTTCAAATATTAAGGAGGGGATAATTTGCACTGTGTTTATGATTTATGTCAGAGTTCATCATTTTCTTGCTGACCTCAGTTGCACAAGTCCTTAGTACTACAAATGAAGAGCGATGCACTTTACAATAAAAGTATTCCCACGTCCGCAACTTTGCTACAGGGGATAAACCTGACCAGTTTTGCTTAACGCTCTGCTGAGTATCTATGGACTAGAATGTACAGTAAGTACCCCAGCATGAGTTTACCCATTTATGCCATATACTGTACTCACCTGTCCTTGTACCATCTCCATATTTTAATCCATACTCACGTACACGCCAAAACATTAGCTCTTCAAAAACTGTCCACCACAACTGCTTTAATTAGGTCAGCTTGTAAATAAAGCAATCCAATCTTCCTCTGCCTCCATAGCCGCGAACGAAGTAAACACTAAACAAGTACTGCTAGTTGGACACGCCCACTGAGGCTGTCCAATCAAATAAGAGAACCGTAACGCAGATTTATCGAAATTGACGAAATAAATCTGAATTTTGCTCTCACCGATGAGAGAAGTGGTTATTACTTATTATTGAAAGATAGCGTTTTAAATTTTTTGTTTTTACCGTGGAAGGATACACTCCAATGGCAAAGACAAATGAAACAGAGACTTGTTAGTTGTAACTTATCAATGTAAGCAATGCATTCTGAATTATAATTGTGAATGTCCTGTAATAAGGATTTATCGAGCCCCGTGGATGTGTATTGGCATTAGAAAGTCGTTGCGTTTGGAACAGCTCAATTGAAGTTCGGGTAATGGATAAAAAAATCTCATGTTATAATGGCTTTAAATCATAAACTAGAAATGACTAGTGTGAAATTTGAAAGAAGGATATGTAATTTTAAGGATATAATTCCATAAGTTTGTATTTCTCAAGCCGTGGGGGCATGCAAGTTTTCCTTCCAACCAACTACTGCCTTATACTTTCATTAATCATGCTGGTATTTTCCTGGTACCAGTTTTGGGGTCAATCCAGAAGTTACAGAAGGTTTTCTATCTATCTATCTATCTATAACAACAACAACAACATTTATTTATATAGCACATTTTCATACAAAAAGTAGCTCAAAGTGCTTTACATAATGAAGAAAAGAAGAATAAAAGACAAATAAGAAATTAAAATAAGACAACCTTAGTTAACATAAAAAGGAGTAAGGTCCGATGGCCAGGGTGGACAGAAAAAACAAAAAAAAACTCCAGAAGGCTGGAGAAAAAAAATAAAATCTGTAGGGGTTCCAGGCCACGAGACCGCCCAGTCCCCTTTGGGCATTCTACCTAACATAAATGAAATAGTCCTCTTTGTAGTTAGGGTTCTCACGGAGTCACTTTATGCTGATGGTTATACAGACTTCTGGCTTTTAATCCATCCATCATTGTTGGAACATCATGGTGCTTTGGGTAGATGGTGGTGGCACAAGCCACCACCAATAGGACACCGGAAAAGGAAACAGAAGAGAGAGTAGGGGTTAGTACAAATTTTGAATGAATAGTTATTATAATGAATTGGATATACAGAGTGTCAGGATTAAATTACAGTGAAGTTATGAGAAGGCCATGTTAAAGTAATGTGTTTTCAGTAGTTTTTTAAAGTGCTCCACTGTATTAGCCTGGCGAATTCCTACTGGCAGGCTATTCCAGATTTTAGGTGCATAACAGCAGAAGGCCGCCTCACCACTTCTTTTAAGTTTTGCTCTTGGAATTCTAAGGAGACACTCAGTTGAGGATCTGAGGTTGCGATTTGGAATATAAGGTGTCAGACATTCCGATATATAAGACAGGGCGAGATTATTTAAAGCTTTATAAACCATAAGCAGAATTTTAAAGTCAATTCTGAATGACACAGGTAACCAGTGTAGTGACATCAAAACTGGAGAAATGTGTTCGGATTTTCTTTTCCTGGTAAGGATTCTAGCAGCTGCATTCTGCACTAACTGCAAACGATTGATGTCTTTTTTGGGTAGTCCTGAGAGGAGTGCATTACAGTAATCTAGCCGACTAAAGACAAACGCATGAACTAATTTCTCTGCATCTTTCGATGATATAAGAGGTCTAACTTTTGCTATGTTCCTTAGGTGAAAAAATGCTGTCCTAGTGATTTTATTAATATGCGATTTAAAATTCAGATTACAATCAACGGTTACCCCTAAGCTTTTTACCTCCGATTTGACTTTTAATCCTAATGCATCCAGTTTATTTCTAATAGCCTCATTGTATCCATTATTGCCAATCACTAAGATTTCGGTTTTTTCTTTATTTAATTTGAGAAAGTTACTATTCATCCATTCTGAGATACAGGTTAGACATTGTGTTAGCGAATCAAGAGATTTGGGGGCATCAGGTGCTATTGATAAATACAGCTGTGTGTCATCAGCATAGCTGTGGTAGCTCACGTTATGTCCCGAGATAATCTGACCTAATGGAAGCATGTAGATTGAGAAGAGCAGCGGACCCAGGATAGAGCCTTGTGGAACACCATATAGAATATCATGTGTCTTTGAGTTATAATTACCACAACTAACAAAGAATTTTCTTCCTGCCAGGTAGGATTCAAACCAGTTTAAGACACTGCCAGAGAGGCCCACCCATTGACTAAGGCGATTCTTAAGAATATTATGATCAATAGTGTCAAATGCGGCACTCAAATCTAAGAGGATGAGAACAGATAAATGGCCTCTGTCTGCATTTACCCGCAAGTCATTTACTACTTTAACGAGTGCAGTTTCTGTGCTGTGATTTGTTCTAAAACCTGACTGAAATTTATCAAGAATAGCATGTTTATTGAGGTGCTCATTTAACTGCATAATGACTGCCTTCTCTAGAATTTTACTTAAGAAAGGCAGGTTAGAGATGGGTCTATAATTTTCAAGAGCAGAGGGGTCGAGATTATTTTTCTTAAGTAGGGGTTTAATTACCGCAGTCTTAAGACAGTCTGGGAAGACCCCCGTATCTAATGACGAATTTACTATGTCAAGAACATTATCAATAAGCACACCCGATACTTCTTTGAAAAAATTTGTTGGTATTGGGTCAAGGGCACAGGTGGATGGTTTCATTTGAGAAATTATTTTATGTAAATCAGGTAAATCTATCCTAGTGAAAGACTCTAATTTATTTATTATGGAGTACTGGGGTTTCGGGGGATCCTTAGTGTTGGGGAGATATACTATGTTATTTCTAATATCATTAATTTTTTGATTGAAAAATACAGCGATAGCCTCACAGGTTTTACTGGAAGTACTTAGGAGGCATTCCTTTGAGTTACCTGGGTTTAACAGATGATCAATTGTCGAAAATAAGACTCTGGGATTACTAGCATTGTTATTTATAATCTTAGAGAAATAGCAGCGCCTCTCAAGACGGACTGTGTTATTGTATTCTGTTATTTTAACTTTTAATATCTCATAGTCAATAGTTAGTTTAGTCTTCCTCCATTTACGCTCAGCTCTACGGCATGTTCTCTTTAAATCAGACACTCTTTGGGTCTTCCAAGGTATAACAATGCTAGAAGATTTTTTAACTGTCTTTTCAGGTGCAACTATGTCAACAGCAGCCCTCACTTTAGTATTAAATCTTTCCACCTTACTATTTACATTCTCCTCGCTATTATAGTTGGCACTATAAACGGACTGATTGGTTAGAATGTTTGTAAGTTTTAAAGTTGCTGATGAGTCAAAGAAGCGTTTTTTAACAATATGCTTCTCATGAGTGTTTTCTATCATTATTTCTATATTAAAAAGTAGAAGAAAATGGTCTGAAAGACCTGTATCAATGACCTGCTTTATATCAACTTTTAGTCCTTTAGTAATTACTAAGTCTAACGTATGACCTGCTTTATGTGTAGGCTGATTAACGAGCTGTCTCAAATCAAAAGAGTCCAGGAGGTTCATAAATTCTTTTACTTTTTGGTCACATTGATTATCTACATGAAAATTAAAGTCGCCGACTATTAAGAGTGCGTCATAGTTCGTAATTAAGATTGACATCAAGTCAGAGAATTCCTCAAAGAAAGACGCGTTGAATTTAGGAGGTCTATACATGGATAATACTAGAACGTGAGAATCTCCCTGAATAACAATGGCGAGATACTCAAAAGACTTGAACTTACCAAAACTGATATTTTTACATTTTAACCTGCTAGAGTAAATGTTTGCTAGCCCTCCACCTCTCTTTCCTTGGCGATCAGCACGAGTAAAACTGTAATCCGGAGGCGCAGATTCGATTAAAACAGCTGCGCCATCTGAGCTAAGCCACGTTTCACTTAGTGCAATAAAATCTATTTTTTTTTCACTAATAATGTCGTTGATAAAAAACGTCTTGTTAGTTAAAGCTCTAATATTTAATAGTGCCATATTCAATGTTTCGGAGGAGCAGAGATGAATACTATGTGCGTTATTGATATAGGGAACCGGAATTAAGTTATTTTTATTAGCGCCGCTCTGTGTGTATTTTTTGTTTAATCTATGATCTGTTTTTACAGTTTTAATACATTGTTCATCTAAAGTAGTAACTTTAATTAAATTATTGGCGTTTATGCCGTATTGCCTAGATTTTCTATGTGCATTAAGATTGGTTATTACAGTATTTATGTTGCGCACTTTTATGGAAGATTTTTTTAAACAATTATCATGACCAAACACAGGAGTGGCATTTCGGAAGGGGTTAAAAGCAGAGATAGATAGTCAAGATAAACGAATTACCTTCGATATGTTTTCGGAGAGGACCCGGGCGCCGAAGCTGTTCGGATGCAGGCCATCTCGCTTGAAGAAACGCGGTCTTTCCCAAAAGAGGTCCCAGTTGTTAATGAACCCGATGTCTTGATTCTTGCAGAAGCCCTGCAGCCAGTTGTTTAAACCAAGCAGACGACTGTAATACTCGTTTGATCGTCTGACGAGAGGGAGTGGACCCGAGATGAATATCTTTGCCGATGGGGTCCTCTCCTTTGTGTCTTTAATTAATGCAGTGAAGTCTGCCTTGAGGATCTCCGACTGTCGGTGCCTTATGTCGTTTACGCCAGCATGTATAACAACGGCTCCAACTGCCCTGTTCTTGTAGATCGCCGGTGCACGTCTCGTCACATCTCGGACACGAGCACCGGGAAAACAAGAAACAAAAGATTTTCTATTAGGGCAAGTGATATTGAGGTTCCTAACAATAGAATCACCTACCACAATTACATCACCAGGAGCTGAAGGCGAACTGGGGACGCTTAGAGGGTCAAACCGGTTCTGGGTTACGATGCTTGCCTGTGCCGATGGAGGTGTTCTGGCCTTGAACCCCCGCCTGCATAGCTGAAATACACCGAGGTCAT
This sequence comes from Erpetoichthys calabaricus, assembly GCF_900747795.2. Taxonomy (NCBI): domain Eukaryota; kingdom Metazoa; phylum Chordata; class Cladistia; order Polypteriformes; family Polypteridae; genus Erpetoichthys; species Erpetoichthys calabaricus. The sequence continues at coordinate 179,624,699 of NC_041395.2, forward strand.
CATCGGTGTCGCTCCTACGAGGCGCGGGGGTGAAGGTGACTTGCGCGGCACAACGCGGGGTTGATGTTACGCCGATAACAGATGGCGAGGACAGTTTATTCAACAGCCGAGCCTTCAGATCTCTGAGGTATCTTCGTCTGGACAGAAGATTCTGAATCTGTTCATCGAGTGCCTGGAGTTCCTCGACTACAGTTGCAATGCGATTCACCTCACTGTCGGCCATTGTCCGCTTCTGCTTTGCTTCCGCTTCCGCTTCGTGCCCTAGGAAAAATGAGAGAGAGAGAGATTATTTTTCTTCTTGTTAATTTATTAATCTGCGGTGGGTTGGCGCCCTGCCCGGGATTGGTTCATGCCTTACGTCCAGTGCTGGCTGGGATTGGCTCCAGCAGACCCCCATGACCCTGTGTTCAGATTCACTGGGTTAGAAAATGGATGGATGGAAGGATGGATAATTTATTCATTCGTTTTCTGAATAAATTTTGTATTTTTTTTTTACCTTGGTTTTAATGTAATCGTTATGATTAAATTCTGCTTTTTTAGGAAATTATTTACTGATGAGCATGCTAGAGGGTATAATGGTGAAGTAGCTGCAGATTTTCAGCATCGAGTGTTGTTTTTCCTGGTGTGTACCCCATATGTCATTCGATGTTATTACAATTAAGAGGGCAAATTCCACAGAATATGAAAAACAACACAGAGACTATTAAAATCGCACATGAAATTAAAACATTTTGAAACAAGTAACTTTTTCATGTAAAGATAAATGAAGTTCAAAGCACACAAAAGGATAAGTCTTAGAAAATCCAGACCTTAGGGATCTGCACTGGTAATCGGAAGGTTGCAGGTTCGAATCTTGTAAAAGCCAAAAGTGACTCTACTTCGGCATTTAAAGCTAAGGCAAATGTGTAACATTTCCAGATTTCTCTGTTAAAGATAAAATAACTCACTGATTGAGAAACTGGCTAAAACAGGAACCAGTATCCAACAAAAGAAGACCAGCTCAGCTATAGTCAGGTTTTGTACAATTAATAAATACCATGTCTAGTGTTACATTTTTCAGTACATCCTGAACAAAGAATTTCATTCATTATTAGACAATCATAAAGAACATGGCTATGGCTTCCTTATAAAGTAATTGAACTGACATTTGAGTTTGAAGTAGATTAGACAATCAGAATTGTACAATTATTTCTCATTAACATTAAAAATTGGGTATGCTATACACAAACATACATGCACAGCATATACTGATTTAAAAAAGAAACTTATTTTCTGAAATGGGAAAACTATAGTTATAACATTTGTATTTCACACAAGGTTCACAATTTGTTCTAAAAAATGCAGCTTATGCAATGAGGAATTGTAACTTGCCAAACACATGAAATATTGTTACATGCACTTTTACCTGACAAGGTTCAGATTGAACAATGCTTAATCATATCATCATTAAAAAGAAATTGAATCTTGGGTCACAGCAAAGAAAAGAAAATGCTTAATCAGTTGTATATACATTTCATAATGCCTCGAATGTCAGTATAAGCAAGGCAGAGGGTCATTTGCTTGCTGCAGACAGGCATTTCACATCACCACATTGCCAGACACTATGGATTACACTTCCCTGACTGTAAACAGAATTTGAGCAGACCAGCATGGTACATGACCATGCAAGGTATTGACTCCTTTAACTGACCAGAGCTGGACTGACCCATCAGAATGAGAGGTTCATACTGTATTTACCACCCATATTGCTGCTGTAAGTGCTGGTAGACACAATGCCTGCATCACTGACAGGATAGTGCTAGCACTAGAGCAAGGACACCTGTCAAAGGTCTACTGGTCAGAGATCCTTACATGTCACTACAGAAAGACAATGTCCCATCAGACACACATGTGCTGCCCTTAGGAATGCTGGTATGCAGGTTATGTTTTCACTTCTAAACTTATCCCCATAGAGCACCTTTGGCAGCATCTGGAGATGTGACCTTCTGCCTGACAACAGCCAGCAGCCTCTTCAGGTCCTTTTGCAGGATTTGTTTATTGTTATTTTAGAAATGAAGGAGGAATTTTAGTTCAACAGCAAGTGTGTTTTCCCCCATCTTTATATAGAGGGAATGAAACTAAAGATGGGATGTTGTCTACTTTAAACCAATGCAAAAACATTTAAGTTCTGCTTATTCCGTATTCTCACCAGCATTTATCTTACTAATGTCAAGTATGTTCCTTTGATTTCTGCAGAAGATTAAATTGATTAGAAAGTAATCATTTGAACATACTTGAAACCATATAAACAGTTGCTTGGCTACCCAAAGGTTTTCAGAGACTTGAGACCACTGAGGCTAGATAACAAAGAAAATACTCTCATGAAACCCCTTGAAAAAAGAAAACAGTATTGTGAAGGAGAAAACTTCTCACTATGGGAAAAAGGAGTTAATAGGAATCTACAGACACTGTCAGAGGGATTTTTTTAAGTAAAACCTGTGAATGTTCTCCTCGTGTCTGCGTGGGTTTCCTTCAGGTACTCCGGTTTCCTCCCACAGTCCAAAGACATGCAGGTTAGGTGCATTGGAGATTCTAAATTGTCCCTAGTGTGTGCTTGGTGTGTGTGTGTGTGTGTGTGTGTGTGTGTGTGTGTGTGTGTGCCCTGCGGTGGGCTGGCGCCCTGCCCAGGGTTTGTTTCCTGCCTTGCACCCTGTGTTGGCTGGGATTGGCTCCAGCAGACCCCCGTGACCCTGTAATTAGGATATAGCGGGTTGGATAATGGATGGATTAATGGATGGATGGATGGAAAACCTGTGAAGACATCAGAGTGTGAAGAAGTCTGGTAGGCTATAGGTGCTATACAGAGCTCAGAGATACTGAGACACTAGGGTTCAGTAGGATATAATCTCTAGCCATGTGGTCCTATAGCATCTCTGGGCCTTACATGATCCCAGTAGTGATTCCCAGACCTTGACATGTGGATACCTTAACACTGAGACAAACTGAATCTAGACTATGGAGGAGAGCTTAATAGGTTAGTGGCAGGAGAAAGAAAGACAAGGTTTCAGACAGACAGAAAGAGAGAGAGAGAGTAGGACAGATGGAGGTGAGAAGAATGGTTTTTGTAGTACCCAATAGGCAAGATGGGTCATCAAATCAGATGGTGAGTATTTCTAGTTTCTTTTGTGTGTGTATGCGTGTGTGTGCCTGTGTGTGTGTGCCTCCACCACTTTCTGTTCTCCCAGTGATAAATCCGGACTTATGAATTTTTTCTATTTGTATATGCATATTGTTTTTGTTACGCTGGTGATTAAAAAAACATTGAAGAGAAAAATCTGCAGGCTGTTGATGTTTAATGTTTACTTTTAAAATGTGAAGATCGTTAAACAAAATTATCACCTGAAAGGCGGCGGTGAAATAAACCCACGAAAGTATACCTATCCACCTATGTATTATGTTTATTCTTATTCTTGCATATTTAGCTTGGGTGGATTTTTAAAGTCACTGCCTTCCCCACCCAGAAAAAAAAGCGCGAGGGTTAAGACTCCTTATATGAAGCTGCGGTTTTGATAAATTTGGAACAGGCAGTGTAGGGCGCAGTGAGTCGGAGTGCAGAACAGAAACAAAGAGCACTGAAATGTCCTTGAGCAAAGCATCAAGTTTACCGCGCTAAAGGAAGGTGATCAGTCTCGGCTCTTGTTGGAAACTGGGTGTAACGGTAACGGTGCGCGTCTTAGTTTGTTAAGTATGTTTAAGAAGCGCGACTAGAGACTCGTGCAGAGGAATATCGGATCGAGTTCTCTCCGCCAAGATTAAACCAACACCTAAGGAAAACATGCTTTCTTTTCCAAAAGGAATGGAATACTACATAAAAACGACCAAATTAAGCAGTCGATAACTATATTAGTCTTATTCAAAACCAAAAACACGTTTTGCTTGGTCCTGCTTTAAAAGCATTAACTTCTTTAAACTCCTAAGGAGTACATTTGTGGGGAACAGTGAATCCTTTTTCGTGCCAAAGTGCAGCATCGAAGTGGAATCCCTGGGGACTTAACCCAAAACAAATAGCTTCAATGAAGTTCAACAGACGGGTCTGTTTTGCGCCAAGTGTGCTGCTACTCCGAGGTAAGTGTGCTGCCTATCGGCTCCTCTACTCTGCATGTCTCCAAGCCGTCACTTTCCCCTCTTTTTCTTCGTATAATACATCGAAAATATGTTCATAAACTTTTAAAATGTCATTGATGAGTTGATCATTTCTAGTAAAAAAGAAAATGGTTAAAGTAATTTAATTTATCCTTAACCTAAATCACGTTGCACGTGTGGTGAAATATTTACATCATCACAGACTGGCGTCCTGTCCGGGATTGATTCCTGCCATGGGCCCGATGTTGCCAAGAAAAACTCCAACCACCGAGACACTGATCTGATTAAGCAGGTTACATGATAGATGAATGGGTGTAGGTTTTGTGTGGTTATATATCAAAAGAAAAACGTCTCACACTGATTGTACCTTTTAAACAGGGCGTTTTTCAAAACACTTATTTTAAAAGATAAATTTGTGAATATGCCGTAGTGACTTTTAGTTGCATTATATTTGAATGCTAAAAATGTGGACTGAGTTTTTGTAGAATTCTGTATGGAATTTGAATAGCATATTTCCCTTTGAAACTATTTAGTACCGTTTTCTATTAAAGAGTCTATATAAAATACTAATTAATGTTTTTGAATGTTTTTTGCTTGCGATGGGCAGTTACTTCGAGTATTGGTCCTTATATTGCACCCTAATCTGCAGGAATGAGATCATTGTCGCGAACACGAACTGGATTAATTTTAATTGATACATGAACTGAAGCGTTAGCAGAATTATGCGCAAAGAATGAAACCTACATTTGCTGTACCTATACTGTGTTTTTGAACACAGTCTTAAGTCAGAGAATGAGAACGCGCCTGACTTCTGCAAAATTGTATTTCAATACGACTGGAAAGTACTTCCGTAAGGATTTTTCCTTTTCCGAACATATGTTGTAATTTGCTTTGGAATAAGTCACAATAACGTTTTCTTTAAAAGAAGTTTCATACAATTCTGATAATATTAACGTTAAAGACTGACTTTCTGAGATTTTCTGGCATCCCAACCGGTTTTTGATAGCCCACAGTTACTGGATTGAAAGATGGTGCTAAAGGCGGATTATTGATTGTACTCGAAACGTGCTTTTGACCGGTAATTCATTGTTCATACATTCATTGTGGCTTGATTTTGGATGAATATCAAATTTTATTGTACCTGAAAATTCCATATATAACTGGTACTGGTATAACATTGGCACTGGTATAACACTACCAGTGTTGTGTTTTCTCATATGCAGTAAAAGCAGAAGATATCCAAAAGATCTATAATTAATATCACTACTCAAATTAAGGTGGTTTCATCTTTGTCTATTTTTTTTCCATTAGGTATGACATGATATATTCAAACTGCATTTTTCCCAGAAGGATGCCCCTCAGGAAGTGCTTTAATCAAATTGCTCATCAGAAGTGTTTTTCAAGACTTTTGATTTTTAAGAGGAAAAAAATGACATTAGCAGATTTTATGTTGTGACCTAGCTTGGTGATGGAGCTTATATTTGAGTCAATGTCTTCTGCAGGTGTTTCTGCATGCGCTGCGCTACACTTACATCCTCTACACAAGCACACTTACCTAGAATATAGAATATTTTGTGCTTTTTTATTTAAGCAGCTGCTAAATATGTTATTCATATACTCCAGAGAAATGTTCTTCAAACTTTTAGTTTAAAACAACACCCTTCCCACTGGAGATCTCTTGGCAGAGTTAAAAATTTACTTTCCAGCCTTGCCATGTTTTGGGGATTAACAGTGTATGTTATCCTGATGGTAAGGTAAACTATAGGTTAAGGGCTAAAGTGGAAGCTTGTATCCACATTTATTAGTAACAAACTTTCTTATATTGTTTTGTTGCCTGGTGCTCTTTGTTCCTTTATTATTACTCTGGATTGTACGCTTTTTGTTTGTTTCATAATTCTTTCCAGAGAATTAATTTCGTTGTATTCCACTTTCCTTTATCATCAGCAATATATTCCCTTCCTCCTACTTTGTCACCTGTTAAACTAGCATTAGTTTAACAGGTGACAAGATCACATTAAAATGTGATCTTGTCTCATCCTTCTCCAATCTACCCAATGTACTGCACTTCAATTTTCAGCTCCACTACTCCATCTACTTCCAAAACAAGTGTGCTCCCCTTGCTTCTTCTGAATTATTGTGGCTTTAATTATCTCCTGTTATTTTCTACTGCAGTTTGTTCCATTGTATTATCACTCTACTGTATCACCCTTTTTCATCTGCTGTTTTGTCTCCCTCCAACTTTGGACAGATTCTTCTCTCTAGACAATGTTCTGTCTCTCCATCTGGATGTCTCCTCCTATTCTACTGTGCTGGACTACATTACCTCTGCTTAAAGGGCTCCGTCTGTTTCCCCAAACCCTCTCACTCTTCTTGCTGCATCCTGCACTCCTCACAATATGCTGAACTCTGAAAAGCTTCACTCCACCCAGGTGGGGCTGGCCAGATCAGTCAGAGAGCACTTCATAGCAGAAAGATGTAATTTCATTAAAAGACACACATCAGAACGAGGGAGCCTGGGATTTAATTAGCTGTTCTTTGTAATTTCAACTTTTATTGTTGTAACCATTGATTCGGAAGACCAGACATTGGTTTTTACCACTCCCTGGCATCTTGAGAGACAGTCAAAAGTCAGACATTTTAACTGTTCTTGGTCGATTCTGTTTTGAAGTGGCAGAAACAGCAGCAGCTGCCAGTGTAATTGCCGGTTGTGTTGGGCTCGGGGGCTTTTCCTTGACTCTAAACTGCAGGCTTGTTCGGCAGACAGAGAGCTTCTGTCTCCGGAGCACACGCCCCTGCATCCGTGTATGAAGCCTCCCAAAGCTGGCCCTGAAAACTCACAGCTCCCCTAAGAAAGTTTCCTTTTAAAAAGCCGGTGTGCTGGAAGGCTATGCTTGGAAAAATATTTCTGGCGTTTACCCCAGTCGCGTGGGCAGCAAATGCGAAGACTGTCAAGAGTTTAGAACAGGTACACAAGGAAAAACAAAAGTCGTGAACACCAAGAACTGCTTAAAGGAGGGCGTCGGTCTGAGTGCAAACTCATAAGAACTGACCGCGTCTTGCACGTTTCCTAAAAGGGATATTGTTATCCAGTTGTTTGGTTAATTTCAGTCTCGCATGTAAATACCATCGCATGATTTAATAAAATATTTAGAAATCTCTAACAGTCTGAACTACAAATAAACAACGGAATTGATTGAAGTCTTTGTATGCGTGTGTACAAACGTATAAGATCTGACGGTAGGGAGATGGAATCAGATGAGTATAACAGTGGGGGTACGTGCCACTTATACTCATATATCAGACTGGAGAGTTACGTCACGGGAGAGCTCCCAAAGCGCCAATACCCAAAGCGCGGCGCGGCCTGTTTAACTGCCACGCCCCCTGCTGGCCTCCAGTGCTGGAGGTCACCTGTGTACGGATACACAAAGTTGAGTGAGCGTTTTCAGAAAGCTACACGAAGGTATCTTTTTTCAATAAAAAAGGAAGGATTTATCATTGAGTTTTTTTTTTAATAAACATTCATCATGGTGTTTTTCATCCTTATGTAAAAGAGGGATAGAGAGTTATACACGAATGTCAATTCATATTTGAATGTGTACTTATTATGTAGGCAGTGCAGAGCTTAGTGCTGATGCTACACAACTCTAAAGTCCTGACTTGAAATATCAGCAGATACCCAGTCATTTGAAGTTTAAAAGAGGACTCTGGTTTTCCTTCTAATCCTAAATACATGTGTTTTTTCGTAATTTGATTAATCCTAAATGGGCCCGACATGAATGACTGAACTCAGGGCCTGTGCATGGGATGAGGCAATAAGGTGATCTCCTTGAGATACACTTTGGTGTGGGCTGCACTTTCATCAAATAGTATTATATTTTTTAACATTATGAAATAGTAATACTAAACATTAGAATTAATTCTAAACCTTATATATTACCTGTAACAACTGTAATAAATATTTTCATTTTAAAAGTGTTAAATTTTCCAGAACAACGAGTACCTGAAAATCAAAACATTGCATGCCCATTTCAAGACTACATATCTAAGCATGATCTTGGTGTGCGTATTTCTGATTTTTGGATATCTTATTGGGCTATGTATTGTGATTTATGTAATAATGTAAAATTTAGTTAATTTCTGGAAGGGTATTAAGGTATCAGTCATATGAGCAATGTCTGATAAATGTCTCTTAAGTTTGCAACACAGAAGTTTAGTTAAAAAAGGGCAAAAGAGTTAGAAAGTGCTAAGGGAAAGACGCTAGCAGGATGAGTGAAACAACCAAGTTTGCAGTTGTAGAACTGAATTTAAGTATTTTTTATGGGTCAAGCAGAAGCAGTGAAGTGTTTATACGTGTTTATTGTTTTTAAATTATATTTTGTGTGTTTTATTAGTTTAAAGTTGAAATTTTTGATTTTTCCCAAAAAAAATCATACAATTTTAATTTAGTATTTTGTCTGTTGTTACATGGATGCTCTGCATTATGGGAATATTGTATTGTGAAACCTGTATCGCAGTACATATTGCATGTAGATGAAGTGGATTATCTCATACCTAGCAAGGATATATGAAGTGAAGCAGGAACTAAAATGCACCTTGCATTATTTAAAGTGATGGCCCTGAGTGTACCATACTATGGGTTGGCCCAAATTAGGAGTTGGTTGCTACCTTAGTCCCAAAGTTATAAAGGTATACTTTATCCCCAATCACCATAAACTGAATTAAGCAGGTTATACAAAAGAAAGCTACTATTTCAGCAGCCTCTGTTAATTTTTTGTGAGCCGTTTTAAATGCCAATGTGAAGGAATAATACTAAGAATAAAGTCAATGTGTACGGATGCGTAAAGAAAAGTACTGTTCTCAATACGATTACATAAACTCAATAGCTCCAGCAATACAAATAATATAAGAACATTGCTTCTTGGTAGTAGTAAAGTGGCATCAAAATTCTAGCAAGAATGTCAGAGAATAAACTAAAGAAGTACAGTGTTTGAAAGCAGGAAAGCACACTACAGCATAATAAAAGAAGACAATGTAATCAGCACAGTGGTGTGATATGAGAGAGTACCAGGGAGTGTATCACAGAATAGCAGAAGGAGAAGAGGCAATGCAAGAGTCCATGTATGAGTAAGAGAAGTGTGAGGCAATCAGACATGTCTGTTGCATGATAATCTGCCATTCTGAAAACCAGCTGGATCTTTGTATTTTATTAGTTGTCAATTTTTCAAAGTCAGTTTATCTATGTGGTTGAAGGGATAATTTTCTTAATTTTCTTTTTTCACATGTGCAATCTTTATCTTTGGAAAGTGTTAAAAGATTTAAATTTGTCATCTCATGTTTAGGACAGTCACAGTTTGTGGGGCTGCTTTCAAATTTAACTCATTAGTGTTTATTTAGACTGTATCATTTCCAGCTCTCTTAGCTATCTTCTGAAGAGCTTTTTAACTGACATATCAACTGTGGGTCATTTAAAGACTGCAGACTTTTAATACTTGATTAGTACCATAGACTGCAAACCAGTTACATACTTTTTACATCATGAAGTTCATTTGAGAGGAAGGTCCTGAAACAGCTCTGGCCCCTGGATTCAGAACATTTTGATCCTAAGCAGTGTGCCTATCAGACACATATAGGTTTGGAGGATGCCCTGATCTATATGCTCCACAGTGCCTACTCCCATATGGACAAAGATGGCACCACAAGTCTGTTAATGTTCTTTGATTTTTCCAGTGCCTTTAACACCATTCTGCTTCATGAGCTGGGGAAAGAGCTTAAGGCTATTCATCTAGATGCCCACACAATCTCCTGGACCCTGGACTACCTGACCAACAGACAGTTTGTGATGCTGAGACACTGTGTGTTAGAAATGGTAGTGTGTAATACGGGAGCACCCCACTGAACTGTCTTGTCTCCCTTCCTGTTTACCCTGTATGCAACAGACATCCAGCACAGTACCAGCTCTTGCCACCTACAGACGTTTTCAGATGGCTCTTCCATCATGGGCTACATTAGTAATGGAGACAATTCAGAGTACAGGAGGTTTGTAGAGGTCTTCATATTATGGTTCAGGGAGAACTGCCTGCAGCTCAATATTTGCAAGGCAAAAGAGCTGATGATGGACTTCTGCAATGCCATAGACCATCTGAGGCCAGTCATCTTTCAGGGGGAGAACATGAAATGGTACAGAGCTACAAGCACCAGGGAATCCAAACAAAAGCAAACTGGAATGGTGTGACAACACAGTGATGCTGTACAAGAAAGGCCAAAGCAGATTGTACTTCTTAAGGAGTCTTGTGTGTTTTGTTGTATGTAGCAAGCTCCTGGAGATGTTCTCTTATTCCATAGTAGCCAGTGTATTATTCTATTCCGGGGTCTCCAGGGGAAGCAATTTGACCTTAAAACATGCACAATGCCGGAAATAAACTTGTCAGGAAAGCCTGCTTCATCACAGTGCTAACACTGGACACACTGGAAGCTGTTTTGGAAAGGAGAATTGTAGCAAAATTGGATACCATCAGGAAAAATCCCCTCCATTCCCTCTAGTTAATGCTGTCTTGAGGTACTTTTAGCCAATGACTTTGTACTCCGCGATGTGCTCTGCCTGCTGCTATCAGGCAATTCAGTGCTTCCTCCTGATGTCCCAGACTAAATACTTGTACTCTTTAAGTTCATTTTGCAATTTCTGCCCAATATACATTTATTAATTTATTGATTGATTGATTGTATTATTGGTCCCGGGAGTTTATATATTTTATTTTTTATTTCCCATTAGGATTAATTAAATTTATCTAATCTTATCTGTTAAAACAGATCTATGGCATTGTGTTTAGGGAAGTCTCCAGAAAAACTTACTTTGTGAGTGAGTATATGCAGTATAGTGAGAACGTAAGTTGAATTTAGGAAATCACGTTTGTTTCTGAGTCTACTCCAGTGTTCATTTTGCTATTTTTTAAAAAGAATAATGGACATTTTTTTCAGTTGGTTTGTAGCTGCATATTTTTGAGAGTGAGTCCTATTTTCACTTAACACTTTATCATGTGACAATTTTGCTTTTTGAAAGTAAATATTTTGTATTTTGTGATTTGTTATTGGTGTCAATGTTCAGACATGCTGGTAAGGAAGTTTATTTTGTACATTTTATTTTTCAGAAAGGTGTTGCAAAAAATAAGCAATGGATCTATTTGTGTGTCAGTGTATTGCTATCCACTCATCTATTCATTTACTAACCCACTTACACAGTTCTAGATCATTAAGAGTCGGTGCCTATCACACAACATTGGACAAAAAGGCAGGTGTCCATTGTTGGATGTGGCAACAGTCCATCACCGAGCACACCCATGCCATGCACAAGCCTACACACACTCACACCAGGACATTTTATAATTTAAAATTAAATTTTACACACACTGGTTTAGCGTATCTATCTATCTATCTATCTATCTATCTATCTATCTATCTATCTATCTATCTATCTATCTATCTATCTATCTATCTATCTATCTATCTATCTATCTATCTATCTATCTATCTATCAAACCGTTGTATCTGCAACAGAATCATAGTGAGGTAAAAAAATATACTGGCAGCATTAGATTGGTTGAATTGTATACAGGCCAGGCAATAAAACAATTTATTCAACATGCTCATCTTTAAGGCAAGTGAGGAAGCCAGGCTGTATAGATACAGACTTCCTTCAAAAACAGACCGTCATGCAAATGTCATAAAGAAGGGCCTGGACTAGATTCAAACCCAAGTCCAATGAGATCTGCAGCAACACTAACGACTGCAACCCATATACACCTTAAAAGCATGCACTTCTATCCAAAATGGTTTTATTCTGCTACTCTGAAGGTGTTTGTTAATGTGTGTCCTGTAGTCCCAGTAGTGTTTTGTTGTTAGCTGCACAGTGAAATCTGGCTTTTGTAGTAATGTAGAATATAACTTGCTGTATAAATATGTTTTACATAGGATAGAAATGTCTTAAATAGACTAATCACATCATGCCTGTATATGAAATCTGCAAATGAAGCCACGTCCCCTTGTACTGCTAGGCAGTATCATGCAGGATGGTTGGCAACTTTTCTTGATACACATATTCATGTGAATGTAGCAGTGCTAATATTCACTTCAAGCACATCATAATGTGCAAAACTCATTGTTGGGGAAAATTTAATTGTTGTTTTTGATTTTTTTTAAAGTAAATCAAAAAATGTATTCACAGAGAACTTTCATTTCTTTTCTTTGTTTCAAGAATATTTAGGTTAAAGACAACCTCCTTAACTCCAGCCTGCCACAGACCAGCTACGGTTTTTGTACATTTGTACATGATTTCGATGATAATCAAGGCTTAAATAAAAGGAAACACCTGAACCTTTCTGAATTTGTATTCCAGGATATTTTCACACAAACCCAGTAATGGGCATGGAACAATTTACAGTACCATTACACATTTTTTAAACTTATTTTTAGGGTCCCCCTCACAATGTTAATTATGAGTCTTCTGGGTGGTTTAAAAGATTAATTAGGGATTCCTGACCCTCAGTCAATAGGAAAGTCAACTAGATGGCAATTGAACCCAGAACTCCAAAGCAAAACAATTGGAAGCTTCAGCAGTATTACAGATCCTAATAGTGAATACTGTCTACCTTCACTAGTGACCTATATACAATATCACAGATTTTATGTTGAAAACATGTAAACATCAGTGTTAATCATTCTTTTTGGGAATTTCTAAAAAGTTTGGTTGAAAAAAAATGCTGTTTGAATATGCTTTATTAATGTAAAACTTAGTGTTAATTTAATCAATATTTGTTGTTTCTTTCAAGTTTTTTAGTTTTCTCTCTTTTTGCTTTTTGAAGTCTTTGTTGTTAAAGTAAATTGTACTGTTGATTTACTGTCAGTGGCACTGGATGTTGGTACAGTTCCTTCCTCTTACTACCTCTTAACCTGCTAATACTCTAATTTTAAAACAGCAATAATTGTCCTATATTGTGGGACTTGCAAGGGGCTTTGGGATGGTGTTCACTGTAGAAAGGTGCTATATTAAATAAAGATTGTGGTTATGTGTTATGTGATCACTCTCTTCAGCAAACGATTATACACTTTCAAAATTTAGAAATGCCACATGCCCATTAAGAATGTTTTAATTTTTAAATGTCTGATATTTTCTCTTATTTTTGTAAATAGTTTTGCAGAATTTTCAGTGCCATTTTGTCAGTTGTTGTTTTTTGTGCGAGCCCCAGGTTTATGGTAGGTAATGATGCCCGCTAATAACCATGTTATCATTAGATGTGCGATGCCAGCGCACTGCTGCTATGATAGAAGGTTGTCACCCTCAAGAATATATCTGAACATTAAAGAGTTTTTCCTCAAACTATGACAATAAGATATATTTCTTCATTAATTTTCCTGGCTTCCAACGTAGCTTTATTTGATTTTATATTTGGTTAGTAGATTGGCTGGATGAACAATCGTTTGTCCTCTCATATTCCTCACTTTTGTGTGATTCTAGACTATTCTTTGCAAATTTCCTAATAAAATCTCTGTTACATTCAACTGATTAAAATAAAATGCTAGAAATATTAACCCACTATAAGCATATTGGTTACATTCACAACACCTAGTACCATGTGCAACATGTATGTACATGTGTTTAAATTTGTAGTCTTTCATCATGCAGTAGAGGTTTAAGATGCAGTAGGTGTAATGCTCTAAGAAACAGTCTTTTGAATATTTTATTAAAGTGTTATATTGCAGCTTTTTCTTGTGTCATTGCTGGTAAAACTATCAGGCATGGGTTAAACACCTTCCTATTTTAGATGGTGCTGTGAGAATTAATAAAATTAGCATTTCCACCATATATTGACAGTAGGTAGCAGGTGTTTTTCTTGGAATGCTGTGTTCTTCTTCCGCCATGCAAAGTGCTTTTTGTTATTACCAAATAACTCAATTTTTGTCTCATCAGTCCAAAGCACTTTGTTCCAAAAGGAATCTGGCTTGTCTAAATGAGCATTTGCATACAACAAGAAACTCTGTTTGTGGCGTGAGTGCAGAAAGGGCTTCTTTCTCATCACCCTGCCATACAGATGTTCTTTGTGCAAATTGCGCTGAATTGTAGAACGATGTACAGATACATCATCTGCAGCAAGATGTTCTTGCAGGTCTTTGGAGGTGATTTGTGTGTTGTCTGTAACCATTGTCACAATCCTGCGCATTTGCTGCTCCTGAATTTTTCTTGGCCTACCAGACCTGAGTTTAATAGCAACTGTGTCTGTGGCCTTCCATTTCCTGATTACATTCCTTACAATTGAAGCTGACAGTTTAAACCTCTGAGATAGCTTTTTGTAGCCTTCCCCTAAACCATGATTTGTTTTCAGATGTTTTGAGAGTTGCTTTGAGGATCCTATGCTGTCACTCTTCAGAGGAGAGTCAAAGGGAAGCACAACTTGCAATTGACCACCTTAAATACCTTTTCTCATGATTGGACACACCTGTCTATGAAGTTCATGGCTTAACAAGCTAATCCAACCAATTTGGTGTTGCAAGTAATTAGTATTGAGCAGTTACATGCATTCAAATCAGCAAGATTACAAGGTTAACCACATTTTTGCACAGCCAGTTTTTAACATTTGATTTAATTTCATACAACTAAATACTGCTTCACTAAAAATCTTTGTTCGGAAAACACCCCAGTACTCAGATGTTCCTAGGAAATGAAAGATATACCACTGTTATCTTTTTTTGTTGAAAGTAGAGTAAATTATTATGCAGGCTGAGAGGGGTTCCCAAACTTTTTCATATGACTGTAGTCTGGAAAAAATGAAGGAAAAAGTGTAAACCTTAAAACAGTTTAAGAACCAAGCATTGTTGTGCTAAAGTATTCCCTTCATGTTAAAACAAAGTGTAGTTGCTTTCTGACCATACAGCTCCCTCTTTTAAAATTAACATCATTGGCATGTGACCATAGCCAGTGATGTCAGACACACTTGTAGCCATGGAGGCTGACTTGTTATAAACAGCATTTTCTTTTCAGCTTATAATAAATACATGTGCCATTTGGAATAAGAAGTTGTGCTTTGCTTTTCACAAAACGAAAACAACCATAACAATAACAATCTTTCTGTGTTATTCCATTTGAAGACATGGAAATTGAAATGATCAATATGACATTATGACTATATTATGACTATATTTATGACTATGACTATTATTATGACTATAACACTAACCTTTGAATGCATTGCGGAAAGCTTATGAAATTAAAAGTGAAAATATGAAAGTCTCCCAAAATGTGTCTGTATTAAAAGTTGCATCAAAACAAAGCAAATGTTATCCTCCGTTGTTTATCAACATCTGTTAATTTGCTGATGACACTTTGGTTTGCTAAAAGTGCATGAGAAGTGATACCTCCCATTTCCTGAACAGGTGGAGACAATAACACTGGATCTTAGCAAAGTTTTCCTAAGACGTGCAAAGGGTAGGTGAACTTTTAAAAACTGCACAATTCTGATTTTTACTTTTTAGCAAAAGGTTTTCAATTCGACTCTTTTGATTTTGCATAATGTACATTGTTTTGTAGACAAACAATGTGAAACAAAACAATGTGAAAAGTTTTTCAGCTGAATAATTTTTCAAGGCACCAACATAGACATAGACATATGTGATGTAAGCTGATCAACCTACTTGTACCACAGGTATCACTCCAAGATTGGGGGGTATTACCCTTCCCTGAATTTAGGACTGGAGGGCAACTGACCCAATGCCCTCACCATAGATATTGCTGGTGTTCATAGCATTCACTCTTTAGTGATGTGTGATGTCATAACAACCAGTCCTAAAATTTTAGAGTGTGATATCACAATCAAAGCATGTTTTAACAGACTGTGACACTCATCATGTTCTTGTTCTGATTATAATCTCTGCTTAGTCATGCTCTAACAGAACTAAAACTCATATGCTCATTTCCTATAGTGATGTCTCTAGTGATACTGAGAAACAAATGAGTTGCATTAGTAGACCTGCCTATGAGACAGTGACAGAAGGTAAGAGGGAGAGAGACATAATTTGGGTGTAAACCTGCTTGTTGTAATCATATTCCTACATGGATATTTAGTTCCTGTATGATAGCACTGGTATTTTCTTGGAGAGAACAAGATGGCTCCTTTATTTTAAGATGATGTCATTAAATAGGTGGATGTCACATTGCGTTAGTGTCTCTTTCTCTCTCTCTCTCTCTCTCACACCCATTTTCTCCTTTCTTTTTGTGTTTTTCTGCTTACTATTTAAGGGAAAATGGCAGATTCAGGAGTGCTAGATACTGGGCAAGCATCAATAAATATGGCTGTAGAGTGACCCAAAAAGAAGTATTCTTTTTTGGCATGATGATGATGTCTGTTGAGTGAGATGAGGGTCTTTCTGTGAAATCATCCATACATTGATCAGACACTTTAGTGTCTGTCAATTGCCTGGCTGGAATACGAAATTAGTAATTTCATGATGGTGTACTCTGTTATATGATGTGGAATGATGTGCTTGCTTATTGACATCTCCATTGTGAACTCCATAGACTGCTCCATAGTGGTGTGGATATCAGCATGGTTACTGTTCTGCTTGACACTGTTCACAAGATGAAAATTGCGAAGTGTCTGGCCTTTTGGAAAACAAAGATGTAATGACTAAAAAGACTAAAGGCCCATTGCGTTGTGCTTTGTATGAAAATTATCTATGTATCAGAGCTTCTGGAAAAGCCACGCTTTTAACTTTTTTTAAAATGTTATGTTTCTATTTTCCAGTATATTAATTTGTATTCTATACTGTCTCAGAGAGATTTAAGGGACCCTGCTACTGGTGACCCATGACAATTGGCTTGGGTTCAATGTTAGAATGTATTTATGTTCGGTTTTGTGAAGAGGAGCAAAACACTACAATTTCCACTCTGTGGATAATGAAGTCACATTAAAGCTAAGTCTGTTATCCCACTATAGCTGCAGATACAATCATTGCCAGATTGGACAGTTTTACATTAATTTGGTTTATTTTAGATAGAATTATGTAAGAAAAAATGAGCTTCAGCAAGATGGGTAACCTTGGGCAATCTTTCTTAAAAATGACATAATAGGTACTTCACTTTTACATAGAACCCCAATACTCTTAAGTTTTTGAATGGCTGACCAAACCTTTTACTTCATGATAAACAGAAGCACACTGAAAGTGATTTAGCTATCCTAACTGTGAAAGCAGAAAGTTTTTCTGATCTTTGTGCAGATTTCACAGGAGATTGTGAAGTTTCTGATTGAAGCAAGTTGAATTAGGCTATATTCATACTATTGTCTTTAAACATTATAAAAGTGTTAATGTGATGTAGCAGGTAGTGTGGATATGGTGATTAAGAATTTGGACTTCACACTCTAAGGTTGTGGGTTGAAATCTTGCTGCTGGCACTCCAATTGGAAAACCAAAAAAAAATGTAACCAGTTGTGTTTTAATGTTGTAAGCTGCCTTGGATAAATGTATCAGCCAAATAAGTTAATAATGTAATTTTACTGTACATATTTCATTACACACTGGTGAAAGGTAAAGTGTTCCACTTAATTTCTTAATACAAGCCTAATTTTTGTTTTCAGTTTACTGAACCTATCTTTTGCAACTTGGTTACATGATTCATCATTTGATGTATGTACTTGGACACATCATCAGAACCTGGTGTCATTGGGTGTTTCAGGTCTTTAGAACTATCACACACCCTCTTCCAGAAGACTCAACTGAGGTTGATCAGGCTTCAGCCTCTGTCCAAGTGGCTTACTACAGCCCCACAGCTCTCTTCTCTTCAGCCAGAGCCCTCGGGAGGCTTTCTCTGCAGCCTCTGTTATTTCTGATCACTCTTGCCCTTGACAGCCCTCAACCATCACTTGGTATTTTGCCTTCTTCCTCTCTCAGGCCTCCTCCATCCTGTCCTCCCATAGACGCATAAGCACAACCTGGATGAACTCTTTTGTGGCCTCTGAACGGATAAGGATGTCAGGTCTCAGTGTAGCCTGGATGATGTGAGATGGTATTATAAGTTGCTTTTCAAGGTCAACTGACATTATCCAGCCCCATGCTGTGTGCAGACGAATCTCATTGTGCTTTAATAGCTACCTTGGCTGCACTCCCTCCTTGATAAATGCCACCACTTTGGTGGACATGCGGACACTTCTACTGGCATCTGTCCACTTGCTGTACTCTTCTGTCACTGACGTGACCACTTGATCATGTCGCTATCGATATCAGCCCTCCCCTAGAACCTTAGTGCAGCAGTTTAAGCTATGCTCCAACGTTCCCTTCCCTGAACAGAGGTAACAGGCTGGTCAATGGATCTTTTCCCATAAGGAAAGTTTAGATGGGCTTGGTAGGACATCATAGACTCCCTGAATCAGGAACTTAATCCTTCCAGATGTCCTCCCAGGTGATCTTCCACTCTAAAACCTGCTCCCACCTCATCCATGCTCCTTGCTGCTTCATGGCCACTGTTTTGTGATTCCTTTCCTCCTTGATGGCTGCTTGAAGTTTCCCCAGCCCAAACTACTTCTCATTTTTCCTTGGGCAGTGTTGTAATTTTCTGTCCCAGCACCTTCCCAAGCTCAGCTCTGCCCTGCCCTACTCTTCCCACTAGAACTTTGTGCTGAAGTCAGGCTTCTGCTTGTCTCACAGCTTTGCCTTCCACTTCCTCCCTGTCCTTACTGCAATCCCTGCTCTGGCCACCTTTAGGTCACCTGACTCTGTATACTGCATGTGTTTTCTCACTCTAGTGACCATAAACTCCTTCTTTACTGAGCTAAATGGGATTGTTAGCTTATTGCTGTTGTCATACAGTGTAATACTGCTCAAGCTTCATGGCAGACCTAACCATCTCCAAAGATCACTGCTGACCAATTGCTCAAAAACGTCCACTGCCTTAACAGATACCTTATAGATCAACAAAGGCTAAAGAATCCTTGGTAGGATCCCATGCTGGCAGATCCAGGCTTTAAATTTTCCGGGAAGCCCAAACCTATCCACTGCCTTCAGCCGTCCCTTTGGCTTGTTGCTTAACCTTTGATGGCTTCTGTGTCTCTTAGGCAACAGTTAAATGTCTTGCCCAAACTATTCACTGGTTGCTCTGTTATGGATGGTATCTGTTCTCCTCCCACTCTCAAGGGGAACTTGTCCATGACCCTCCCTTTCTTCTGCACCATTGACCTGGGGCCTCATGTATAAACGGTGCGTACGCACAGAAATGTTGCGTACGAACGTTTCCACGCTCAAATCGTGATGTATAAAACCTAAACTTGGCGTAAAGCCACGCACATTTCCACGGTACCTCATACCTTGGCGTATGCAATTTCTCCACTCGGTTTTGCAGACTGGCGGCACCTGGTGCTACTGTTCCTGTGTGGTCACCCTTTCTTTCTTAGGTCCACATTCCTGACGCGGCTTTATAAATACACTGAAACTAACTGCATATTGTTTATTAGTGTAATGCATCTGATTGTAATTAACCTGCAGCAATATAATGGTCCAGGGAATAGCCATAGTATTCCAAATACCATAACTGCTTTAGCATTGTAACTCTCACTGCATCTTCTTCATCTTTCAGCTGCTCCAGTTAAGGGTTGCCACAGCAGATCATCTTTTTCCATATTACTCTCACTGCACCACTTGGAGTATTTATATCACTGTATCTGAGTGGGGAATCACAGCAGCAGCTGATCGGAAAGAGAATTATCGGTATACAGCATGAAGCAGACGCTGACTCAGCCATGGCAAAACGCTTTAGAGACTTCCCAGTACAGACTTCGCGGTTTAGAAAAAGTTTCATCCCAAGAACTCTAAACGCACTAAATCAGTCCATCAAGTGCTCCTTGTAGAACTGTTTGTACTTATAAGTATAATTACCTCACTGTAAACTTGCACTACAGTTATATTGCACAACCTGTGCCACTTTATAAAGCGCGTATTTACATATGATGACGGCATTAATTTTTAAGATGAAATGCAGCAAAATATGTTGATTATATTATACAGATAAAACTTTAACTTCATTTAAATAATCTGTATTGTTAATAATTAAACATGTGAGGACACGGTGCCGCAGCGCTAGCTAGTTCAGGGATTGTTCCTGCATTGCGTTGTATTCTTGCGCTGACGCGACACTGGAAAGATAGACGGATAGAATAATTAAACATGTACTACAAAGATGTTTCAATGTTCCTTAAAAGTTTTGAAGAATTGGCGTTCTAAGCTTACAAATGGCTTCACGTCTATTACATAGCTGATTGTGTGGCGATTGGGTATTTGGAGAAAGAAAAGTAAGGACAGGAATTGGAGGTTAGTATGTTTGAAAGAGACAGTACTGCTGTGATAAATTACGTCATTGAAGGTCGCGCATGGCACAGCAAGCCTCTTGCGTGAGATATGAACAAGCACTGCGCCACCGTGTTGCCATGTTTAATAACATGCTTTCATTCCTATCATCATGAAAAAGATATCACGTATACATCTCAGTATTTTAATTATTCAGAGAGCTGTAATATCATGAATGTAATGGATTATGTGTCCTGTAGGATCATCATGGCGCCGCAGATGGCAGCCTCGGTGCCTCGTTCCTTGGTGCTTTCTCTGTTTTTGTTTGTTTGTTCAGTGATAAGCTGTCCCCCTCTGATCACATACAGCAGAGAGGAACTCTTACACATCGGTTAATTTGCTGGTGAAATTTTTTCACTGTCTTTCACTCAAACAGAATACTTTACAGAACTTTTAGTCGGAGGAGCAGCCGCCCTTTACGGAATTAGAAGGAGACGCCGACGAGGGAAGCGAGCCGGAGCGCTTGTTAAACTGCGCCACCGGGGATTTCGAACTGCGCTCCCTTCAATACACCTGGCGAACGTCCGCTCTTTGGCCAACAAGATGGACGAACTGCTACTGTTAAACAGAATAAACACGGACTTTTCCAGATCTGCCGTCCTGTGCTTCACTGAAACCTGGCTTGGTGAGCACATCCCCGATAGCGCATTATACCTGCCGAGCTTCCAACTTCTCCGTGCGGACCGCGTCACGGAGCTCTCGGGGAAAACGAAAGGAGGCGGAATCTGTTTCTACATAAACGAAGGTTGGTGTACAGATGTCACAGTACTAATCAAAACATGCAGCCCTCACTTAGAGTCTTTTTTCATCGACTGTAAACCGTTCTATTCACCACGGGAGTTTTCCTCGTTTATTCTGGTTGGTGTTTACATCCCACCTCAGGCCTGTGTTAGTGAAGCATTACAACACCTGGCTGACCAGATAACTAACATGGAGCACAAACAATCGGACTCCCTGCTCATTGTTCTTGGTGATTTTAACAGAGCAAACCTCAGGCAAGAACTGCCAAAATTCAGTCAGCATATTAAGTGTCCTACCAGGGACAAAAACGCACTGGACCACTGCTACACTACATTAAAGGATGCTTATCGCTCTGTCCCTCGTGCTGCCCTGGGACTCTCTGACCACTGCTTGGTTCATCTTCTCCCGACTTACAGGCAGAACTTAAGATCTGCAAAGCCTGTGGTGAAAACGGTGAAGAGATGGACCAACGAGGCAAAGCTGGAACTACAAGCCTGCTTTGACTGTACTGATTGGAGTGTTTTTGAGTCTGCAGCGACAGACCTGGATGAGCTTACTGACACTGTGACATCCTACGTCAGTTTTTGTGAGGATATGTGTGTGCCCATGAAAACTTTTCGCACATACAACAACAACAAACCCTGGTTTACTACAAAACTCAGGCAGCTTCGTAAGGCTAAGGAGAAGGCCTACAGAAGTGGGGACAGAATCCTGTATAATCAAGCCAGAAACACATTGACAAAGGAGATCAGAGTAGCAAAGAGGTGCTACACTGAAAAGCTGGAAAATAGGTTTACAGCCAACGACCCTGCATCAGTGTGGAGAGGTTTGAAAGACATCACCAACTACAGGAAACCATCCCCCCATACTGAAGAGAACCATCAACTGGCCAACGAGCTGAATTTGTTCTACTGCAGGTTTGATAATCCCTCTTTCACACCTCTCACCCACGCCAATCAAAATACACTCCCAGCACTCACTACCAAGCCCCTGCCCCTCCCCACTGACACCATAGCTGCACTCAGGATCTGTGAAGGGGACGTGAGTCAGCTCTTCAGGAGACAGAAGATCAGGAAGGCACCAGGTCCAGATGGTGTGTGACCCTCCTGTCTTAAAGTCTGTGCTGATCAGCTGGCCCCCATATTTACACAGATCTTCAACAGATCCCTGGAGCTATGTGAAGTTCCCTCCTGCCTTAAGCATTCCACAATTATCCCGGTTCCAAAGAAAACCTCCATCGCAGGGTTAAATGACTACAGGCCAGTCGCCCTGATGTCTTTGGTCATAAAATCCTTTGAAAGACTGGTGTTGACCTACCTGAAGGACATTACAGACCCCCTGCTTGACCCCCTACAGTTTGCTTACCGAGCAAACAGGTCAGTGGATGATGCAATGAACATGGGACTGCACTACATCCTGCAACATCTCGACTCTCCAGGGACATATGCTAGGATCCTGTTTGTGGACTTCAGCTCAGCGTTCAATACTATCATTCCAGAAGTCCTCCACACCAAACTCACTTGGCTCACTGTACCAGCTCCCATCTCCCAGTGGATCAAAAACTTCCTGACAGATAGGAAGCAGCAAGTGAGACTGGTAAAAATCACATCCAGCACACGAACAGTCAGCACTGGCGCCCCCCAGGGATGTGTTCTCTCTCCTCTGCTCTTCTCCCTCTACACAAATGACTGCACCTCAAGAGACCCGTCTGTTAAAATCCTGAAGTTCGCAGATGATATGACAGTCATTGGCCTCATCAAGGACAGTGACGAGTCTGTATACAGACGAGAGGTCGAACAGCTGGCCCTCTGGTGCGGTCAAAACAACCTGGAGCTGAACAAGCTTAAAACTGTGGAGATGACAGTGGACTTCAGGAGGAGCCCCCCAGTGCTGCCCCCTCTCACACTACTCAACAGCATTGTGTCTGCTGTGGAAAAGTTTAGGTTTCTGGGATCCACAATTTCCCAGGACCTAAAGTGGGAACTAAACATAAACACAATTGTTAAAAAAGCCCAGCAAAGGTTGTACTTCCTGCGCCAGCTCAGGAAGTTCAACCTGCCTCAGGAGCTGCTCATCCAATTTTACTCTGCAGTAATCCAGTCTGTTCTCTGTTCATCTATCACAGTCTGGTTTGGCTCAGCCACAAAACAGGACAGGAACAGACTTCAACGGACAGTCAGGATTGCAGAAAAAATCATTGGTGTTGATCTGCCCTCCATTCAAGACTTATACAGATCTCGAGTCAGGAAACGGGCAGAAAACATCATTGCAGACCCATCACACCCTGGTTACAACCTTTTTCAACTTCTTCCCTCTGGTAGGCGCTACAGAGCACTGTACGCCAAAACTACCAGACATGTGAACAGTTTCTTTCCTCAGGCCATCACTCTCATGAACACTTAAGTCAATCTCACAGCATCAGGGACAATACTAGGTAAAACCGGAGTCCAATTCCTTGTATGTGTACATATACTTGGCCAATAAAGCTGATTCTGATTCTGATTCTGTCGGAGAAAGAGAAAGCCCGTTTAAGAAGCAGGTAGTGATTCACACACAGAGCACAAAGCATTTAATGTCCTACTTTAGTTACAATGGGATTTGAGAAACTAGTAAATTAAACGATTTTAAGATGAAGTTTATGATGTTCTACTTTAATGGCAAAATAAACTACGTGATTAAAGTGGAAATTTCGAGACTAAAGTTGACATTTCATGCTTTTTTCCCACTGTGTGCCTATTTTTTTTGTCTGTACCCTAATAAGCTTTCATATGACACTCAGACATTGGGCTACGACTTGCCTTTTCACGGCGACTTTGATATGTGACTTCTTTTTTATTTCGGGCACTGTGCGACTTTCGAGTTTCTCCGACACTCGATCAACTTCCTTTTGTTGATTACACCACTGTTTAAACCAACAAATAGTACGTTTTTCCTTTGCCTCCACTTGGTATTCGCTGAAATTCTTATATTTTTCCCTGTGCTTTTCCCATTGTCTTTTCACAGAAGGCTTTTTATATTGATTTGCATATTTAAAGAGGCATAATTCTGGGAGGAGTTGGGGCGGGACAGAAGGCGCGTGCACGTGCGTTACTTTTCACGCTGATCGGGATTTATGTAGTGGAAAAACGTGAAATTTTGCGTACGTACAGATTCCTGCATCTAGATTTTTCTGTGCGTACGCACATTCCCGCTTTGTGCTTACGCCATGTTATAGTGTGAGTTCTACCTCATGGCTTAAACCTCATGTGAGCCCAGGTCATTATCCTCACCCAACCCTGCAGGATCCATCTGGCTTCTGGAACCTTTGTTGTCATCACCATTAGATCATCTGTGTATGTCCTGATTGGTGACTGCCTTGATCCTGTCTTGCTAATCAGGCACCGGCATTCTGGCTCCACTGCTTTCAGCAGCATATTTATAGCCAGAGTGAAAAGAGTTGCAGAGATGGTGCAACCAGTGATAATTCCTATGTGCAGCTGGTGCCACTAAGATGTCACTGGCCCAGAAGAGACCCTCATCCTGAAGCTACCATAATAAACCATTACAGAGTCTTTTATTTTCCCTTGGGCATAGTGTCTCTCGAGTGACAGTTCGACCAATTTGTGTGGGATTGATCCATATTCCTTGGCAAGATCCAACCACCATACATTCAGGTCCCCTCTGCCTTCTCTAGCTTCTCTGATGAGCTGAGTCAGCACACCTGTGTGCTCCAAATATCCTTGGACACTGGGAATACCTCCTTCTGTATATTGGTGTCTGTGTCCGTTATTCAACAGGAAATTGGAGAGATGTTTGGCCACAATGCTGAACAAGACCTTGCATTCAACACTGAGTAAATCGATTATGTGGAATTTATTGATGTTCTCTGATTTCTTCTCTTTGGGTATCCACACACCCTCTGCATACCTCCATGCTTCATGTTTAGAATGTGGTATTTTGAGGGGGAGTGTGGGGGTGCTCCATTTCCACTTCCACTTCAACTATTAGTCCAGCAGGGAAATTCTATTTAAATAGAAATACATATGAAGGGAAACCATACCTGTTTGTTGATTACTTGCCTTGTTTACTTCTCTTCCCAGCTACAACAATCCCCAACTTTTACTTTTTGTTTGTTCCTTTTTATATAAACATTAAAACTTATATTGACCCTTCATTATGAATTCTCACTTAATAAATAAATCAATATTCCATTACAGTTTGTTCATTCATTCAGTCACTATCAGAACTGCTTAATTCAGTTCAGGGTTTGAGTATACATAATTTATCATCAGCATCATCATCTTTCCACTTTCCCTGATAAGAGTCAAGATAACAGCACACTGACTCTTCTGGCCAGGCCTCTCTATATCCAGAAACTTATTAAGCCTTTCCTGGGAAATGCTCCCAAGACTGTTGAGAGAAATAACTCCTTCAGTGTGTTTTGGGTCTTCCACTTGATTTTTTCCTGATTGTGCCCAATGGGGAGCATTCTAGATGCATGCCCAAAACTAACTGCCCTGATTCCTGTCATTCTGGTGAAACAGCAGTTCTCTTCAGAGGTCATTATGAATTGCAAGCTTCTCACCATATCATGTTACTTTTTGTAACACTCAGTTAAGTTGGAGTTCAAGATCTGATGTAACACTCTACAATAAAGCATCAGTTCCCTTAGCATTTATTGTATTGTATTGTGTTTGTGTATCTGAATCAGTTAAAAGTAGGGTTATTCAGTTAAAATTAAACAAGTTATAAAAGTAGAGTTATACAGTTAAAAATAAATTCTATTCTATCGTTATTGTTATGCTAGATAAGCAGAAAAAATAAAATCTATATAAAAATCAAAGTGAATGTTGAAGTTGCTGTATTTAAGATTGCTCCGAATGGTAGCATATTACTTTTGGGATATTATATATCTGTTGTAAAACAAATACTGTTCTTTTGAACTTTAAGAAAAACACTCAATTTCTGCATTTACAAAGGCTTTAGCTACTACCAGTATTTACAAAAAAGTTGAAAATCCAAGGAATAAAAGCACACATTTTCCTGACATCGTAACTAACAAAATTGTGTTTCCATTAAAACATTCCTTTGGCTGGGTTTTCTGAGTTCTAGAAGTTATATACACAAACCAGAAATGAAAAAATTAAGGTAATTGGAGTCAATCAGTTGGACAAACATTTTTAATGTGGCACAACAGGATTAGTAGTTTTGAGAGCTGCCTGAAATTCTTTATTTTTCATAAATTTTTAATCTTAACTTTAAGTAAAACTAACACATGGAGCATCTATAAGTCTATCTTAAATAAAATGCCATCTGTCATCTCAACAACTTATATAGTTTATAAAGTTATACTGGTTACCATTCCTTATACAGGACTGTATCACCAATAAAGTGACTAAAAAGAGCATAAACAATTAATTTTCAAAAAAAGATATACCTTCATCTCCATCATGCCTATCAAGATTTTCCGTACTTTAAATTTAGTTTGTTTTGGTATATTCTGAATATTTTTTCTTGTTTTGGTTTCCTTGAATTAGTTTTAAATTAAGTTTACAATCTTTTTGCTGTGCCATTGATGATGTGATTTTCTGCCTACATTGTACTGGTTTCACGGCTACCAGTGAATGTCTGTCAATTTAACGGAATAAGTGCCAGGTTAATTAAGAATGAAATGTGGCTGTTAACATTTGTTTAATCTCTGTGATCAATAAAGGAAAGACTCTCCACATTATGCAAACCAAATACTTAATTCAAATGAGGAATTTTAGTGTTTCTGCTTTGCTAGTTATTGACTGTAAACTTCAGTCTGTTCTGTTAACAAAGGTTTGCCCAAGTATTTTGACCTCTACCCATTTATTGTTTGTCCAATACTCTGATTTTTTTTTAACAGATGGATGCTACAACTCTTTGAAAAATAGTTAAAAATAACATACATTTTCTCTTTTCTCTCCCAGCACTTGCCTGTACCTGCTTCAACATTGATATCAGGAGCCCTCGTATCTTTAATGGCCCTGCTGATGCACTGTTTGGATTTAAAGTCCTGCAACATGAAGCTGATGGACAGAAATGGTGAGTGTGCAGTGCAGAGTGGTGACATTTAGTGCAGCCAGGTAGGTGTTGAGTTGGATCTGAAACCGCTAAATCATTTTTGAATAACAGGTTAAATGTGAATAATTTTGGAATTACTAGGAAAGACTACCTGGAGTGTCAAAGTGCATCTCCCTCAAGAACAATGTGTGTTTGTCATAATTTGCAGATGGTTATTGTTTGCAATTGTGTAGTTGTGTTTTGTTTTCTTTTTTTATTTATGTAGTTTTCCTTTATAAAGGTGTTTTCTGCTTGTAAAGTACCAAGAATTTTACTATACCATGTATATAAACTGCTCAAAAAAATTAAATGAACACTTTTTAATCAGAGTATGGCATCAAGTCAACGAAACTTTTGGGATATTGATCTGGTCAGTTAAGTAGCAGAGGGGGTTGTTAATCAGTTTCAGCTGCTTTGGTGTTAATAAAATTAACAACAGGTGCACTAGAGGGGCAACAATGAGAAGACCCCCAAAACAGGAATGGTTTAACAGGTGGAGGCCACTGACATTTTCTCCTCCTCATCTTTTCTGACTGTTTTTTCACTAGTTTTGTATTTGGCTACGGTCAGTGTCAGAACTGGTAGCATGAGGCGATACTTGGACCCTACAGAGGTTGCACAGGTAGTCCAACTTCTCCAGGATGGCACATCAATACGTGCCATTGTCAGAAGGTTTGCTGTGTGTCCCAGCACAGTCTCAATGGCATGGAGGAGATTCCAGGAGACAGGCAGTTACTCTAGAAGAGCTGGACGGGTCCTTAACCCATCAACAGGACCGGTATCTGCTCCTTTGGGCAAGGAGGAGCAGAATGAGCACTGCCAGAGCCCTAAAAAATTACCTCCAGCAGGCCACTGGTGTGAATGTCTCTGACTAAACAATCAAACAGACTTCATGAGGGTGGCCTGAGGGCTCGACATCCTCTAGTGGGCCCTGTGCTCACTGCCTGGAACCGTGGAGCTTGATTGGCATTTGCCATAGAATACCAGAATTGGCAGGTCCACCACTGGTGCACTGTGCTTTTCACAGATGAGAGCAGGTTCACCCTAAGCACATGTGACAGATGTGAAAGGGTCTGGAGAAGCCGTGGAGAATGTTATGCTGCCTGTAACATCGCTCAGCATGACTGGTTTGGTGGTGGGTCAGTGATGGTCTGGAGAGTCATATCCATTGAGGGACACACAGACCTCTACAGGCTAGACAACAGCACCTTGACTGTCATTCGGTATAAGGGTTTAATCCTTGGACCCAATGTCAGACCCTATGCTGGTGCAGTGGATCTTGGGTTCCTCCTGGTGCACAATAATACCCGGCCTCATGTGGCGAGATTATGCAGGCAGTTCCTGGAGGATGAAGGAATTAATACCATTGACGGGTCCCCATGCTCGCCTGACCTAAATCCAATAGAATACCTCTGGGACATTATGTTTTGGTCCATCCATGCCGCCAGGTTGCACCTCAGACTGTCCAGGAGCTCAGTGATGCCCTGGTCCAGATCTGGGAGGAGATCCCCCAGGACACCATCCATTGTCTCATTAGGAGCATGCCCCAACATTGTCAGGCATGTATACAAGCACGTGGGGGTCATACAAACTACTGTGTACGATTTTGAGTTGCTGCAATGAAATTTTGGCAAAATGTACTAGCATTTTGGCAAAATGTACTGTAAAATGTCTTTGAATATATATAATTTATTCTTTGGATGAAGAATCTGAAGTGCCATTTAAAATTGTCAAGCCTGCAGATCCATATCATAAATCTGCCATTGACACTCATTCAGGGCTTTTTTTTGTCATAGGATGCTTGTCGGTGCTCCATGGGATGGGCCAGCAAATAACAGACAGGGAGATATTTATAAGTGCATTGTGGGAGAGGAAAGAAATTCAAACTGTACCAAAGTCAATCTGGGTGAGTAGTCTGAGCAATCATGTGACAGCTGTTTTTTTTTTCTAATCTAATCTTTACATTTACAGAGAAGGAAAATGCCAATTTGAACTTTTTTTGTTTATTTAGAGCCATCAAACAAAATAATAAACAGCATAACCCTGGAATTTATTTACCACTTGCTTGCTATATATGCATTCTAATAAAGAATGGTTGAGCATAAAAGACAAAGCAAAATCTGTTTAACTTGACACTTCCAGCAGATTCTCTTCATTTACAAGAAATGAATGTATGTAAGTACAAGATCATAACCATACAGGAGGTTCCCATGGTTAACACTTCACACATTTCTCTGGTCACCATGTTGTGTACTCATGTGATGGTCTCACTACTTTCTTTCCCTTTAAGCTGTATGCCTGATTTGCTGTAAAACATTTGCAGAACAACATGCACGTTTGTGTGTTTGAATTTATTGACATTAAAGTATTAAACCACAAAAATTGTAATTTTTTCTGATTGGTGATGTAATACACTATAGAAAAGTTACAGCAGATGTTATTGAAAATTTTGAAAAAGTCACATTCATGAGACATGTCCTATGATTTGTCATTCTAAAACCTCCAAAAAGGTGTATCCAACTGCTTATCCAAAGAGACAATATTGATAAATGAGAACAGAGTACCGTAAAAGTAATTTTAAATATATATTTTTCATGCAGGAGATAAAATGTACATCTTGAAAAAGGCAAAACAAAGCCTCACTGTAGTTGCTTTACTGCTTCTCCAAATAAATGAATGGATGCTGAGCCTAGATACTGTATTTATTGAAATATGTGGCAACTGAGTGCTAAACACATATGCTGCGTATTTGGTGCCTGACTGGTTATTCTGCCACTAGTTCATTTGCTTGCTTTGAGGAAAGCAATTGCCAGTAATTATTTTAAGTTTAGTACATTAATTTTTTACTGGAGTGGCCCAGTGCTTTGTGTTGGTTCCTCATGGCCTCAGTGGCCTGGGACTCAATTATGTATTACATTAGATAGTTTGGAAGGACAGTTGAACTTTTTGTAGCCTGTTCTCTGCCTCTGCATTACTGGCCTCTAATTGTTTCATGATTGTGCAGTCTGCAAATTTTTATTTTGGGTTCCTCTGAGTTCAAGCAAAAACGCAGCTCTGCCACAAGGAATATGCTGCACATGGCTCTTCAACCTGTCTAGTTGCTTCCCTGATACCTCAGTTACTCAAAACAGAGTTTTAGACAGAAAAAAATGCTGATTGTTTCAATAAAAATAAGTAAAAGCAAATATTCTCATCTATAGTATTCTATAAAAATAACATTTGTTTTAGTACAAAATAGCTTTAAAAGTGCTGTGCTATTATACTTGTGGTTTTTGTGCTTGTGTTGTTTTAAACCTTAAGTTATTTATTTCTTATATACTGTATGTATTGTGCTTTATACTTCAGAAGTGTTTTTATTATTAATTGAGCAGGTTTGAGAATGTTGCTTATTTAATTTGTAATAATTGTTTATTCTTCCCCTTTCTGAATTGTTAATTCTAGTGAGACCGATCTCAGTAGCAGTCTCTTCACAGTATACCAGTCCATCACACCCACAGCCCATAACGTTAAAGTTGCCAATTAATGCTACAATACAAAATACATCTGCATGGCAACCATGAATACATAAATATTGTGTATTTCAAAGCATATAACCAGAATGAAGATTAGCCTTAAAACTGTCTATGAACAGCAGCTTCCCAATTCAGAATTAGTTCTAACCCATCAATGCCAACATTGGTTTTGGAAAATGAAAAGTCAAAATTTGTCATTCCAGGGTCTGTATGTCAATGTTTAGGAGACAAAAATTGTGCCTGTTACTATGGAAACTTTGTTGGTTTTCTTGTTTTTTCCATAAGTAGATAGTGAACAGTGAGGTGGGGAATCCCTGATGTACAGTCAAAGGTTAGAAAATGATCTGTCTGTGAACCCTAGATGATGCCTAATAAAATATTTAACCAATTTAGCATTTTAAATATATTTATTAAGGCTTTATTGGTATGGAGCAACAAGTAATTAAAACACATGAGGAGTATATACACACAATATGACATTGCCTAGTCAGAATAAAATATAGAAAAACAGCACAACATTAAATAGTATTTTTTCAAATTAAACCAGGAATTAAATACAGGGTGGCCCACAAAAAAGTGGCCATGAACAAAGAGTGTGCATGAACATGCTGAAACGGGCACAGAGATGTATTGACGCACAATAAAATCACTTTCAGCATCTTCTGTAAATGTAACTACCAAATTTGATCATTTTGCTCTTCACCACATAATGCAGTCATCTTGTGTTGAGACGGGTGACTTTTTCATGGGCCACCCTGTATTATTGTACCCACTGTACTGGTACAGAGGTGAAACCAGTTTAGGTCTAGGGTGCAGTAGCTGGAATTGTTTAATATGGCTTATCTTCATGGCTTCATTACGCAAAGCATGTAGTGCCAGCCTCCACAACTGAATACTGGATTTTTGAGTAGATGTTGATATCCTCTTGTTTTTTCTATGTGCGACATGGTGGATCAACTAAACCCAGTCATGACATTTTCTAAAGTGCAGTTCTAAAGTATCCTGAAGACTTCATATCAAGCTATATTTCTTGAGGTGCCTTAAAATCTGAAAGTATTCTTAACGTTTTTTTAGCTAGTTACCAGGGATATATATAACTACAAGAGTCTGAAGAAGTTAACGGTCTCCAGTGTTGCTCCGTCAGTGCTGGTCTGAAAGTAACCTTGCCAATTGCCTCTAAAGTCCACAGTGGTTTTTTTTGTTTCCAAATTCTCCTTTGTGGCCACTGTACGACTTAATAAGTGACACAAAAAGATATGAAAAAGAAAGCCTTTACTCTACCAACACCATCACTCACAGAACCCCACACATGCACAGCTCCACAAAACATCACCCCCAACCATAGGGTTCTATTCAATAAGGGCGCACACATAAAGGCAACCTTCAAAAGGGCGACCTCAATTGGGCGCGGAGAATAAAAGCGCACATAAATAAAAGCGATCTTCAAAAGGGCGACCTCAATTGAGCGCCGAATAAATGCGCACGCAAATAAAGGAGCGCTTCAAAAGGATGACCTTCAGAGTGAATTAAATTAATTGTCCTTGATTATGCTAATAGACCGCATCTCGAATATCTACGTGGCATTGCACATAATCTACAGCTTCAAGTGTAACTTGCTTTCACCTTTTTATACATTCAGTCATTGCCTTAATCTAATTTTCTGTAATTTTGAAAACAACGAAATATGTTCAGTCATTGCCTTAATCGAATTTTCTGTAATTTTGAAAACAACGAAATATAGAGAGCTTTAGAAATAGTTCGTTAGAAGTAGTTCGTTAGAAGTTCATGCATTAATTAATTGGATGTTTTAATATTCTTGCTTTCACCTTTTTATACGTTCAATCATTGCCTTTATCTAATAAATTTTCTGTAATTTTGTTGCGTTTGCCTTTATTCACTGCGCCCAATTGACGTCACCCTTTTGAAGCGCTCCTTTATTTGCGCGCGCATTTATTCGGCGCTCAATTGAGGTCGTCCTTTTGAAGCTTGCCTTTATTTGCGCACGCCTTTATTAGGCGCTCAATTGAGGTCGCCCTTTTGAAGATCGTTTTTATTTATGTGCGCTTTTATTCGCCGCACCCAATTGAGGTCGCCCTTTTGAAGGTCGCCTTTATGTGCGTGCCCTTATTGACGGATACCCAACCATAGATGCACACATAAAACATTTAATATATGCATAATAGGAAACATAATAAAATTACAGGTAACACCACTTTGTTATACCTACCAATTTCCATTTATTCTCCTATTATTTTCTTTAAAGGTAAATACATGCTTTTAAATCTCTTTTACTTATATCTTGTAAAGCACTTTTCAAAACACTTCTCAGCTTTCATAAAACCTTTCCCATTTTCTGAATGTATAGTAAGATCTGGTTTTCTACATTATGACACCTTAATAATGGAAAAATGAGCTTCTACTTTTTAATTTGTTCATTTTTGTTACAGTATCTTCTTTTCCTTTATTTTGCCTTTTTTCCTGTGAAAGAAAAGGAAAATAAAACAAGGTCAAATCACCAATCAGAATTTGAAATAATTAATTCCATTCGATCATGTCAAATGCCTTTTCTGCATCTAATGATAGTAATATCTCTGGGGTGTTTGATTTTGCTGGTGAATATATAACATTAAACAAGCGTCGGAGATTTGAAGATAGATGTCGGCCTTTAATAAATCCAGTTTGATCTTGTGATATTACCGAAGGCAGCACTTTCTCCATCCAAATGGAATTACCTTTTCACTGCATTGGAGAAATTTGGGTTTGGCCCGAATATTTGTGCTTGGATCAAACTACTGTATACCAGTCCAGAAGCTTCAGTTTGTATTAATAAAATTTGCTCAGACTACTTTAAACTAGAACGTGGTACCAGACAAGGATGTCCCTTGTCGCCACTGTTGTTTGCAATCGCTATTGAACCAACGGGCGGTTCACTGCCGAAATTCTTATCAGATAAAGGGGATTGTCAGAGAAGGACTGGAACAGAAAATTTCTCTATATGCAGATGATATGGTCTTATATATATCGGACCCAGAAAACACTGTCCCTGCTGTTTTAACGGCACTAACAGAATTTCAAAAGATATCTGGTCTTAGAATTAATCTGAATAAAAGTATACTCTTTCCAGTGAACTCACAAGCATATAATATTAGATTAGTCACCCTACCTTTTACCATAGCAAATCAGTTTAAATACCTAGGGGTAAATATCACAAGTAAACATAAAGCTCTTTATCAACAAAATTTTGGCGTCTGTATGGAAAAAATTAAGCAAGACTTGCATAGATGGTCAACCCTTCATCTCACTCTAGCCGGAAGAATTAACATTGTTAAGATGAATATCCTTCCTAAACTTCTCTTTTTATTTCAAAACATTTCAATATATATCAATAAATCGTTTTTTAAACAGTTAGATTCAATAATAACCTCATTCATTTGGAACTCAAAACACCCACGTATCCGAAGAGCGACCCTACAAAGACCTCAGGCAGAAGGTGGCATGGCTTTACCTAATTTTCAGTTTTATTACTGGGCAGCAAACATACAAGCCATAAAAACCTGGACACAAATAAATGCACATACCCAGGCTTGGTCTGCAATAGAAGTAAAATCCTGTAGTACTTCTTTATATTCCCTGCTCTGCTCTCCAATAAATGAAAGTTATCGCAAATATACTAATAACCCAATTGTGCTTTACTCACTCAGAATATGGAACCAAATTAGGAAGCATTTTAAGATGGAAAATCTTTTATCAGTGGCACCTCTGCAAGGGAACCACCTCTTTCAACCTTCGCAAGTATATCCAGTTTTTAATACCTGGAAAAGTTTTGGGATTAAAATGCTCAGAGATCTTTATATAGACAACATATTTACATCTTTTGAACAATTACGTTCAAAATTTAACCTCCCAGCTACACATTTCTTTTACTATCTTCAAATTAGAAATTTTGTTAAACAGAAATTGCCCGATTTCCCCCACCTTGCACCCTCCACAATGCTGGAAAAAATACTGCTCAATTCTGAGGAAACAAACACTATTTCCGCAATATATAAAATCTTATTAGAGTCCCTACCTTTCAAAGACCCAAGAGGACATTGGGAAGAAGATCTCTTAATCAATATATCAGAAAAGGAGTGGAAGGTAGCAAAGCAGAGAATTCACTCGAGTTCTATATGCGCAAAGCATAGAATTATTCAACTAAAAATTATATATCGAGCTCATCTGTCTCGCTTAAAACTGTCCAAAATGTTTCCAGGCCAGGATCCAACCTACGAGCGCTGCAACCAAGCTCCTGCCTCACTGGGTCACATGTTCTGGGCCTGCACCAAACTAACATCATTTTGGACAAAAATTTTTAAGTGCCTCTCAGACAGCCTTAGTATCACAATCCCTCCTAACCCACTAACAGCTGTGTTTGGTGTCCTTCCAGATGGACTGGAATTGGAGTAGGACAAGCAAACGGTGATTGCATTCACTACACTCTTGGCACGCAGACTTATTTTGTTAAATTGGAAGAATCCTAATTCTCCTCTTATAAGTCAGTGGGAAACCGATGTTTTATATTATTTGAAATTGGAAAAAATCAAATTTTCAGTTAGAGGATCTGTACAAAATTTTTTCAAAACATGGCAGGATTTAATCAATATTATTTTAGAATAAGAGAAATAACTATTATTGCATTTAACTCCCTTCTCCATCTCTTATTTATATAGATATTTACTTCTCCCCTTCTTTTGTCTAATGTTGCCTTATTAAAAAGCTTAAAGAAATTTTCCTTTAGCTAAGCTCTCCTTCTCAGGGGTGGGGTTTGATTTGTTTTCAAATTTGTTGGGTTATAAATTGATCTGTTTGTATGGAATGATTACAATGAAAATTAATAAAATAAAAATATATGGTCGAAAAAAAGAATTTGAAATAATTAAAACCAGAACATACAATTAAATGTCTTTAATACAACCCCTGTAATTTGTGAAAGGCAAAAGTTTATAGTGCAATTATTGTTACATTAACAGAGTATAATAAAATTCTTACTTCCATGTGCTAATCAACAAGCAACATAGCACCTCTTTCTAGTCTTATGATTGGTAAGTATAACTAACTTACCTCAAAGCATCTGTCTTCCTCAACTCACTACCTTACCTCTAAACTTCTTTCTTCTTTAAATGAACAATCTTGGAACATGTATGTTATATAATAATGATAATAATAATAATAATAATAATAAAAATATAATATTACATTTTATTTAAATAGCATCTCCAGGTACTCCACTTTCCTCCCACAGTCCACAGACATGCAGGTTGGGTGCATTGGCAATTTTAAATTGTCCCTAGTGTGTGCTTGGTGTGTGGGTGTGTGTGTGTGTACGCCCTGCGGTGGGCTGGCGATGGGCTGGCGCACTTACTGAACAGTAACATCTAATGGACTAGTCTCCTAATTTGTGGTAAATTGAGAGACTGCAGAGCCATGTATAGAAGGTAAAGGTGCAATATACTGTACCTATGTAGGAGTAGACTGATGCATAATGACAAATTAATAAGCCAAAAATGAAGGCCAAAAAACACATGCATGTTCCAATAGAAATTTAAAATAACTCATCCTTTCAAATGTTGTTATAATAAACAGCAGTTTCAAATACCTTTAATGTGACTAACTCTAGTTCTGACTATTTTGTTTATCATTTACTCACACAATATAAGCTGTTAAGTGATACTGTTCTTGCATAATTTGTTGATCATGGCTAGAATGATGTTGCCATATGTTTTTAAAGGAAATTTGATGATTATCATTCATTCATTTATTTCTTTATACTGATTTAGGGTAGCAGGAAGCCTCTGTGTGGCAATACTGAATGCAACCATAGACAGAGCACGCTAGTACAGTACACACATCCACACACACTTATACTGGCGTACGTTACAACCTCCAATCAAACACACACATCTGTTGTAGGAAAACCATCACAGATGAAATTGAGCTTGCAGACATTTTGCTGATGCAGTGCTGACAATTGTGTCACAGTGTTGCCCAAGAGAAAAATAAGTTTCTTAATTGGTTCATAATAGACTGCACCATCATTTAGGAAGGACCTGTGGTATTCAAGATGATGCAAAACTTTCTATTCATCACACAAAATGAATATAAAGTTTTACCTCTCATACTGTGGTTTATTTGAAATGTTTTGCTGGCTACCACAATGCCCCAGAACAAAACATTTCCAAGTGCTTGAGCAGCCACATCTTTGGATCTCTCAGAGAAACTATCCATGGAAAAGTTTTGGAAGTAGTAGTTATTAAATAAGTGGCTGCATAGCAGGATTCAGACTGGTACAAGCTTTTTGAAGTTGATGGAGATTATGTAGAAAAATGTGGAGTTGAACAAATCCATCTAGCTATTGTATCAAGCTATCCTATGAATATATTCAAACAATTCTATAATAAATTTGTATCAATTAAACAATGTTTTTGCACAAGTTTTTGGGTGAGCCTTGAACAATTGTCTTGCTACTGGCATCACAGAGTTACTTGCTTGGTAATCAAAAATCATGAGTGTAGAGGTTTCAGTGTGGTTTATTATTATACAGTATACAGTATTGTAATCATTTAAGTGATATATATATAGAGTCATTTGTAGCTCTGATTGAACTGATTTTTTTAATCTTGTAATTTTGTTCTACTGAAACCTATGTTTGAATGTCCTATTTAATTTTGTCTGTAATGTACTTTCATGGAGCAAATAAAGATTAATATATATCTCCTGCCATGATTACATGTTCCATTGCATAGGGGAGACTGCCTTGCAGAATGTATCCCGACAGATGAAAAACACCCATTTTGGGATGACTCTGACAAGCAATAAGGACAAAGGCTTTGTGGTAAGTAGCCCTATTTATAGTATTGCACTAACCAGTAAGTAAAAACAGAGCCATACCAAAAAAAAGGAAAAACTGACAAAGTTTTTTAGTTTTTCAGAAATCCTAGATTTATAAAGCACGGTGTCATGGTGGCACAATGGTTAGTGGCGGTGCCTCACAGCTACAGGATTAAAACCCAAATCCAATTATAATTTGTGGAGTTTACATGTATTAACTGTGTCCACCTTATTTTTACTTCCACATCTTGAAGCCACTCTGGTTATGGTGATAGGCAATTCAAAAATTACCTGGTATATGAGTAAGTGGTCTGCAGTGTACTGGCATCCTGTCCAGGTCTGGTTTCAAACCATGCACCTAATGCTGGCCTATAAAAGATAAAGAATTGATAATTAGGTGGTTTTAGTAAACCCGTTATTTGCTCCAATTTCCAATTTAAAACTAATTTTAAATTCCATTGCTTAACTGCCATCTGGCAAATGACAGTTTTGAACCCTGTGGTTTGTCAGGTCTTCACTGCTCAGATGTATTCCACACTACAGAAAGTTAGCTCCAGTAGTCACCACATGAAGTAGGCCTCCACACCAATGTGCACCTGAACTGACGCACTACAATGTGCACACTTCTGCTTCATTGAGATTAAAGTCAAAAGATCCAATGTTGTTATGCTTGGATCCATTCTTTGTAAATAGTTGAGCCAACCATATGAGCTCGGTTCTTGAATATTTTTGATTTTGAGGAGTTCAGTTTTCAGTGCATTTTCTTAATGAATACCTTTACTGTTTCACTAGATGTTTTACACAAAGACAGTCAAAACCATTGTGAAACTTCAGCAAAATGTCAGTCAATCATTTTCTAAAACACTTTTGTCCTGAACAGCTTTGTGTGGGGTGTGTGCACCTAACTCAGCTAGCATAGGCCGCAAGTCAGGAACAAACCCTGGACAGGGCACTAGTCCATCACAGGGCGAATTAACATACACGTACACACAAGCACACACACCAGGGCCAATTTAGTATCACCAATCCACCTAGCTTGCACGTCTTTGGACTGTGGGACGAAACCCATAAAGTATCTATCTATCTATCTATCTATCTATCTATCTATCTATCTATCTATCTATCTATCTATCTATCTATCTATCTATCTATCTATCTATCTATCTATCTATCTATCTATCTATCTAGACAAGGGAAGAACATGCAAACTCCATGAAGGGAGGACCAGGGATGTGAAGTCTTCTTACTGTGAGGCAGCACATGCTGCGCTCAGTAAAATGTATCATGAGTTATTTCTGAGAGATGTTATATTTTGCTCATAAGAAACTAGGAGTAACCGTGTGATCATTTTGGTCCTTCTGATTGTTTTTAGAGAACGCAAAAATGATTCCCTGTATGAGGCTCATATTATTTGAACATGCATGTTAACATGCATCAAAAACAAGATTATTCAGCGGAAATTTGTACTGCAGTCTGGTTATTAAGCCTAGAAAAAAAAAAATGAAAACAAGGTTGTCTGATTTAGGATGTATTGGTCTAACCTAGTGTTTTTCAAGCAGTATGATGTGGCACAGTAATGCGCTGTGAGAGCTATCCAGGTGTGACATGGAAATAATAGTGTAGCATACCTGGGTCTGGACCTGAGAGGGACAATCACCTCAGATGGTTTAGATTTGTCTGAGGAGGACAGGACTACCTTTCTTGGCTGCTAAAGTCCATCTGCCCTGGGTTTGTGGTCACCAGCAAGCCTTGCACCGCTGGTGTATAGTGGGAATATGAGGTGCCTCTGAGGCAGATCGGGGTGTTCAGAGGAACAAAGCAGCTGAGAAATGCCAGCAAAGTGCTCACTAAGTGCTGTGTCTGCAAATGCTGATCTCTGACCTTCTTTTTTCACTGGCTTCCCACCCCTTCGGACAGTTGAGCAAGTGTAGGAGATAAAATGTGTTTGTGGTTAGTAAGATTGTGGTGTGCCTTGGGATGTTTTTGGTTACAAAAAGTGTGCCACCAAAGTAATATGGTTGGGAAACATTGGTCTAACCCAGCATTTCCCAACCTTGGTCCTGTGGCCCCACTGTGGCTGCAGGTTTTTGTTTCAACCAGATTCCTAATCAGTGGCAACACCTGATAGCACTGATCTCATTTAATTAGCTGGTATTATTTTTCTTTTTTTTTTTTTTTTTTTAATATTTTTATTTTATTAATTTTCATTGTAATCATTCCATACAAACAGATCAATTTATAACCCAACAAATTTGAAAACAAATCAAACCCCACCCCTGAGAAGGAGAGCTTAGCTAAAGGAAAATTTCTTTAAGCTTTTTAATAAGGCAACATTAGACAAAAGAAGGGGAGAAGTAAATATCTATATAAATAAGAGATGGAGAAGGGAGTTAAATGCAATAATAGTTATTTCTCTTATTTTTCTTTTATTCTACATTCAGAAAAGCAGAGCAGCATGATTTTTACATTTTTAAGTCATTTAGAAATATTTCTGCTTTTTCTATAGATTTAAATGCGTAACTCTCTTTCTTTTGTTGATTTCATTATATTTTGCCCTTTTTCTGTGCAGTTTTTCCCCTTTGTTGTATCTTATTAATGACAATTAAAAATGAGCAGAGCAGACAGGCTGGCAAACAACACTGAATAATCAAAGGCTGCAAGTACTTTAGCATCAGACCCACTGATTAGTAAATAATGGATTAATTAAACAATTAGAACACCTAGAAATGTAGAATGAAAATCAAGATGAAAATATTGTTAAAATGAAAAAAATACATTATTCCCATATAACTGCTTGGTACATTTTAATATATATATATTTTTACCAAACTTAGTTTTCTAATTTCTATATTGTTCCCAAAACACAGAACTTGGGAAATAAAACATCACTTAATTAGCCCAGGAGTCCAATTAAAAACAGAAGCTGGTTGGAACAAAAACCTGCAGCCACAGTGTGCCCCCAGGACCGCGGCTGGGAAACACTGTCAGTCATTTTCCAACCCGCTATATCCTAACACAGGGTCACGGGGGTCTGCTGGAGCCAATCCCAGCCAACACAGGGCGCAAGGTAGGGACAAACCCCAGGCAGGGTGCCAGCACACCGCAGGGCACACACACACCCACACACACACCCAACTAGGGACAATTTAGGATCGCCAATGCACCTAGCCTGCATGTCTTTGGACTGTGGGAGGAAACCCACGCAGACACTGGGAGAACATGCAAACTCCACGCAGGGATGATCCGGGAAGTGAACCCAGGTCTCCTTACTGTGAGGCAGCAGCACTACCACTGTGCCACTGTGCTGCCTGGGAAACACTGGTGTAACATAATAGGCAAATACATGACAATAATTTTGTAATTCCAGTTATCTTAAAAAGTGAGGGGGGGAACTCCATCCATCTTCAAAGCCAGCTCAATCTAGTTTAGGATCACATTGCCAGAGTCTATCCTGGCAGCGCTTAGTGCAACACAGAAGCCAACCCTTGGGTGGGTGTCCACACCCACATTACTCTTAGGAGGCCAATGTATAATCTCCTTTCAAACTCAACATGTAGGTCTTTGGTCTGTCTTCATGTAAGCATGAGGAGAATGTGCCAGGTAGTGGCCTGGCTAGAATTCAAACCTGCTGTGCTAAAGCTATGAGGCAGAAACACTAACCACTGTGCCATTGTACTGCCCCGACAAAACCATAAATTGTAAATAACAATTTTATATACAGATCTATATGTGTCTGCATGTACGTGTTGCATGTTTTGCTTTTTAATTTTAATTCAATCATTCCTCACCTCTGAACATACTTATCAAATATGTACAATGCATTGAATCTTTCAATGGAAATGTGCAATCCAAAAATAATTTGAATTGGATAAAATGCATTTATTTTGATGGAAACATTAAACCCCCAGCTTTGTTACGCATTTCCATGTTTGGGATTTGGAATCCCTGCCCAACTACTGCCTGTGCAGAATTTTCACATTCTCCCTGTATCTTCATTGGTTTTCCAAAAACTGGTGTGTTAGATTATTTAGCATTTTTAAATAGACCCAGTATGAATGAGGACATGATGAATCCTGCAGAGACCTGGCATCAAGTCCAGGACTGGT
The DNA here is from genome assembly GCF_900747795.2 of Erpetoichthys calabaricus. Lineage (NCBI taxonomy): Eukaryota > Metazoa > Chordata > Cladistia > Polypteriformes > Polypteridae > Erpetoichthys > Erpetoichthys calabaricus. The sequence continues at coordinate 179,666,490 of NC_041395.2, forward strand.
TCCCCACCTTGAGCCCAATTTTATGGAAATATGATAACTCTGGACTGGATATGTAAATCAGATTAATAGATGGGTGAAGTGAATACTGTGCTTTAATACATTTTTTTTTCTTCCTCATGCAGGCATGTGCCCCCTTGTGGTCTCAGGAGTGTGGCACATCGGTGTTCAGTACAGGAATTTGTGCCAATGTAGACAAAAACTTTAATCCTACTAGGACTATTGCACCCACTGCCCAGAGTAAGAAGTGTCTGCTTACTAATGTCATTTGAGTGCTTTTCCACTTGCTGTGTGATGGTGTGCTTTTCTACAAATAGACACACCTCAGATGTATGCGAACATCTAGACCAGGGGTGTCAAACTCCGGTCCTGGACAGCCGCAGTGGCTGCAGGTTTTCGTTCTAACCATCTTCTTAATTAGTGACTTGTTTCTGCTGCTAATTAACTTTTGCTTTAATTTTAATTAACTTGACTCATGTCCCTTAGTTGTTTCTTTTTCCTTAATTAGCAGCCAAACAATAATGAGACACAAAGCAAGCCACCACATGGCCAGCTCATCTGTGCACATCACGCAGTATCTGAAAATAAAGGTGAAGGTCTCAGTAAGGTTGATCTCTCAGGTCTAGTTTTGGAAATGTCTACTGTGGCAGAATGAGAGCAGCAACAAACCATGGAATTAAATAACAAGTTTAATTAACAGTAAGAATTGGCTTCAAATTAAGAAAGTGGTTGGAGTGAAATTGGTTGGTGTTTGAAGCCCCAATTTATCCGGTCAACTGTTGGCTTGTTTCACATCCCATTTCTGTTTGGCTGTCATTTAATGAAGAAAAGAATCAATTCAGAGGACTGAATCCTTAAAAATAGGGCTATAAAAATGAAGGAAAAAGGAATTTAATTAGCAGTGAAAACTGGTCACTGATTAGGAAAATGGTTAGAATGAAAACCTGCAGCCACTGCGGCCCTCCAGGCCCGGAGTTGGATACCCGTGATCTAGACTAAAGGTCAACTCTCCCATTCTGAATGTAGGATGTGCCACATTTATGGACATTGTAATTGTGCTTGATGGATCCAACAGCATCTACCCCTGGTACGAGGTCCAGAATTTCCTCAGCAACATTCTCAGCAAGTTTCATATCAGTCCAGAACAAATGCAGGTCAGTGTGCAAGATTTATGTGTCATTCATATAAAATTGGGCAAAATATACAAATGGAAACAACTAGGCCAGTTGTGTAGATAGATGGCACAATACTAACGGACTTTTCTTCCTATATCGTCAAAATGCTGTCTATAATATAATGTAAGAATAACGTGTAAACTTTTTCAATTTTGCACTTTTTCAATAATGCTATATAAGAGTTTTGCAGTCATGATCTGAAAGACGCTACTGGTAATGTGAAACAAAGCTGTTTTTGACCTGCAGCAGCTGAACTCTTTACAACTCTTCAAGTTGGTGCACTGTTTTGTCCTTATCTGGGTTTTGAACTATTTGTGCTATATCGCAAATAAAATACAATTTACTGGACAATTTAATGGACTGTAGCCACTGCCTAGTTTAGTTCTTTTGTGCATGAAACACAAAATTATGTTTGTGCTTTTTATTTAGACAGAACTATAAAAAAAAAAATTCAACATTAAACACCCAGCAAACACAGTTTAACTTTTCTAATTTCACCTCTTTTCCTGGCTAATCTTAGTAAACTATCAGTAACAACCCATGCTTCTTGACATAGATTAAACAATAAGGATTTAAATGTATATTAAGTTTTAAGCTTCAAAGGAAAAGTTTTACTTTTAAGTGTTAATACAATATTCTTTTCTAATTATAGCTCAGAAATAAAAGGGATGAATAACTATTTGGAAAAATTGCATGAAGCATAGCCTTCTGGCACGGTGGTTAGTGCTGCTACTCCACATACTCAAAAGGCCGTGTTCAGATCTTTGTTCAGTGAATGCTTTTGAAGGGATTGACTATTCTTGTCATATTTTTGTGGGTATACTCCAGATTTCCTCCTAAATGGACTGGCTCCCTATCCAGGGTGATTCATGCATTTGTCTTGATGAGCTTATTTATAAATGAATAAGATACTGCAGATAGCATAAAATTAATATACAAAAATGAATATTCATTTGGTGCACTCCAATGCAATTTCACTAGCAAACTGTAAACTTTGGGCATAACAAACCTGTTTTTTTTTTTTTTTTTAATTACTAGGGGGCTTTGCCCCCTGCTCGCTTCACTCGCCAACCCCCTGGCCTGCGCTATGCGCTAGCCTCTTTGCAGTTCTGCTGCTTACGTATGGGGATGCGGATGTACAATTTAAACAGATTTTTATTTTCATGGGAATTGTTACATATGCATCAACGCAACGTATAACTGCCTGTGATTGAATTTAGTTTCTTTCTCTCTATCAAATAAAATGACTTTCGAATGTTTGGCTCTGGGATTTGTTAATTGCTTTTGCAAAAGCTATTCTAACCGGAAACTGTTAATGTTTTAATACAAATGGCATATCAAGATCTCCTTTGTTGTCTAATGTTATCCGCAGAAGATGTACTACATTACCTTTTCTTGGATACATCCTTTTTTCTACAATAATTCGTGCATTGTAAGACCGGACATTGTTAATGGTTGTAGATATTCTTTGGGATATTGTAAGTTGTTGTTTTCATCTTCTGCATGATCACTACCAGCTGTTTCAGCATAGTCAATTGATACGCATTTAACCAATTTGTCGTGTAACCGTTTGACATTTTTGGATGCATTTAATCAATCTGATGCATAACCGATCAACATTTTTGCTGTTAATTCATTTGAGTTCCTCGTTTCTCAATGCTAGGATTTTGCCTGTACTAATTTTTTATGTTGACAACCCTTAGTGATGAAATTCTTCAATAAGAATTGGACATTATATTTCTTTTTTAAATGGAAACTTAAAGTGAGGAAAACTTTAAAATGTATAAGAGCTGAGAGCGCAGGAAGTGTGTCTGACAAAACTTTTCACACGAATGAGAGTTGAGGGCGTGACTTGAAAAAATGTCAAGGCAAAAGTGTCATCTTCAAAAAGTCTCATAGCGCCAAGGATTTTTTTTTATAATAATGAGACATTTTTAAATGCATTTGCATATAATGCCCAAGTACCTATTGTGAAAGCTCTTGTCGGTTTGTCTGTCCGTATCTTTGGATAAAATTTGTGGAGATGTGGCATACGTATTCTTTAGAAAAGTTTGTCAAGACAGTTCAGATTTCATTGAGATATCTTGAACAGCTTGAACGCTGTATGAAGTTTTAAAATTTCAAAATCTCCAAATGAAAAAAAAAAAGCATTGTCAAATTTGCAAACTGATCTATCTTAAAATGGAGAAATGTTCTGTGCAACTTCAGTTAGGAATACGTTTACTGTTTTAATTTTACCTTGAGCGTGGTTGCTTGAACTTGTATGTCTGGTACAGAATATTTTACTTTTCTGACAACTGCTCAGATGCCCAATGCAAGTGAGTCAAACACTGGGTAGAGCACATGCACACAAACAGCTCACACAGCAGTGCTCTTCTACTGTTGTGTTAGATAAATTAACTAGTAGAATACAAAAATGAATGGAAGGTCAAAACAATTGGGTAAGCATATATAAGACTGAATTGAATGAACAATATTTTCTGCAGCTTATTATTGTTAAGAACCAGTGTTATCAACCTGTAGCTCAATGGTATTTGAATTAATTAATAACACAAGAATTGCACAATAGCCCTAACTAATATGAACATAGGACAGGTGTAAAAATGGACAGTGGTGCCAGGAGGTGGGAGGCCTCAGTGGCTTAAGCCCCTGATCTTTCAATTCAAGATATACACAAACAATCACATCAACCCCAGATCTTCTTGAACTTTGTGTAGCATTCGTATTCCTGTTACACAATAAATCAGTTCCTCTCCAAGTTATTTATACAATTTTAACAAATTATTGTGTTTTAATTAATATTAATATGTGCATGGGGAATTTATTTTTGTTCCATTTCTCCTTTTATAGGGTAATATTGATAATGATTTTATGCTGCTATTGGTCATTTTGTATTGATAGTTATTGTTCAGTTGGTAATTATTGGATACTACTCGTACTGTCAAAAATGTTATTTTTAAGAAAGCAGAATAACTATTAGTTGCAGACCGTCCACTGCTAGTGCACATCAATCCATGCCATTTTCACATCACTTGAATTGCAGTATGCTGGGCATGAAAACTATTTAGCTACCGCAAGACTCTTTGTGCTCCATTTTTAACTCCATTGTAAAGTAATTTTTAAAAGCGCATATTTAATGTAGCCTACAAACATGTAATTGCATTCTATTACCTTTATTTTTACTTATTCTGTTGCTTTACTTTTGAATATTACTTATTGTCATAAAACTATTTAATAAACAAAAATGTTATAGCTGACTCTTGGTTCAAGTAAATAAAAAAATGAAATGCTCCAACTTTCATGTCAGTTAACTTAGTCGCCAAACTGAATGTTACACCATGTGTAGACGGTCTAACTTGTTTTATAATGTAATTTTACATAAATTTACGTGATGCAGGGCACACTCAGTCACAGACTTAAGGGCCAGTTTGGAAGTGACAATTAAGCTAACGTGCATGTCTTTCGAGATGTAAGGGAAAAAAAACCTTGCAAGCTCCATATAGACAACTAGTGAGTGTGGGATTCATACCAGAATGCTGGATCCCAGTATGCCTCCTTTAAACAGTTACAGACTGTAAAACGCAATTCATTTTTCATTTCTTTCTAATATACAGTATGCTGAACCAACATTGCAGAGTCAATTACTTTAACTGCTAACTCAGTTCTGTTGGCAAACAGGCCATGGCTCTGCTTTGAAAAGATCCTTTCCATGACAAACACATAGGAAGTAAAGGCTTTAATGGCTTTTTCTTGTTGTAAAAGCCCCTCATAACTTTGCAAGAGCTTGGCAATACAGTTATTTTCAAAGTTTAATTAAAGTTGACTTACAGTAGCTGACTAATGCAAATCAATTTAGCAAATTAGTGAAGAACAAGCACATTTACAGGACTGTCCACAGGACTGGAATTTTTTGATAAAGTAATGGAGCAAAACAATTCAGAACATCACAAGAGGAAAGTGTTTAAAATCTAAAAAAGAATCCTTAACCCGAATAAACAATGAATCCTTTATGAGTTAACCAAATCTCCCTCTGTGTCTGGATATAATTATATGCAGTGTTTACCCAAAAAAACCCAAAGTGCTTATGTATATCTTTATCAAAATATCCAAATAAGGCAAAGGAAAGTAAAGGCATTACCAAACCATTCTTGCTGATGGATAACAGGCATTGTGTGCTGCAGTGCTCTGTAGTAATCGGGCAGAGACAAACACCAAGAGGAAATATCTTTGGCTTTTGGACATTCCACCAGCTACCAAAATTATAGGTGTGGACGTGAACATGCCCCACGTCAGCATGTGGGCAATGCTGACTTATTTGTGACAAACATGTCTTGTACTTTAACCCCTGGAGTGCATCACAAATTGAGGCTGCCTTCATAAGCAAGTGGAAAGTAAACCTTGAATGTACAAAACATTCTAAAGTAAACTAAAATATAAGAACTGTTAAATGTTATTAAAAAGTGACCTGGAGAATAATAAACTTGTATTGTTAAATTTATTTAGCAGATGCCTTCAATTCAGAGTAACTTTTTGTAAGGCGTATGAGCCCGAGAACTGACTGAGAAAGTAACAGGATTACGACCACTCTTTCTTTTTCCATTGACATTACATTGCTAAGACCAAATCTGAAGACAGCCTGGGCTTCTGGGAAATGAACCATTAAATGGTTAAGTCTTGTCAGTTTTTTTTTCTTTTTAAGTGGCTTTAGAATGTGTGTTTTCATCTGATCTGCTCAATGAGTCATAAATCTGAGGTTGCCCAGGCCGAGCATCCACTGCCTGTTTTGTTCCCCTAACTACAGCTGCTTGGCTGTATTAGTACTGAACAGGTTTACACATCAGTGTGAATAATTTCCTTCTCCTGACCATAGTCAATGTGTCAGCATCTGGTGCAGTCTCATATATTTTTATAACTTGTAAATGCATTATTACACAATGGTTAATCTTCCGTGGCAGTATGGTGACATAGTGGTAGCAGTGAAGTGTAATGGGTCCGGTATCCTGGGTTCAAATCTGTCCTATCTATTGTCTTTGTGAGTTTGCCTTTTCTCCCTGTATCCATATGAGTTGTATTTGACTCATGTATTTATCTTTTAATAGTTGCTAAATATTTTGGATTTCAGTTTCTGTTCTGTGTTATTTATTGACCTTTTTCTTGTGTGTCAGTTCCTCCTATTACCTTTTGAATACTTGTATAGCACTTTGAGAACTGGAAAGGATGGGGAAAGTGGCATAAAAAAGTTATTATTATGTATGATATCTATGTGCTCCAGCTTTCCTCTCATATCTGAAAGACACAAGTGCTTGGTTGATCAGTGTTTCTAAATTGGAACCCATGGAAAGCACATGAATGAAACCTGCAATAGATTTTGATTCCATTTAAGGTTGGTTCCTGTTTTTGGGTCAGTGATATCATTAGCAGATCTGACCCCAGTAACACTGAATTGGATTAAGAAAATGTTACTTTATGGTATGTTAGTTGTCCTCACTGAAGAGCACTGATAAGACTTTCTTAAAATGCCTATTGTGTTGCTGCATTGTATCAAATTCTGCCATTGTCTCTTTATAATAACTTTGTTATCAAGTTTACGGGTTTTACTGGGATTTTGCCAGTGTGGCAGTGAGATTTTAACTGGCACTCTATTATATTAACAGCCTTAAATGTGTTTTGCCAGTGTGCCCATGTGTTTTACTGGGGATTTACCATTGTAGGCAAGATTTTTTACTTCTACACCTCAGTCTGTTAAGAATTTGTAGAATCTGTTCTATGAGTGTATAACTACCAATGAAAAACAAAAATCAATTGTGTAAAATATGTCTCATAATAAATAAAATATAAAACAGCTACCTGGAGAAATGAAATTCAAAACGTCATCATTACTTGCCCTAGGAAATATTGGAAGTGCTCTAATTCTACATCAAGATATTCCAGTTGTTAATCCTGCAAGTCCCCCTGAGTCTTTCGAAGAAAGCTCACATATGCAGCAGCAAATTAAAATTTTGTAAAATTTCTTCATCCACATAGAAAGTCACTTGGAATTCTGGAGCTGCAAGAGCACAACATTAGCCACTCCACCATGGTTATACACCTATCAAAGTGTTACCAAAGAGAAATATTCTTAATATGTAGTAACACCAATACAATTATTTGATTACATATGTTAAAATTAAAAGAAAAATGATACATGTTAAGAATGAGAAATTGATATAAATAATTAAATGATCAAATCAATCAACAGTCAATGCCAAAAGCAAAGGAAACGAACTGTAGATGGGGTGCCATTCCATCACAGTACACCCTGTCTTACTCACCTAGACTTATTCCCACTGGGCCAGTATGAAAATGTGTTACAAATGTTAGAGTATCAGAAGATCCATGCAGACATAAAGAGAACTTTCTGATTCTACATAAGCAATTGCCAGGTCAGCATTTCACCCCAGTCTCCTGGAGTGGTCGTCATCACATCTTGCTATATTTATACCATTCTAAAATGCTTTACAGCAAAATTATATTACTGGTGCACACTTAGATTAAGTAATTTATTCAAGTCAGTGGTGGGGTTTGAACCTGCAGACTTACCTACAGCTAAAATGCTTAGTAGTAAGGCCACACTTTCTGTAACTTGTATTGTTAGCTTTGGTTAAATGACATTTTTATGTATTCTTTTCATTTCTTCATTTTCTTCCCTGTAACATTCTGAAGAGAAGTTACACTGTAATCTTTTATATAACATTTTCTATTTTCTGCAGATATCAGTGCTGATTTGTCCTGATGTTGAATAGTTCCAATTATGTGTAATATATTAATATAAAAGTAAAAGCTGTGTCTTTTGTTAAAGGTGGGTGTCCTGCAATATGGTGAAATCTCAGTTCACGAGTGGTCTCTCCAGGACTACAAAACAACTCAGGATGTAGTGGAAGCAGCTAAAAATATAAGCCGACAGGAAGGTCGTGAAACAAGAACTGCATATGCCATTCACATGGGCTGGTGAGTAGGTAGCTAACCTTTTCTAATTCTGACAATGCAGAAACTGGAGTTTTATATGCAAGTCTGAGTTACAATTAACTAATTAGTCTAAAAATGTCTGATGGGTTTCAACAGATTAGCCTAAGTAGGCTGCCTTAATTTAAATGCATTCAGGAAAGACCCATAAAGGGTGGGAAATATCATCAAACAAGGATATTCAATAACCCTCCACAGGATGAAGAAATATGTTGATAAACTCTCCCTGGAATAAAAATAATAATTTGTGATGGTTATTAATAACACACCACAAAATCTAGTAATCAACATTATTATCAGACAGTAATACCTATATAGTGTACATAATTCCTGCAAGACGTCAGCCAAGGTAGTGGGGAACAAATGCTTTCTAATGAATTTAGAACTAGTAGGTCCCACAACCTTCTATAGCCTCTCAAAATAATGTACAGCCTGACAGGCACCCCTCTCTTGCCCTTAAAATATGGAAGGGGGCCCACCTCCTGCTCATAGCATTTTGTACTATATTTTTGTCAGTGATTGCTAGTAGCACTATTAAGGTAGTACATATCAGGCCGTTTTGAAATGTGCACTCAGATATTTACTGTAGCATATTTAGAAGAAGTCTCACCCTCTTGAGTGTGAGCTGTGCCACCAATGTTGTACCTCAGTGCTCTAAGAAGATCCTGATATCTAGGTTTAAGAGGAGAGACCATGCAGAATATAGACCATGGGTTAGTCCTCTTGTAGACACAATATGCTGTGTTTATAATGTCCCTTTGTAATTTAATTTATTATGAAAGTGTGTATATCACCCCTCAGCTTTGTTGTCTTAAGCAATTTTATTCAATTTCTTTGGTAATTTAGAAAAATGTTGCTTCATTTAATGTGCAATTGTCTTTGTACTGGGTGCTGCAAGACTGTTTCTGACTCAGAGGCTGGACTAATTGGCTCTGCAATGTTCTTTATACTCTTCAGTGTGTTTTATGTATATGCAAGCTGGACTTTCCAGTTTATCATTAGGGCTTGAAGGTACCTGTATTAAAATTAGGATCACTGCTCTATCATGGTACTATCCTAGGGTAACCCTGTTCTCCTCTTTTGTACTCTTTATTATGTAGATTTGGCCAAAATGCCCCCTAAATCCTTGCCCAGCCCTCATATCTTACACTACCTTTTATATACCTTTTATATCTATGACATCAGGCAATTAGATATATTACCAGAACAGGCATGAGAAAAATTTACAAATTTATTCATGTACTAGCTGTGCTAACTGTCTAAGATGGGTTGAAATCTAAGTAATCAACCAATCTCCGGTCCTGTTCAGCCTATATATATCGGACTTCCAATAGAACTTGGAGTCCTGCCACGTGCAAAAGTTCGCTGATGACACTGCTATCGTGGGCTGCATCAGGAGTGGGCAGGAGAAGGAGTATAGGAACCTAATCAAGGACTTTGTTAAATGGTGCGACTCATAGTGGATTTTAGGAGGACCAGGCCCCTCATGGACCCCATGATCATCAGAGGTGACTGTGTGCAGAGGGTGCAGGCCTATAAATACCTGGGAGTGCAGCTGGATGATAAATTGGACTGGACTGCCAATACTGATGCTCTGTGCAAGAGAGGACAGAGCCGACTATACTTCCTTAGAAGGCTGGCATCCTTCAACATCTGCAATAAGATGCTACAGATGTTCTATCAGACGGTTGTGGCGCAGTGGTGTGCTGGGGAGGCAGCATAAAGAAGAAGGACGCTTCATGCCTGGACAAACTGGTGAGGAAAGCAGGCTCTATTGTAGGCATGGAGCTGGACAGTTTGACATCCGTGGCAGAGCGATGGGTGCTCAGCAGGCTCCTCTCAATTATGGAGAATCCACTGCATCCACTAAACAGTGTCATCTCCAGACAGAGGAGCAGCTTCAGCAACAGACTGCTGTCACTGTCCTGCTCCACTGACAGACTGAGTAGATCATTCCTCCCCCACACTATGCGACTCTTCAATTCCACCCATGGGGGTAAACGTTAACATTATACAAAGTTATTGTCTGTTATACCTGCATTTTTATCACTCTTTAATTTAATATTGTTTTCTTTATCAGTATGCAGCTGCTGGAGTATGTGAATTTCCCCTTGGGATTAATAAAGTATCTATCTATCTATCTAGACCTCAGCATTAACGTTTGCAGTGCACCTTGCAGTGCATATGTCTCTGTTATATGCCATTTGTTATGGGATTCGTAAAATCAGTGTTAATGTTTGTGATGCGCCATCTTTTGGAATGACAGAGACATAACAACCAGACCGACATTCAGACAGACAAACAGGCACTAAAATAAATAAAGTAAAATGAGTATGGCAAAAATACCATTACAACATAAATAGCAGTGCCCTTCAGATTCTATATGCTTACTACGGGATGGCTGTCTGTCTTAACAGGCTCTAGTCCAGCTTGGTGTTTCCTCTAGCATGGCTTTTAAATGGAATGAGTGGTGACTTGGCCTCTTCAATGAATGGAAAAATGTAAGAGCAAATAGCAAGCTTCTGTTTAAGCCTTAATTTAAAGGAGTCATGTGGCTTCTTGACACACCTTCTGAAATCAGTGTGGGGGTATATTAATTAATGATACAGCACATGCATACTCGAAGGATGCACAAATGAAGTTTTGGACAAACAAGAAAAAAAAAATAGGTATACAGATAATTAAATCGTTAACTGCCGTCTCAGACCTGCTTCTCTATCAGAGTCATAAATGCACTTGTCTCTTCTAGTCTAGGCTTTCCTTCTGGAGGGATAGCTCATAGAATATCAAATGTTCCTACACATCTGGCCCACTCTGGTCAACTCTTTCCCTCCCTATCACAGGTGGCCAGAGCACATCACTTGCCAAAAGGTCTCATCTGATCTCGCAAGTCATAAATGTCTGCCGAGCAAGGTCTGGCTTAGACAGCTTTCCTAAATTTTAAAATCTGATATTGCTAGACATTAATAAAAAATATTAACCTATATGCTAGATTTTATTCTCTGCTACATTCCTTTTATTAATTTAAAAAACATGTTTGCATTTCCAGTTTAAACTTTTTCCAGCCGTAGCCCACACCAGTGAAAAGGTACAAAAAGTTCAGTACCATTTGTTCCCTTAAGATAGCCACAGTAATTAAAAAAAAAAAAACACAATCAATGTCAAGAAGGCATCATTCACAAGACATTATGCTGAATCTTGATTTTTACCCACCGCTGAGGAGGAACAGGCTAAATTTAAAAAAAAAAAAAACAACAATAAGAAAGCCTTATAATGCACTCAATTCATTTCAATTCCTTCCATGTAATTGAAAAAATGCCAGCAATGTGATATGCCTGTTTTTTTTAAAAAAAGCACAAAATCTTGGTTCAAGAACAGGTATAAATTTAGAAAATATTTTTTCAATTGTTTGCTGGTTTCATTCTGACCAGCAAACAAAGTATCTATCTATCTATCTATCTATCTATCTATCTATCTATCTATCTATCTATCTATCTATCTATCTATCTATCTATCTATCTATCTATCTGTCTGTCTGTCTGTCTGTCTGTCTGTCTGTCTGTCTGTCTGTCTGTCTATCTATCTATCTATCTATCTATCTATCTATCTATCTATCTATCTATCTATCTATCTATCTATCTATCTATCTATCTATCTATCTATCTATCTATCTATCTATCTATCTATCTCACCCCAAGGTAGTTAGTGCTACTACTGAATGTGCAGTTAGATCTATGCAGTGTGTGTAGTCTGTGTGTTCTTTCCATGTTATTGTGGCTTGTCATTTTTCACCTCAAAAGGCATTCAGTTCTAAACTTCAGGTGTAACTATTTTTGTTTAACCACTTAGTAACCACAAGATTTTCTATTGCAGTGAGTGGCTGCTCACTTTACTTAGTGCTTAAATCTGCATGGCTGTATTTTGTCAGATGATGATGTCACAATGATATGATGCCAATTGAGACAGACCAAGCACCAGCATCACATTGTTTGATTGATTTTTTTTGTGGCATGAAATATGTATGAATTTACTTGTTTTGATAATCATTAGTAAAAGAGAGACAGGGATTATTATTTAGGCAAGTTAATGTTAACATTAGAAATGTCTGCATACTGTACATACAGGAAAATTCTGGTATGGCCACTCCAGACTTTCCATGCCAAAAACACCACAGGACACAATACTACCTGAGATGTGATGTAACCCTGACCTCTCACTGCTTTCAATAATCATAAATAAAAATTATAACCAACTCAGTCAGATATTACCTTTTTGTGGACTGAATTGTATTTGGAGTAATGAGGTACTGCATATGCTTAATACATTTAGTTTGAACTATATTTTCACAGAAATGATACAGCCTATTTAATTGATTTTGTGTAGACTAATTAACAAATCAAAAGAGGCCCAGTGTTTCTTCTAATGCCCTGACCAGAAATTCCATTGAATGCAACAGAGTAAGTATTACAAAATGTAACTACAAAAATTCCCCGTCACGTGAATGCAGCAGAAAGTTGTGGGTGGATAGTGGTCTTGATAGATGTAAATAATGTGATGTGATATCTTGGGCGTAAGTCATTGTTGGATGGCACCCTTCTAAGAGAGGACAATGTAGAAAGACAAGATAACATTATTACAGTGCAGACATCAGGTATTGACATCCTAGTCAATATCCTGTCACAGTATAAGCACATACTGTGCAGATGCTTAACTCATGGCTGGTTGGTGATCCAACAGACCTGTAAAGATGTACCAGAAGGCATTGCAGATAATCTATTTCACACCCACGTGCACCCCCAACCCCACTCCACATACAAACAAATATTCTGACACCCATTTCATGGTTTGGGGCAACAAGTTCCTTACTGGAAATGGTGGGTTTTATGATGATGGAAAGTGCATTTATTAGACATTTCTTGTTATGGTAGTCCAGAATATTTTCTCATACTGTAAACCAGTCTGCCATTACCTTAAGCTCTATTTGGTTAAGTCAGCTGGTTAACCAAAGTATTAAGAAATGTGAGCAAATTGTCAGAGAAATAGCTAGTTATTGCAGTTGAAATTTTAAGTAATAGTAGGTTACTTTTCTTGGAACATAAAACCTTATTTAAAGGTTGTTTTAAATTTGGATGATCATTATGTTTTACACTCATAAAAGAAGACAGAAAAATAATTGTTCTCTTGAAAATTCCCACAAAATTTATGAGCCAAAGTCAAGTTCAGGTTTACTACTCAAATTAATTCCCTTCACAATCAGCAGATAACAGATTCACACACACTATCAGTTTTTCGATTTGTTCTTTATTTAACAGTTTTCACATATCTGCTTTATATTATTCAAATTATGTGTGAACCCTTGGATACAGCACAGAAATATCACATTTTCAGACTAAAAATAAGCAGTAATGTCTGTGTTATTTTAACCACTGAAGGCCTACTATAAAATTATTTACTTTTATATCTACAAGATATCTACAATTATATCTACATCTTCCCTCTCTTCCTTCAGTACTTGAAACTCTCTGAGGGTTCAGGACTAAGCCGTAGTCCTTAATTGAACAGTTGCATAGAACCCCAAAATCAGCCAAAGTGAAATTTCTTACAAGTTAAAGGATGACTTTCTCTTTGAAAGTGAGTGGTAATCTTGGTGTACAGAATTTGGATCTCTTGATCTGATAAGGCAGTATGAATTACAATCAAATGATACTCTTTCAAACATATCACATAATGGCTTCAATGGTCAGCATGGAGAGTGAACTGACCATTCTCACCTCTGTCAACCTCATCTCACCTCTGTCAACTTTGACACACCAAAAGCTTGAATCTATGTATACACAAGAAACCAATGTCAAAATGTCAACTTACTCCTTTGTAATCCAGTGTTGGTACTGGTTAATCACTCTCATCAGCTAAGTCTAGGTTCTATACTGACTGCATTAAAGGACAGCAGTTTAAATGAAGAATGGAATCTTGGGAAAGGTTTATAGACTGGCAAAGGTCAAAACCAGAAGGTCAAGAATCGAAAAAAACAGGTCCAGAAATAAAACCAAAAATTGTTCTCAGCAAAAAAATAAATAAATTAAATAACCTGCAAAAGAATGCAAACTGAAGATGGAGGTCAAAAAAGGACAGAAAAGCCCACAACCAATATTCAATTACATACAGTATAATGTAAAGAAACTAAGCATTTGGGTTGAATCAACAAACTTGGACAAATCAAGGGCACAACACTGACTTTTCAGTCCACTGTGATAGTGACAACACACGTTGTACACTCCCACCGGCCTGTCTGACAATGGCATAGCAACCATCAAAACAACTATATCAACATGATGACAGGCATAAGAGAAACAAAATGACATTGCAGAAGAATGTGATTTAATTTTAACACTTTTAAAAATGCATTCAATTTTTGTTTCCAAAAGCCCCCAAAATAGTGTTTCAAATATTTTTTGAGACAAAGTACCAATACCTGATCTAGTTTAACTTCTGCTCTTGTCTTCTGCTCTTGTAACAATGGTTTGAGCTCCTTTGTCTTTGAGGGGAAATGCATTGCAAGACCTCAAAAGAGAGGCTGGGCACAAACAGGAGAAACCTTAAAAAAGACATAGCTTATCTCACCAAAGATAAACAATTAAATGATCACTAACTCTCAATAGACATTTTATGCTAGTAAGAGAGGATCACTGTTTGAAACTTCAGACTGTAACTGTAGTAAACCCATCAATTGCAATGTATTATTAAACACCTAAACAAAGAAACCCAAAGAGCTCTCTTCCTCCATGTGTGCCAATTTAATCATTTTGTTGGACTGAAGATCTCAGGCCAAGCATTACCTCCATCACTTGAGATGACATGGACCATAAAGGCCAAATACAATATATTACTTATACTTTGTACTTTCAGTTCTGGTTCTGTAGTGAAAGGGGCGAGTGTAGCAAAGCTAAAAGAGGGAGAGCCCACTGTTTTAAGAGGTACTCGTACAGTTAGAAGCCTATAATCAGTCAAGTTCTCCTTTAGATAGATAGATCTTTATTGTCATTGTCACTTTTACAAAGGAACAACGAAATTGAAGATTTAGCTTTAGCTCCACTGGCTACGTTTGAGTACTGTTCTTGGCTTTGCTGAAAGATTGGACATATTTTTGGTTATCGAATGTAGGCTTGGCTCACATTTACCATTTTCATCTTCTGGTCACTATTTTTCTCTGTGCCTGTTTCCATGCAGACATAACAGGCGTGGTCCTAAGTAAATGTCTGAGCAGAGAGAGCAGCCAATGTAACCTTGTAGCTACGAGTAAAGTCAGCAAATATATTAACACATGTATTTTCGGCTGTTGGTATTTCTTAAATTGAAAGCAATAGCTTCTATATTGGTTATAAGCTCCTTCTGATAGACTTACGGATACCAGCTACCAGCCACTCAGCACCCACTCCCACAAACAAGTTGTGGGAGAACAACCTTCCGGCTATATCCAAGTAAACAGGCACGAAGAATCTTGTCATCCAGGCAAAGATTTTCCAGTTCAACTAGCTAATAGATCAAATCTTACAAAAATAATTAATTTTTTTTGAAATTAGTAATGTTTTCTTGGGAAATTCTTTGTACAAAAGTTAAAAGGGAAATGTAGTTTCTAAGTGTATGCTGCTAGGTACATATACTGTACTTGTGAGAAGAGGGGTGGTGAAACATCATTCAACTTGGGTATATGCCCATCATCACATATAGTACAATGGAGTGTATTCCATAAATGCTCCCTCTTTCAAGCAAAAAATTGTCAAGGCATCTCTACAAGCCATTTGCACCATTTTTAAAGTGCTACACCCACTTGTGACTGAAGGACCTTTAACTGAAATCATCTTCTAGTTCGTATGGTTAGACATTGGTGTTCTTTGATGAACTCATTGAGCCGCTGTTTTAAACAGTGTTTATAAAGTCTACAAAAGTATTGAATAGAGGGAATAAGTCCCTCAAATGAACTAAAAACAAATACATCACTTTGTTCGGTTAGCCATATACAAAGATCTCCCTGACGTATCTGTAATTTTATCTTAATTCTACTTTAGTAACTGGCAGCCATATTCTTGCAGCCTGGCAAGAAGACTTTTTCGTGCATTTAGCCTACTGAATGCTCCGTCATGCTGAGTTCAACTTTCTTTGAGGACAGCTGTGAAAACAAGTGAAAAAAAACATACTAGAGAGAAGCAGGAGCAAAATCCACAGTTGTTTTAATAATAATCCTGCCGATTAGCAGAAGGAATGCACATAAGGAAGTCCTTTCATGGAAAAAGTGTAAAGCAAAGCAGATTGAAAAAGGATAATGGTAATTTTATAAGGGTCAGCAGTATTTTCTAATGTCAAGCAAAGTTCAGTGAATGAAAAAGCAAAATAAAAAAAAAAATACCTGTACAGACACAATTTTAAAATCTAGAGTTTTTATGTTTTCCTTCTCTACCTAACAAAGCACACATGATTTTTACAGCCTTTTTGTAGTAGACATTCAAATTTATTATAAGTTCAAATTGTAATATACCTTGTCATTCTGCTGAGAGGTTTTATACTTCCATTATTTTTGTAAAGCTCCCTGTGATGGTGTTCTCTGTTAAGAATGATATTTACAGTAAATATTGACTGAGAGCTAACTGACAAATATGTAAAGAAAAATATACAAGGATCCTTTTATTAAAGCAGATACTTTGTTTGATATTGAGTTGTATATTTGCTTTTCAGTTTATTTTATATATAGCACCCTTCTCAAATAACCAAGTTCAAGGTACATACATTGATTTTCAAATGTAAAAAGATCGAAGGCTAATAAATTTATTTACCTTCTTTGCATCAGTTGTTCCTTGTATAGTTTTCCTCAGCAATGAGTTTACAGCATCAGTATAATGCCCTATTAATTTCTTTTTGACATAGCCTGCTGTGTAATCTAAGATAATATTAGCTTTCTTAATCGCTACTGTGCACTCTCTGGCTGTAGACAGTAATGGATCCTTCTAAAGTGATGTACTTTCTGTTTTCAGAACCCTTGTTTCTACTTCTATTTCCTGTCTAATGCTTTGTATTTATTCAAATTAAATTTCACCTGTCAGTCAATCCAGGTCCATTTGTAATGATTCTACTGTGTCTAACGTATCTGCCATTCCACAAAGTTTAATGTCATCTATTCATTTTAACCAGCTTGTTATTTATATTCTTATTTAGATTTTTTTAATCTAAATTGAAAAGGTCAGTGGGTCCACAAGTGATTCCCACAGGAACTCACTTTCAACCTCACCTACTTTGGGAAAAGTTACTTTAACATGATTATTTGTTGCTTCCTTTGTTTAAACCTACATCTGCACACACTATTCTTTAACTTGGATCAATACTCTCTTATGTGGTACCTTCATCATAAGCCTTTTGAACACTGAGATTAATAGTATTTTTTGCAATCTTTTGTAGCTTCGCCATAAAGTTTCTGAAGCATGTTATCCCTTTTCCAACCAACGTTAGAGGTACACTAGTTAAACTTGTACTTGAAAGTGAATATAATGACTATTAGTGGTGACGCACTGTATAACACCTATAAATTAAGCTCATCTAATATTAAAATGAGGAATGACAGAAATTCCTTTATGAATGTCATTCATAACACACACTAAGTTCAAACACATGGTTATTGATAAGTGTACCCATTACCAGAGTACCTTGCACCAAATGACAATGGTTAAGTTTTTAGTCATGTTATCCAATCTGAGGCTATAGGTTTTAGACATTCAGATCAAAAGAGAGGTGCTGAGCTTTCAGCTCATCGATACTGTACCTGGTCTAGTTCAGACAGACAGGCCATGCCCAATAAAATATGGAAGACACAAATGGGGTAATGTAGATGTACTGCAACAGGTAGTGAATGCCTCTGTTCATAATGAGTTTGCCTTTCATCACCAGAAGACCTTTTCTTTCTATAGCAAGGCTGGAGACAAACATCTGAAAAGACTCCCTTCAAGAATTAGTTGTGAGGACAAGTGCAAGGACCTGTGGCCAAAAGGTGGTTGGTACTTGTCATGGTGGCACTCCTAGATCACTATTGACAAGGATAACTATCAAAATAAAGATAATGGCTTTCTGAGCAATGTTAGGAGTGTCTCGAGATTTAACTAAGAAACATTAATATGCTATAAATGAAGTAGTTGCAGCAGTGGCCTGACTGGTAACTCGTGTTTTGGAAGTGTTTGATGAGGCTTTGCAAAATAGCTCAAAAGAGGTTCTGGGCAATATCTGATGCGACACAGGAAGGACAGGCAAGGTTTCACCCAGGCTTTATTCAACATAGATGTGGAAGTGTTAATCTTGGCTTCACATATCATTGTGAGATATAAAAAGCACTTAAAGGATATCTAAACTGAATGGACATACTCATTATAGAGAGGCAGTTCTTAAAGCAGTAGTTGGAATTGGTACCATTTCTTTGAACAAGATCACTGAGATGATTAAATTGGTCTATAGTGGTGTGGAAGCCGGCCCGGACACAGACAGGCGGACACGTTGTTGTCACCCACAACACTTTTATTATACATATTTACACAAGTATCAAAAGTGCACCTCAACCCCAAAAGTCCCCAAAGTCCTGGCCAACACAATGCCTTATCTCTCTCTCTTCAGGCCGCCTCCTTGCCTCCCCAGAGGCCTCGTCCTTCTCCTCACCCGACTCCAGCCCTGAATAAAGGGAGGCGGCCCCTTTTATGTTCCTCTGGATGTGCTCCAGGTGTGCTCTGGCAATATTCCACCGACACGCCCCAGTGTGGAGGAAGTGCCGGCTGTATCCCTGGAAGCACGCCGGGTGTCCCTGCTCCTCTTCCCCCCCAGCACTTCCTGGTGTGAAGCTCTGTACCCGTGGCCCCCACAGCAACCAGGGCAGTCGCCCCCTCATGGTCTGGAGGAGGCATGAGCCCTCCTCCGGTCCTCTTGGACATCCCGGCTGGGTACCACCCCCACAGTGGCAAAGCCGTAAAAGGTTAATTGAGGTCTTGCCTGAGAAGCTAAATATGATGGTCCGATTGGACTTATTTTTAAAAAGAGGTATATGTGTTCTAATTGATGTGGATGCCTCAATCTACATCTCCCATTGGATAGCTTATGCCAAGATACAGAAATGGAGACACCTTCTGATAGTAAACCCTCTAATCCAAGTAGAACAGTGGAACAACTGTTTATCCTCAGACAGATGTGAGGGATTATAGGAATCTGCACATCTTCAGATCTGTAAGTGTTTTATAGAGTTTCGAGACTTGCAACCATTTCCCATGTCACATCATGTGGAAGGTGTTACAAGATTCCTAGTTTCTAGAACTTTTGCTGTGTACCATTCTGTCTGTTTATTTGTGGAGAAGTAGCTGTCATTGCAAAGTATGTTTAAAATTAGTGAATGACATTGCAAAAGGTGCTTTGTGTCTCTTCTCCTGTTCATGATTGTTATGATTAACTTATTAAAACACAGTTTTGAGTCTTGAAGAATATCCAGCAATTCTTCAGCTAAAGATAATGGTGAACTCTTGACCTTGTCAGATTGTTGACGGGATCACATCTTATAGCTAGTACCAGGGGGTTCCCCCCTGCTCACTTTGCTCACCAACTCCCCCGGCCTGCGCTATGCGCCAGCCAGTTCGTGTCTCTGCCGCTCGCATTGTGAAGAGGGGGGGCTGAATGCACCCCAAGGAGACGTGGTCGCTCCTCCGAAACCCCCTCTTAAATAATGATACAATAGGAAACAAATAGTTTTTTTTTTTTCCTTACCTCCTCTTTATTCAATCAGTTGATGGCTTGCTGCTGCCGCTGCCATGCTGCGTGATCTGCATCTCGCACGGTGCTTTGAACATTTAAAAGCCTGTAAAGCAGTTGTCCTACTCTTTGTCTTTTATTTCCGGCCCCGGGTGTGGTTAAATCTCTTGGCACAAAGTCTTGTCTCGTGGGACATGAGTTCTTGATATTTTTTAGTTTATAATTTAAAAACGGAATAAGAATCTGAAAATCAAACAACATCACATTAAAGTTTGATAAATTCTGAACCGAATGATACCAAACATATACCCTAAGTTCTTGTCAATAAGCCGCGGCTTATCTAAGGAAAAAAGTTGTGAAAATGAAAAAATAGAATATCGGCTTATACATAAGTCCGGCTTATACATCCATCGCGGGGGTTGCGTTCCAGAGCCACCCGCGAAGTAGAAACCATATGTTTATATGGTTATTTTTATATTGTCATGCTTGGGTCACAGATTTGCGCAGAAACACAGGAGGTTGTAGAGAGACAGGAACGTTATTCAAACACTGCAAACAAACATTTGTCTCTTTTTCAAAAGTTTAAACTGTGCTCCATGACAAGACAGAGATGACAGTTCCGTCTCACAATTAAAAGAATGCAAACATATCTTCCTCTTCAAAGGAGTGAAGCAAACAAATCAATATGTCTGTTTGGCTTTTAAGTATGCGAAGCACCGCGGCACAAAGCTGTTGAAGGCGGCAGCTCACACCCCCTCCGTCAGGAGCAGACAAAGAGAGAGAGAGGGAGAGTTTGTTTTTCAGTCAAAAATCAATACGTGCCCTTCGAGCTTTTAAGTATGCGAAGCACTGTGCAGCATGTCTTTTCAGGAATCAGCTTTACAAAAGATAGCAACTTGAAGATAATCTTTCAGCATTTTTAGACGAGCGTCCGTATCGTCTAGGTGTGCAAACAGCCCCCCTGCTCAATCCCCATACGTCAGGATCACAGATAGTCAGCGCAAGAGAGAGAGAACAGTAAGCCGGGTAGCTTCTCAGCCATCTGCCAATAGCGTCCCTTGTATGAAATCAACTGGGCAAACCAACTGAGGAAGCATGTACCAGAAATTAAAAGACCCATTGTCCGCAGAAATCCGCGATATATATTTAAATATGCTTACATATAAAATCACAATTTAAATGACCGCTACGCGCTCGTGTTGACTCGGCGACGCCCAGAGCAGAAAGAACGCGCTCCGGCCGCTCCAACCGCGCCATGCGGGGAGTGAGAGAGACGGCAATATCTCACACTCTCTCCCCCCTTAAAGAAATTAAATGGGCGCGAGTGAGACCACTGACCTCCCTCCCTTCTATTAGTTATAGGTTATAGTACGTTCGGCTTATCCATGAGTCCGGCTTATCTATGATACGATTTTATTTTAAAAATTCGTATGATTTTTGGTCTCCGGCTAATACATGAGTCCGGCTTATAGACAATAACTTAGGGTATATATGTAGGTTTTAAAATAATCCCGATTTAAAGCGTGACAAAAAACGTGACATAAAAACATCACATAAAATCGTTGCACTTTTAGGCTTAGGATTTTATATATATATATAGAGAGAGTAGATTACAGCACCTTGGGGATGGAATGGCATGATCTGTCCAGTTTGGTAACTTGTCATCTCTACCTTCATCAGGACTTTCTGATGGAAAGTGAAAAGTAAAGTGAAAACTGTATACAGTATAAAAGTTTCCTGTCATAGACATAAATGTTAAAATTGAGCTGAATGAGCACAACTCAATAAGGCTCAACACTTAAACTTAATTTCAACATTTTCTCACAAGTTTCTGTCTAAGTGCATTTAATGTTTTCAAGAAACTATGCTTTTTATTTCTTTGTTTCTTTTTTACTTTTTCATTTAGGCTGTAAGCACCTGTTATATTTTGGAATCCAAGATGACTGTGACGTAGTGACAGCACATGTTGGGCGTTATCATGTGTGTCTGCATGTTATTACTAATTATTTGGTGACTTACAACATATGAGATACAACCAGTTACATTTCTTTTGCTTTTCCAACTGGAGCACAGGCAGGTGCAGTGACTTGTTCATGGTCACACAGTGTCAGTGGTGGGATTGAACCCACAACCTCAGTGTTTGAAATCCAAATTTCTTAAACATTATGCCATTCTACCATTTTCTTCTGTAAAAGTAGACCTGGAGATGCACAGTAAGATCATAAGCTCATCTCATTCTTGTTGGAATTGCTAGTCATCTTAAGGCTATTTTCTGCTATGAATATGTTCAAATTTATATTATCATTTTCAGTACTGTAACTTTATTCTTTTCTTGAGTCAATATATTTTTCTTTAGGGCTTTAGTCATCTGTCATTGAGGTCACACATTATTTGAGCCAGCATCACGAGCCAGCCTTTGTCCAAAATTATAAAATATTTTTACGACTGGTTTCCTTTTGTTTTTCCTTAACAACTTCATTGGCTAGTGCTTTATGACTTTGTGTTTAACTGTGCATTGGGCATAGGTGGGTTACAACTTTACTACTATTTTGGTTTAGATTTCTATTTCTTTGTTTATTATTCTTTTGCCCATGTGGTCTGCTAGTTTTTCAACCTTTTGTTTTTGTTCATTATTAATGTTTCATATTAAAGTTTCTGGTTTGCAGAAACAAGTCTACATTGAAGTGCATTGTCCAAGTGTTTGTCTATTTTTGAATATTTGTCCTTTCTTCTTCAATTATTTATGTGCCTCATTATGTGCCTAATGTTATTTCTGCAGTTTGGGTGTTCTTAACGTCCATGTGGAGTTTACTCTTTAATACTGTAGCTAACATCTGACTCCTCATTTACACACGGAGGAATTTATTTTAAAGTAACTTTTGACATTCACCAGCTTGTTCCTTTCATAATTTTAAATGTGCCTTTCATTCATCCCCCAGTCTTCAGAAGCTGCTGCCTGAATTTCAGAGCTGTTGGCAGCAAGAGTCGATAGTGATATGTATCTACCAAAAGGCCAACATTTTAGCTCTAAATTCACATTTGTATAGTTGTTCTTTAAACATTTGTTTTGTATGTGAAAATGTTTGTATTTATTTTGATTACAGTTTTGCGACATATGGCATATGCTCAGTTTCAATTCTGATCGCATGTATGTGTAGAGGTCTTGCTGACTCTAAAGCAGTGGTTCTTGGGTTTCATCCTCACAGGTGGCGCAGTGGTAGTGCTGCTGCTTTGCAGTAAGGAGACTGTGGATGATTGTGGGTTCGCTTCCCGGTTCCTCCCTGTGTGGATAGCGCTTTGAGTACTGAGAAAAGCGCTATATAAATGTAATGAATTATTATCCTAGAGACACACTGTGACTGAAGTATTTTGTTCCAAACACTTTCACAATCAGCAATCTATTTTTCTTGTAATTAATGTCATTATTTAATTAGCTGGCATTCTGTTTTTTTATATACTTTGTTAATCCGCAAGGGGAGATTGTCTTTTCACATGACCTTTGGGGGTCAGAGTGCAGGCACAATCATTGTGCAACTCCCCAGTAATAATTTTCAGGTTTAGGGCCCAGTGGAGTAGGATCCCTTGTAGAAATAACAGGATTTGAATCAGCAACCTTTCAGATGCTTATTCGGCATTTAGAAAAGTGAAGTATAATGAGATTTACATCTCTAAGAATTTTTTGACATTTTTTATATTTTTCCAAAGCATTAAATGTTTAAATCTTTTTTTAATTTAGTTTGCTCTGTTAATTGTATCTTAATAATGACAATTAACCATAAGTAGAGCAGACACCAAGGCAAACGACACTGAGTGCTGAAATGCTAAAGCTCCTTGAATATCATACCCACTAGTGTGCTCAGTAGCTGAAACAACTAGAACTCCTGCAAAATTGGAATGACAATTATGATGGTGTAAATTGTTATGATAAAATAATTAAAAAACAAGCAGTGCTTTTTACATCCCAAAAAGAAATTCAGTAAACAGTTTTGCAATTTATGTACTGACCCCAGATATTTTAAATAACAGGCAGGGCTGGAGCATTATTTGCAGACAGATTGCCCAAAGTAGTAGTTCTTGTTTTGCGAACACTACCAAACTTTACATCAGACATACAAGCAAAGGTTCTAGTAAGAAAATTCTCGACATGAAATAAGATTTAGCAGGAATTTTGCTAAGTATAAGGGAGTTATGTTTGGAAATGTTTGTTACATATACACATAAACCCAAAGTAGACAACTGACTCCAAATTAATTGCCATGCAATGAAGTGGTGCCCCTTCCAGGGTTTGTTCCTGCCTTGTACCCTATGCTAGCAGGGATAGACTCCAGCTGCTCCTGCAACCATGATCAGGACAAAGCTTTTTAGAAAATGTCTGACTGACTCCTAACTAATAGTGAACCTACATGTCTGCTAAGCTCAGAATTATTTTTTTATTTTATTTTTTTTTACAATGTCATCTCATTTTAATTTAAAAAATGTTAATTCAAATAATTACATGCCTTTATGTGGACAGATAGCTTGGTGGCACAGTGGTTAGGGCTCCTGCCTCATGGAACTAGGATGGGTTTCAGTTCTTCATCCAGTCATTCTTTCTGGTTGTCCTCAAGGTATTCTGGTTTTCCATTCTCAGACATGCACTTTATGTTAGCTGGTGATCCAAGTTGGCCCAGTTTGTCAGTGTAAGTATGGGTGTATGCATTAAATACCAGAATTCCATATATGCTACTCATTCTGTTCTTTTCTTTCCAGCCACATACACATAAAGCACATGCCACTTCTTCATTGCTCTCTCCATACCCTCCATTTAAAGTATGTTAATTTACACAGGCTACAGTCTATGCCTACTTCCCCAAATTCTCCTTACTCATCACAGATTATGGATTATTGGGAGGAAAATATTATGACATTTTATTCAAATATCGAAGCTTTAGGATTATGAAAATTTTCAATAGTGCAATCTATTGTTAATATAGGAAGGCAATAATGTCAATTCACACCATTTTGTGCTATACTGTTTTCAGTTTTGAGTCTTTACTCAGAGGAGTGATGAGCTATGAGCCTTACATTACTGAGCAGCACATCACATAATCAGATTCCTAATGAATTTGTTGGTAGCCAATGGGACATTGAAATACTTGGGCCTGTAATGTCTTAAAACAAGAATAGCAAGTAAAAGTTTGCATGTACTGTACCACTGAAATGAAGTTAACATAAAATTACAGTGAGGATCTGCTGCTTTACCCAATGATGCAGTGAATATGTAATTAAGGTTAATTCAATAGAATCTAAAGAAACATAGGTGATCGGCTCGCTTTTAGTAGCATGCAAGGTCAAAGGTCTGTCTGGGCTTCCCTCCACTGGCAGAGAGTTGTGAATCACTTTGAATCACATTGCAGCACCTCATTTCTGACTCTAGTGATCACATTGAATTTATCCATTTTTATGGTTGGAATGTATCAGAAAACACAAGTGTTACCTATTGATTGGTAAAATGTCTGCTTCAAAACAAATCTCAAGGTTCTTTTTGAGATGAAAGATCCCTTAGCCCCGTGAACAAAAAATCCATCCATTTCTGAACCTGTATGTTTCATTTGTGCAAAGCTTTAGTCCAAGAGCGGCATTTTGGGGTGGGAAGTGGGGTGACCGCCCCAGGCCCTGCGCTTAAGGGGGCCCCACTTTTGAGGTCCGTGTGTCCTGTTCCAGCGGATTTGTCAAGTTATATTCTCCAGTTATATTTTGATAAAGTCTGCATGTTATCTTGCAGAAATTTAGCTGAATACTGTAATGAGAAAATCTGGTGTATGTTAACATTATTTTTATTAAATTCGTGCAAGTTTATACAGTCCACATGTACCAGTAACAGTGTTTGACGTAACTGGCCCAGCATGAGGGTTGGTCAGCCCTAGGCCCTGCACACCCCTAAGGCCGCCTCTGCTTTAGTCTATCCTGGTATCATCAGTCACAAACCTGCATTAAAATCCAAGTCTTTCACAAAACACACTTATGTAATCAAGTCCAGCTTAGCTGTGTTGTCTGCCAAATCCGAGAGATATGGGGTTTGAGTTGCTAATCAGAATAGAGAACTCACATAGACACAGAAGGAGAACTCCAGCCACAAACATGGGGAATGGATTCAAATTCCAACATAGTTTTCTACAGCTTTGATACAGAAGTGCTGGTTTAGGTATGTCTATTGCCACATAGTTAGCCATGCAGTTATTAGTCATGGGTCTCTTTAGATTAGTTCCCAGCTATTGAAGTGCTAACCACTTCAGTATAAACTTTTCCATTGCAGACTCCTTAGTTCTTTTACTTAAAGCCTTACATACCATCACACACTCGGGCTTTCTCCTGCTATATACAATATAAAGTTACATGTAACTGCTTTACAGTTTTCAACACTCATTTTTCCTTGAGTCAAATGCACACATAGCCATTTCCTGCCACAAACTTTTAAAAATCAATTCATTTTTCAATGAGAATGTATATATGAAACTGAAATTCAGAACTAATACTGAGATTCCTTCCTAGATGAGAGATCCCTTGCTACTGCAGTCATGTATCATTAATTGTTTATTTTGCTAATCTGCTTGCTACACTACAAGATAGCAGGGAGCCAGTGCCTATTCTGGAGGCACTGACTGCAAAGCAAAACCAGCCCTGAGCAGGAGCCTCATTTATAAAGTCGAAGACTGACAAAGTCAGACTGACGAAGCTGCTTGGATGAGCAGTGAAACGTATCTACCTAACAAGAAAGATGTCCAGTTGCCATAACTCAATTACCAGATAATTTCACCTGGATGACTGAGAATCTTCACAGACCTCATTTATAATGCTTATGTACCTACAGGAAGAGGCCCAAAATGTGCATATGCAGCTTTCCACACAAATGTTGGGATTTATAAAGGAAAACTTGACATGGGATTGTGTGTATATTTATGGCATCTCTGACCCATCCGTACGCAACATTTTGGAGAAACTGGGAAATGACAACACCCTTGAATAAGTAGGGAAATGCAGGCAAACCAGCTAAAAGATGACTCTCATGTATAATAATTTATATCACCAAGCTGTTATTATAATGTGCGGTGATGTGACAAAAATATTACACCTATAAAATGTTGATTATGATGTACAGACTACATTTTAGTTGTCCTTTAAATGAAGCCAATGCTGCACATTTGCACTGAAGAACTTTTTTGGATTTTCATCAGTTTATATAGACTACCTGTTGTCATTTCTCAGGGAACTGACCGACATGTCAGGAATATCTCAGTCAAGTTCAGCTCCATCAAGTCCGCTGTGCTTCAAACCATCAACCAATCGTCAAGGCACTACATCAAGTTTTCATATGGTATGGGTGCACATACATAAAACAAAATGTTTTTGCGAACATGAAAAGGCAATTGGCAGCAGTGTTCTGTTCTCTTAATGAAATTTGCTGCACTGATATTGCAATAAGAGAACCCAGAAAGAATGAAGCTGCTTTTGTTAACTGTTAGCAGTTTCATTGAATTAATGCAGAAGTCATCTATAATGCCAAGATGTAATTGAGAAACCTCTTGTCTCTGTGGGTCAAGGTGTGATTCATTTATTTTGAGGCAAAGTAGCTTTGACAGACATGATGATGCTGTATGTGGTGGTTGGCTTGTTGGTAAGGTAACTTTGGCTGAACCTTCAGTGTTTCATATGGCCTGAACTATTCATTACATGTGACAGGTGATAACAGCTTCTTGATCAAACAATGGTGCCTTACACTTTTCCTAGACTCCAAGAGTACAGAGGAGATGACCTCTAATGATGCCCATGACCTTGTGCCCTAAGTTGTGGAGCGCAGCCTGATATTCTTGAATGCAGGTGACAAAATCTCGACATGTCAAGAGCCAGGTGTCCTATCCAGGCAATGAATTTCTGTGGCATCGATATCCCTTATAAATGAGCTTGATTAGCATGGCCCATATATGGATGTTTCAGGGCAATTTTTATCGTGCATTCCCATACACACATTTACAAGGTGACTGACTTAGAAATGTGTATATGACAGGTTTTATAAATCTAATTTTTTTTTGTGACATACCCATTTTCCTGTTTTATGGCGTGGATATATTTTCACACTTGAATCCATACCAAGTTATATTAATGAACCCCTCAGTGCACCAGTTTATTGAAGCGCACTCTTTTGTGGATACCTGTGTTTGGTCATGCTGGACCAGTTTACAGTTGTGAAAAATTAGTTATAATGCCATTGAAATATTTGTTTAGTCTTTTATAAGCAATGAACTCCGAAAAATAAATGGTATTATTTGTATGTGTTTTTTTTAATTTATTTCTTTTAAATTTGCCCTTGTCAGCTTGTGCACTGTCAATTCTGAAGTGCCTTCAAGTTCAGCATTTGTACTAAAGTAATTATTCTTTCTTGATGGTCGTCACTTTGCTGCTGAAAATAGAGTGTACTGGGTGTAGTAATAGTGATTTCACCTATTAAGAAATAATAAACTATGTAGCAGTCATATAAAAAAGTTATCAGAAATAGTTTGTTTCAAAGAGGATAGATTCAACTAAAACAACCATGAAAAGTTGTGAGTTAAATCCTTGCTGCTTTGAGGAAGGAAACTGAAGGGTTTATGTTAATCTTCAACTACGCCTAGAAGAGAGAAGCAATCTATGCATTTTTTAAATCATCATTCTGAGGAAACTGAGTGGCACATGGTGCAGTGGTTAGAAATGTTGCCTCATGAATCCTGCATTCTGGCTTCAAATCCTGTGGCTGGCTGTTGTCTGTGTAGAGTTTACATGATCTAGTTTTCCCTCTTCGTCTCCAAATAACTGCAGATCAGGTTAACTGGTGACTCTAAATTGGCCCCAGTGTTAGTGAGCGTGGGTGCACGTGGTTATACCCTGCGACAGGCTGACATCCTATCTGTGATTGATTCCTAAATTGTCTGTGAAAAGAAATCAGTTTCTACTTTTCACTAATAACTGTCTCCAAAATCTACAAGGAGATTTCCCCAAAGCCAGTATTCAAGTATTCCCTCACTTACCCTAATGGCTGAGGGTTTTCTTTTCAGCCTATTTATTTATCCACGTGAAAAGAAACTTATTTAATATGTCTTTCTGAAGAATTTTTTGTATTTGTTTTGATCTTGAATATGGTTAGCATTTATAGTGCATCCGGAAAGTATTCACAGCGCATCACTTTTTGCACATTTTGTTATGTTACAGCCTTATTCCAAAATGGATTAAATTCATTTTTTTCCTCAGAATTCTACACACAATACCCCATAATGACAACGTAAAAAAAGTTTACTTGAGGTTTTTGCAAATTTATTAAAAATAAAAAAAAACTGAGAAATCACATGTACATAAGTATTCACAGCCTTTGCTCAATACTTTGTCGATGCACCTTTGGCAGCAATTACAGCCTCAAGTCTTTTTGAATATGATGCCACAAGCTTGGCACACCTATCCTTGGCCAGTTTCGCCCATTCCTCTTTGCAGAACCTCTCAAGCTCCATCAGGTTGGATGGGAAGCGTCGGTGCACAGCCATTTTAAGATCTCTCCAGAGATGTTCAATCGGATTCAAGTCTGGGCTCTGGCTGGGCCACTCAAGGACATTCACAGAGTTGTCCTGAAGCCACTCCTTTGATATCTTGGCTGTGTGCTTAGGGTCGTTGTCCTGCTGAAAGATGAACCGTCACCCGAGTCTGAGGTCAAGAGCGCTCTGGAGCAGGTTTTCATCCAGGATGTCTCTGTACATTGCTGCAGTCATCTTTCCCTTTGGATGAAAAACATCCCCACAGCATGATGCTGCCACCACCATGCTTCACTGTAGGAATGGTATTGGCCTGGTGATGAGCGGTGCCTGGTTTCCTCCAAACGTGATGCCTGGCATTCACATCAAAGAGTTCAATCTTTGTCTCATCAGACCAGAGAATTTTCTTTCTCATGGTCTGAGAGTCCTTCAGGTGCCCTTTGGCAAACTCCAGGCAGGCTGCCATGTGCCTTTTACTAAGGAGTGGCTTCCGTCTGGCCACTCTACCATACAGGCCTGATTGGTGGATTGCTGCAGAGATGGTTGTCCTTCTGGAAGGTTCTCCTCTCTCCACAGAGGACCTGTGGAGCTCTGACAGAGTGACCATCAGGTTCTTGGTCACCTCCCTGACTAAGGCCCTTCTTCCCCGATCGCTCAGTTTAGATGGCCGGCCAGCTCTAGGAAGAGTCCTGGTGGTTTTGAACTTCTTCCACTTACGGATGATGTAGGCCACTGTGCTCATTGGGACCTTCAAAGCAGCAGAAATTTTTCTATAACCTTCCCCAGATTTGTGCCTTGAGTCAATCCTGTCTCGGAGGTCTACAGACAATTCCTTTGACTTCATGCTTGGTTTGTGCTCTGACATGAACTGTCAACTGTGGGACCTTATATAGACAGGTGTGTGCCTTTCCAAATCAAGTCCAATCAACTGAATTTACCACAGGTGGACTCCAATTAAGCTGCAGAAACATCTCAAGGATGATTAGGGGAAACAGGATGTACCTGAGCTCAATTTTGAGCTTCATGGCAAAGGCTGTGAATACTTATGTCCATGTGCTATCTCAATTTTTTTATTTTTAATAAATTTGCAAAAATCTCAAGTAAACTTTTTTCATGTTGTCATTATGGGGTGTTGTGTGTAGAATTCTGAGGAAAAAAATGAATTTAATCCATTTTGGAATAAGGCTGTAACATAACAAAATGTGGAAAAAGTGATGTGCTGTGAATACTTTCCGGATGCACTGTATTTGTTTTTGGTCAGTCATTTAGGTTTCCATAAATTGTGTTGCCCCTAGTTTCAGAAATTTGTTTATTTTTTACCATGCCTTATGCTTCCTTAAGACATGGCACAAAAGTTTTAGAGCTTTATGCCTTTTTGAGTCTTTTTCTATTTTTTTTAGCCCTGCTTTCATTTTTGTACTATTTATAAAACACAGGACGAAGACACCGCCCAAGCCAGTCATTATTTTTACCACATAATTAGTAGGCAAAGTAAATAGTGTCTTGAACCACCTGGCAGATGTGTTGAAGAACTTTATATTTAGCACATAATTTAGGGGTGAAAACAAATTTTATAGCTCAAAAAATCTTTTTTTTTTTTTTAGCTTTGTCTTTTTGGTCATTGGCATAAAATGTATTTCAAGATCCCTTTGATGCTGGCTCACTATCCTTGGAATTTCACACAGGAAGGAATGAGCAGTAGGAAATATTTTCAGTTTTGGTCTGAGGTTTTCTTTAGAAAAGTGAGATTTCATGATTTTCAAAGATGAATTAGCAGATTAATAAACAAGCAGTAAAGAAACAGGAGGATTAGTAAGTACTTCAAATGTGTTCTTATTTGTTGGAAAACAGCTCAAAACGCTGTAATGAAAAAAAAAATTTTGGTCTTTCATAGCTGTCTTGAAGACATTTTTCACATTTCTTGGTGATATACATATTAACTGACAAAGCGCTACTGTTTCATAATAAAGTAATTTATATTTTCTATTTGCTATTGTATCACAATGAAAGAATTTTAAAATTTTCTTCAAACCTGATAATTAATTATATGTAATTATCATTATATCCTAAAATCATGTTGGTTAATCTTTGGTCAATTCCCTGTCCTTTTGAGAGTTCCTTTTTTCCATTGACACCAAAACTGCATATTGCATTACAAGCATTCTTCATTTCTGCAGTAGAAATATGGAGATGTAAAGATGCATTCATGCATGCATATTCTTTTTAAATACTCCCATTATCAATATGGCACATTATAATCTGATATTTTGATTTGATAGACTTTATTAATCCCAGAGGGAAAATTGTCTTTGATTTGAACTGCCAACCTTTCAGATACTATTGCAGATCTTTAGCCACAGGGACACCTCTGCTCCCAATTGGATCGATTTGCTGTTTGTGTCAAAAAAAGATGCACCTTAAGGACAGAAATAGTAAACATCTTCTCAGACAAAAGGGAAAGATATGGATACAAGAGTTATCGCTATACAAACACATTGACACCTAGCAAGAAGAGTAAATGGTGATCACAGTATTATGCATTTAATTTACTTCAATAAACATAAAGTTAAGAGATACAGATAGCTACATATACAGACATCGCTTTAAAAACTATGGACCTAAAAATTACATGACATGATCAAGCAAAAAGCAAATGGAGAGATGACTGTAAAGTAAGGTTCTATCTGTTAATGGCTAATCAGTTATGTATTCCAAAAATTAGTTTTTAGAATTGATGGCAAACAGCACTTTAGACAACTAACAGACCACAATTTTTTTGATATTGTATGAGATGTGAGGTGTTATTTAATAAGTTCACTCACATTCGGTTGAGTCTTTACTAGCAGGGACAAGGTTATATCTGTAATACTGATGAAATGTGTTAAACAAACCTTACCAATTGCTCAAAATGCTGATCTTACATTAGCTGGGATAAGTAATATTATTAAAATGAATATTCTTGTCTGACACCCTATCTAGCCCTGTGCATAAGTTCTGTTGGAATAAGTAGTGGCCCCCTGCAATCCTGAACTGGATAAAGCAATTTGAGAATGAGAGGACATGATGATATTCTTCCAAAACTTTTATATCTTTTCCATTGCATTACTAAATAAATTAATTCTTCTTTAAACTTGTTTAAAAACTGGACGCAATTGTAATTTGTTTCATCTGGAATGCAAAGTGACCATGGAATTAAAAATCAAAACAAAATCTCTTCAGAGATCCAAAACAAAGTGGGCCATTGCATTAACTAATGTTCAGTTACTACCAGGTCACAAATATGCATACTGTTAGAATAATTAATAAGGGGTGAGTGTTCCAAAAATCAATGACTCTTAATGGTTAACAAGAATCTTTGTAAAAGATTTATGTAATATACAAGCTACTTTCCCATGGGATTCCCAAACTCCTCTAAATTGACAAGTTTATGAGGGAGTTTAAAGTGCTGCTCTGTTAGCTTGGCCCCTGTAGTCACATACAAAAAACAAACATAAGTCATTTGAAAAATTGTCGGATAGAAACATTTTCATTTTGTGGTGCATATTGTTGTCCTTTGTTGTGATGATATGTAATAAACTTGTGAATAATAATAATATGAAATAAGTATAACATCATTATTTATAAACCAAACAAGATAAAGCATGTAAATAAGCACAATGTCAAGAATAAAAAAGAAATGGCAAACACTGAAATGAATAA
Organism: Erpetoichthys calabaricus; assembly: GCF_900747795.2. Classification (NCBI taxonomy): domain Eukaryota; kingdom Metazoa; phylum Chordata; class Cladistia; order Polypteriformes; family Polypteridae; genus Erpetoichthys; species Erpetoichthys calabaricus. The sequence goes on from NC_041395.2 coordinate 179,699,659, forward strand.
TACACTTTCTAATAAAGAGCTTGTCCATTTTGTATATGACAGCAGTTCATCATTGTTTATTAAGGTACACAGATGCATTTTCAAAAGCAAGAAAAAGCGAAACGAGACACAGAAATGCATAAAGTGCCTGCACATCACAACCTAATGTTACTCTCTTCCAGACACACAGACATTACATCAACAGCCTGGTGGCAATATGCAATTTGCTTGTGTATATATTTGATGTGTTTAATCAGCAATTTTTCCACAAGCCTTAAATGAAGAAAATACATTCCATTATGTATTAAGAAATGCTTTGTTACTTTGAACGGTGGACAGGGTGTTTTTATTCATAAAAATATAGGGAGCAAGTCAAGTGCAATGGAATGAAAACAAATTATTTTAATTAGGAAATTGTAAGCAAAATAATTAGGCAGTGAAAATGCCCTGCCTATTACCCACATCAGTGTGGTATAAACCCTTTGCCCTAAGATAAAGAAATTTGGCATTTCCAGCCCTGATAGCCCCTTATAGCACATACAATTACTACAGTATAGCAAGGCTTAGGTGAATATCTGATGACAACTTTTGATTTATAAAGACCATACAGCTATTTCTATGCCACCAGAATGTGGTTGTCTAATGTGCTGTTTTGTATTGTTCTTTAGCCACTGTCTAAGGGTTAGTTACAGGGCTCAACAGCCATGCATGAATGGGATACTCACTATGACCAAGGAGTCACCCACAAACACACTTTCACTTTCTTGTGTTCCAATACAATGCTGAATTGACCTATAGATGAAGACAATGTGGGTCCACCCTGGTGACTTTGCCACATATCGTGTTGGAGAAACTCAGAAAGCAATAATAAGACACCATGCCAAATTAAAGAAAGTCATCAAATCTACACCTTCCCATGGGCTCATCACCTATGGGAGGGGCCAAGGAGGTCGGGGGCAGTGTGAGTTGGGTGGTGGCCGAAGGCTGGGACCTTGGTGGTCCGATCCTCGGCTACAGAAGCTGGCTCTTGGGACGTGGCTCTTGGGACGTGGAATGTCTTTCTTTGAAGGGGAAGGAGCCTGAGCTAGTGCGCAAGGTCGAGAGGTTCCGGCTAGATATAGTTGGGCTCACCTCGACGCACAGCTTGGACTCTGGAACTAATCTCCTTGAGAGGGGCTGGACTCTCTACCACTCTGGAGTTGCCCCCGGTGAGTGGCACTGAGCGGGTGTAGGCATAATTATTGCCCCCCAACTTGGAGCCTGTACGTTGGGGTTTACCCCGGTGGACGAGAGGGTAGCCTCCCTCCGCCTTCAGGTGGGGAGACGGGTCCTAACTGTTGTTTGTGCATATGCACCGAACAGCAGTTTGGAGTACCCGCCCTTTTTGGAGTCCCTGGACGGGGTGCTAGAGGGCATACCTTCTGGAGACTCCATCGTACAGCTGGGAGACTTCAATGCTCACGTGGGCAATGACAGTGAGACCTGGAAGGGCGTGATTGGGAAGAATGGCACCACCGATCTGAACCCGAGTGGTGTTTTGTTATTGGACTTCTGTGCTCGTCATGGATTGTCCATAACGAACACAATGTTCAAGTATAGGGGTGTTCATATGTCCACTTGGCACCAGGACGCCCTAGGCCTCAGTTCGATGATCGACTTTGTGGTCGTGTCGTCGGACTTGCGGCCACATGTCTTGGACACTCGGGTGAAGAGAGGGGTGGAGCTGTCAACTGATCACCACCTGGTGGTGAGTTGGCTTCGATGGTGGGGGAGGATGCCGGTCAGGCCTGGTAGGCCCAAACGTGTTGTGAGGGTCTGCTGGGAACATCTGGCAGAGCCCCCTGTTAGAAGTAGCTTCAACTCCCACCTCCGGCAGAACTTCGACCATGTCCTGAGGGAGGTGGGGGACATTGAGTCCGAATGGGCCATGTTCCGTGCCTCTATTGTTGAGGCGGCTGACCAGAGCTGTGGCCGTAAGATGGTCGGTGCCTGTCATGACGGCAATCCCCGAACCCGTTGGTGGACACCGGCGGTGAGGGATGCTGTCAAGCTGAAGAAGGAGTCCTACAGAACCCTTTTGTCCTGTGGGACTCTGGAGGCAGCTAATAGGTACTGGCAGGCCAAGCGGAATGCGGCTTTGGTGGTTGCTGAGGCAAAAACTTGGGCATGGGAGGAGTTTGGGGAGGCCATGGAGAACGACTTTTGGACGGCTTCGAGGAGATTCTGGTCCACCGTCCGGTGTCTCAGGAGGGGGAAGCAGTGCAGTGTCAACACTGTATATGGTGGGGATGGTGCGCTGCTGACCTCGACTCGGAACGTTGTGGGTCAGTGGGGGGAGTACTTTGAAGACCTCCTCAATCCCAGTAACATGCCTTCCAATGAGGAAGCAGAGCCTGGGGACTCGGAGGTGGGCTCCCCCATCTCTGGGACTGAGGTCACCGAGGTGGTCAAAAAAACTCCTTGGTGGCAGGGCCCTGGGGGTGGATGAGATACGCCCAGAGTTCCTCAAAGCTCTGGATGTTGTAGGTCTGTCTTGGTTGACACGTCTCTGCAACATCACATGGACATCAGGGACAGTGCCTCTGGATTGGCAGACTTGGGTGGTGGTCCCCCTCTTTAAGAAGGGGGACCGGAGGGTGCGTTCCAACTACAGAGGGATCACACTCCTCAGCCTCCCTGGAAAAGTCTATTCGGAGGTTCTGGAGAGGAGGGTCCGTCAGATAATCAAACCTCAGATTCAGAAGGAACAGTGTGGTTTTCGTCCTGGTCACGGAACAGTGGACCAGCTCTACACCTTTAGCAGAGTCCTGGAGGGTGCATGGCAGTTCGCCCAACCAGTCTACATGTGTTTTGTGGACTTGGAAAAGGCGTTCAACCGTGTCCCTCGGGGAATCCTGTGGGGGGGTGCTCCGGGAGTATGGGGTACCGGACCCCCTGATAAGGGCTGTTCGGTCCCTGTACAACCGGTGTCAGAGCTTGGTCCACATTGCCAGCAGTAAGTTTCCAGTGAGAGTTGGACTCCGCCAGGGCTGCCCTTTGTCACCGATTCTGTTCATAACTTTTATGGACAGAATTTCTAGGCGCAGCCAGGGTGTTGAGGGGGTCCGGTTTGGTGGACTCAGGATTGGGTCACTGCTTTTTGCAGATGATGTTGTCCTGTTTACTTCATCAGGCCGTGATCTTCAGCTCTCTCTGGATTGGTTCGCAGCTGGGATGGGAATCAGCACCTCTAAATCCGAGACCATGGTCCTCAGCCGTAAAAGGGTGGAGTGCCCTCTAAGGGTTGGGAGCGAGGTCCCAAGTGGAGAAGTTCAAGTATCTCGGGGTCTTGTTCACGAGTGAGGGAAGAATGGAGCGTGAGATCGACAGGCGGATCGGTGCGGCGTCCGCAGTGATGCAGGCTCTGCATCGGTCTGTCGTGGTGAAAAAGGAGCTGAGCCATAAGGCAAAGCTCTCAATTTACCAGTCGATCTATGTTCCTACCCTCACCTATGGTCATGAGCTTTGGGTAGTGACCGAAAGAACGAGATCACGAATACAAGCGGCTGAAATGAGTTTCCTCCGCAGGGTGTCTGGGCTCTCCCTTAAAGATAGGGTGAGAAACTCGGTCATCCGGTCGGGGTTCAGAGTAGAGCTGCTGCTCCTCCGCATCGAGAGGAGTCAGATGAGGTGGCTCGGGCATCTGATCAGGATGATGCCTCCTGGACGCCTCCCTGGTGAGGTGTTCTGGGCACGTCCAACCGGGAGGAGGCCCCAGGGAAGACCCAGGACACGCTGGAGAGACTATGTCTCCCGGCTGGCCTGGGAATGCCTCGGGATTCTCCCATAAGAGCTAGAAGAAGTGGCCGGGGAGAGGGAAGTCTGGGCATCTCTGCTCAAGCTGCTGCCCCCGCGACCCGACCTTGGATAAACGGAAGAGGATGGATGGATGGATGGATGGATGGATGGATGGATGGATGGATGGATGGATGGATGGATCAAATCTACACCTTTTAATAATCATCTTGTGAATTACATCATTTGAAAAAAAGTTGGAAATTTCAAGCTGAGAAACATATACCGTAAATGAGGAATAATGAGTCTGAAGATGACACTCATTACTACACCTTTATGTTGCTGGTAGAAGTGGTTGTTAAACACAAAGTAGTTCCAATAAAAAGCAAGAGCAGTAACTTTAACTAAAATGTCCATCAAATCTAATGTCACCAACAGATTTTTAACTGTGTATGTCAAAATATGTATCCAATAAATGAAATCTGCAAAGAACTAATTATAAGATCATGAAAGATTTACAAAATCAGTAATATGAAAATCAATAAACTGTGTATGAGGTTGTAATAAAGAATGGTTAGCAGAAACAATCAGTGCCCAGGTGGATTATGTACATATTAAAGCATCTCAGGAAGAAGATAAAATATCTGGATGTTGAACAAAAATGTGTTATCAAAGACTTAATTAAACTACACATTTGTGGAGTGATTTTTTTTAAAGTTCCTAACACTTTGAGCCCTTTCATTTATATATTTTGTGGTATCCATTATGCCAATAGCACTACCTTTGCTGGCCTGTCTAATAGTAATAGATGAGTCATTTTTAAGCATATGCAGAGAAGTGGGCTCTGCCATAGAGATGTTATAGAAATGGCTCATTTGCTTATTTTCCTTAATGTGTTCAATATCTCTAGTAATCAGGTTGCAAAAGGTATCAATAGGAAAGTGAAAGGGACATTAAAGGAGGAGTTAAAAGGAATGGATTCTCCTCTTATCCTAAAAGAAGGCATATACCGTATATACTCGAATATAAGCCGAGTTTTTCAGCACCCAAAATGTGCTGAAAAACGTTACCCTCGGCTTATATTCGAGTCAGGTCCCGCTGCCCCCGCCAACCCGACAGAAAGCTGGAGTGTACACAGAGAGAGAGAGAGAGAGACAGACAGACAGACGGACGAGAAAGAGACACACATGCACACACACGCGCGCAAGAGCAAGCGAGCGAGCAAGACACACATGCGCGCAAGAGACACACACGGGCGAGAGAGACACACATGCGTGCCAGAGAGAGACACGCGCGCGCTTGTGAGAGAGAGCGAGCAAGAGAGATACCATATTGTTTTTGTTGACCTTCTTCTCCACTTACGGAGCTAGTTTACTGTTTTTCTTTGAAATAAATACTCAAAAACATTTAACCAACTGATGCCTCAATTAATGTACGGTAATTTTATTGGTATTTATTTGATTATCGAAACTTACCAGTAGCTGCTGCATTTCCCACCCTAGGCTTATACTCGAGTCAATAAGTTTTTCCAGTTTTTGTAGGTAAAATTAGGTACCTCGGCTTATATTCAGGTCGGCTTATACTCGAGTATATACGGTAAGTGGATTTTATTAAAAAATTTAGAATAGTTCAATACATGTCTGAAATGAGAAATATTTGGAAGTTGAAGTAAAAGATAGACTGTTCAGATACAGATAATGGCCATTGGGTGATATATGAGGATAAACCTCATGTTTTTTTTGGTTTGGGGTACAGTATGTTAGGGATGGTTGTGGGGAGGGACCTGTCCGATCTGACTATTATTTGATCTAAAATGGATGACTAAGAATCAATAGACATAGAATCACTAGAGAAACATGATGAACCAGAGGTAGAGAATGAAAACTATCAAGTTGATTAGAGTTACGAGTGGCATGGGGTTTAAAATTATACTACCTTAGTTAGGGTACAAATTGCAATTTGCTGACTAGTTAGTTTGATTTCATTCATTCATTGTGATTCGTTGTAGTGGTGACTACTGTAGATGCATGTAATATGTGTATTAGGTTAAATGGCAAGCCAAAAGTTTTCCTGTATGAATGTGAGTGTTTGAAAATGTGTAAGGCTGTTTTTCATGGGATGGACATGCGCCCAATGGATATGATTCTTCTAGTTGTACATGTTTATTACTTTCTTCATATAAATGCATGTGTGTAGGTTTTCCAGTTTTTAAAAGGTTGCCTTCTGGTATGTCATCATTATTCAATAAAATGATGTTATAGTTCATTTCTTATTCTGCATTCAAGGAGTTAATGTAATATTGGATTTCAACAGCGATTTGAAGGTCACATTAGGAGGTGTTTCTCATTGATTCCAGTACATAATCAGGAGAAGAGTTTTGTTAATACCGTATCTCTTCTTCTTTACTTAAAAGTTAAAGCAAAACATCTCAAAACATGAAATGACTGTTTTGACTTCATTCTCTTTTCAATTATCTTTATTGCAGTACAGAGGCTTTCAGTCCTGAACGAGGAGCACGTGATGGTGCCACCAAGGTGATGATTGTGGTAACAGATGGAGAATCGCATGATGGAGAAGAGCTGCCAGAGGCACTGTCTGAATGTGAGAAACGAAACATAACACGATATGCCATTGCTGTAAGTGTTCTCAACAAAATTGAGCCCTACACAAGTCCAAGTTATTGATGAAGTGGAAAGATGTAGTTGCAGAAGACACTCTGCTGCTTTTACACCATGTAAATTTACAGTATTAGAAATCTCCACAAGTGTTGTAGTACAGCGCTAACTCATTCACTACAGCTTTATTACTGGCAAATATCAAGAAATAAAAAATGAATGAAAATTAATGAAATGAAAATAACAATCTCTTTAAATTGTATATCCGGTTAACCAAACCCAGGGGTGGGAGAGTGAAGTGAGCAGCCTAGTATATCTTTAATGATGAAATATTGACTCAGTATTACAGCTATGATTTCTATTATTTAAAGAAATTTTAATAAAGTAATTTATGAAAGCAATATTGTAAATCATTCCAGAGGAAAGTTCAAATTTGGATACACTCAATGGGTTCCTACCAGCTCAATAAAATTCTCAAAAAAATCTAATGCAATAAAAATTAGGTAAAAATTAGAAATGTATTTCCTAAAAAGCAGTTTTCAGAAAATTAGATTAAGTGATGAAGCATATAACAGGTAAAACAGGGTATGCACTCACTCAAACACTGAGTTAGCTCCTGCCAACACTGTGGAAACCTTATGAAGGGGTGCATACAAAAAATCCAAACAAAAAACATTTTATTTGGTTTTAACAGAAATACTCCCAAATCTTTAGCCATTCTGACAGCTAAAATTATAAACATCACAGACATTTATGAGTACTTCTGCCCAAAACCTAAACTATGAAGCCATTCTAAATTTACTTTAGATTTATTGGCTAAATTGGACTAAAAGCTGCACAGCCGAGTTAATACATTTTTGGAGAATACAATTTAAAAGTTATGTTCTTCACACTGGATAGAACTTGGCTTTTGGGTTGTACATAAAGGGTTTTGGTTGAAATGTACTGGTAAAAAGGAAGCTGACACAGAGAGCAATGTGTATGGATTGAAAAAAATAGTCAAATAAAAATTTTATGAGTGATGACCAGTAGAAAAGGACATGGTCAAATAACAGGCAAGGATCGATAACGGAAATCAGAAAGAGTCTGCAAAGTCATATCGCTAGCCAAATACCAAAGTAAAAAATTCCAGAGCTAGTTTCTTTTGTCAAGAGTTGCAAAATTAAGAGTTATAAGTACCACTTTAATTATTCAATCTCGGATAATCCAGGAATGCAAGCAATAACTTTTACATGGTTGTGTCAATGATGTGACCTGTCATGCACTCCAAGTACATTATGGGATACATTGCCACAGCAAAGACCATGTAAACCATTCCAAAATGACATCTGTGGCAAAAACAGAATGGTGGTGAAAACACAATGGAAAAACTACAATCTAATTAAATCCAATTAAAAACCATATTAAGTCCATTAACCAAGAAATTTAGCTAATAGCTAAATTTAGGTAATAGCTAAATTCAAAAACAAAACAGTAACAGTCAAAAAGGCCAAACTTACAAAGGGAACAATAAGGAGTTTTGGGGGTGACATTGTAAACTGTAAATGCCACACAATTAAACTATGCAATAGGTGCCTTAAATAAGGCCTTCAGGTCATACCTGAAAGTCCTAAATACATAACCATTATGTTACAAATAACACAAAAAACAAACAAGGGAGTCAGGGAAAATTATAAAAAGGACAAAAAACAAAAATGGCTAAAAGGCAAAAACAGACGCTTTACAGCACTACTGTCACAATAAATGACAATGTCATGATCCTGCATAGACAACATAGGACATATACATTGTTTGATGTAAATATTACAGATGTTGGAAAAATTAAAACAATATTTAGTTAATCAACAATATGTGACCTGAGCATAATGTTTTTGGACTAAACTGCAGCTATGGTTACAGCTCATGCATATGCTGTACCCTGTATATGTATTTTGCCTTTATAACAGTGTCCAAGTTTCAAAGAGGACATTTCAATTCAATTCAGTCTGTTTTTGTATGTGCGGGCTCAGAGTGCTGTTACAGGTTCTTAGGTAAATGCAAGTGTATACTGTATTTTACAAATTACTATAAATACAAAATTAGTACACAAAAATAAACAGATTTGTTAAAACACACATAAAACAAATTAAAAACTGATTAACACATATGGAAATCAACTATATCTGTCCATTAAGTAACTGTTGAACTATGGCCAGTTAAAAATGGAAAAGAGAAAAACAAAAACTCCAGTTAACAGCAACAATGGAGAAAATAAACCTGTGAGGGGTCCAAGCTCAATTGTAAGAGAGACAGTCGAAGGCAAAATCACACACAGTCACAGTCCTAAAGACCTCAGCCAACTAGCTGCCCACCCCCTCCTTGGCATTCTATACTTGAGTCTGTACTGGGCCGTCCAATCTGATGACAGAATCTTTCCATCCAATGATTCCAAGGCTCCCAGCATCTGAGATGACATTTATATGGGCAGGAGAACAGCTTGGCAATAGAGCAGTTCCACTGCTAAGTTCAACATCAGGATACAGAGAAGAGAAACAGAATAGCTTTTGGGCTTTGTAATTGAAAGCTCGACATCCCACTGTTATTTTATTAATCCTTGTAATCTTGAGTAGGCCATTGTCTTACAATCTCAATGCACTCTCTTCTCTGTAAGTAATGACACTCTGGTCTGTAAGTAATGATAAGTTCCATCCATCCATCCATCCTCTTCCGCTTATCCGAGGTCGGGTCGCGGGGGCAGCAGCTTGAGCAGAGATGCCCAAACTTCCCTCTCCCCGGCCACTTCTTCTAGTTCTTCTGGGGGAATCCCAAGTCATTTCCAGGCCAGCCGAGAGACATAGTCTCTCCAGCGTGTCCTGGGTCTTCCCTGGGGCCTCCTCCCGGTTGGATGTACCCGGAACACCTCACCAGGGAGGCATCCAGGAGGCATCATCCTGATCAGATGCCCGAGCCACCTCATCTGACTCCTCTCGATGCGGAGGAGCAGCAGCTCTACTCTGAACCCCGACCAGATGACCGAGTTTCTCACCCTATCTTTAAGGGAGAGCCCAGACACCCTGCGGAGGAAACTCATTTCAGCCGCTTGTATTAGTAGCAATTAGTAGCAAACAACATTAGACTTCTTAACCCAGGAGTAAACATTTTCAGCAAGAGCATAATTACACCTCTCACCATTTCATGGGGCAGCACGGTGGCTCAGTGGTAGCGCTGCTGCGTCGCAGTAAGGAGATCAGGGTTCGCTTCTTCCAGGTGCTCCGGTTTCCTCCCACAGTCCAAAGACATGCAGGTTAGGTGCATTGGCGATCCTAAATTGTCCCTAGTGTGTGCTTGGTGTGTGTGTGTGTGTGCCCTGTGGTGGGCTGGTGCCCTGCACAGGGATTTGTTCCTGCCTTGCACCCTGTGTTGGCTGGGATTGCATCCAGCAGACCCCCGTGACCCTGTGTTAGGATATAGCGGGTTGGAAAATGACTGACTGACTGACTGACTGACCATTTCATGGGAACACCTCTTATCTCTCCTGTTGATATCCCTTCCCCTACCTTTTGATATTGATTGGCCCTTTGATTACATGTAGCATTGGCAAGATAAGCTTCAAGCAAACTCTTCATGAAATGTAATGTGTTTGCTTTGCTTTCAGTGAAGGCGGGTTCAGCATAAGATCTAATGGATATGAATTAAAATGTAGTACACCTTTATATTGCTTTTCAAATTGGCTGGAATATTACATGTAACAATGAAATGTAATGGATCATTTAATTGATTTATTTTTCTTTAACTTCAGTATAACACAAAAAGGTCCCAAAATTAAATCCACCAGCGTAAAAAGGCTTTGCATTTTATTGGCTTGCATTTAACTTTGGCACAGGTTATCCTCCATACCAGACTGAGCCAAGTGAAATTAATCATTTAGGTCTTACAGTAATCAAAATAATATTTATTATCAAGAAACCTGCTGTAGTTCAACCCTGATGCTATGTTTCAGAGCAAACTTTTTGTCACCCTCAAAACACACATTTTACAAACATAACAATCATAGTCATAAGTGCTAGCCTGGTCTAACAGCTATCTTTTTCCAATATTACAGAATTAAAAACTGAGTAATGAAAACTGTTTAAATCTATACTATTATGGGTATAAACTTAAAAAAATCAACATGAGCAAAACAACAATTGAGCAGTAAATCTAACTGGCCTGTTCTAACTGATACTGACCATGCTTCTCTTCAGTGGCCGCTGAGCACACGCAATCCTTGGGGCCGGACAGCAAGGGGCAAGGAGAAGCCTCGCCGGCAGCCACGATACCCAGGCCACCCTTCTTCATCTGGACTGAATGACAGCAAGGTCAGTCCTCCTGAAGGATGCTGCAGACTCCACAGGTGCATTCACTGTGAGCCTTCCCATCCCCATGAGAGGACCCTCATTGGAGACTCTGCTAGGACATCAAGAAGCAAGGGCAACGCTGGACAGAAACCAGAGGATCTTAGAGAAAAGAAGAAAAAGGAAAGGAAGAGCTCTGATCAGCCTCTAAATTCAGACAAGCCACCTAACAAGATGGTTAGTCCATGTACTGTGACCATGGTAATCAATGAACTGTCTATAATGGATGGACATTGATGGGAAATGGTCCATGGACAGAGCCATTATGACTGTTTGATTTTTTTTTTTTGCTGAAATTTTGTTATTGACCATCAACCATCTCTATTCAGAATTATACCAAGGAAAAGAGCTACTGTAATCTCCAGATTTTAAAGTGACTGACTGCAAAAGTCTATCTTCAGTCATTAGTTTATTCAACAATATAATTTTAGTTACATAAATATCTGAAAAGTACATGCATTTTCTGTTGTTCTAATCTTCTTCATTTACCCCTGTTTTGTCTCACCACTTCCAATTACATAGGTTCTTGGACACTATATTCGAAGACAGCAAGACCCAGAGACGTTCATCAATGAAATAAAATACATTGCAAGTGACCCTGATGAAAAGTATTTCTTTAATGTAACAGATGAAGCAGCACTCAATGACATTGTGGATGCCCTGGGAGATCGCATCTTCAGCCTGGAAGGTCAGTGAAAAACAGCTTTTTGATGCAAAGTTTGGAGAGTTGAATGAAGCACACAATAAATAGGTTTGTGTCAATTAAGTTTTACCTAGTAATGCACCATGTTCTTTTTTAGGCAATGATAGAAGTTGAGTAAATAAATGGTCCATAACAAACCAGCAATTGTCACCTCTGACCATTACCAAAAAAAATCAGATGACTTGTGTCTGAATTTCCAGGTTTGAAAAACAGAAGCCAGCTAAGAATGGAGAAGATCTGGAGAAAAGGTTCCATAAATTTTTGAGGCTGGACAGTCTAGAATTATCAAGTTTGTGAGGGTGACTTTAAGAAATGGCCTTAGGATAACATCTTTGTAGAAGTTAAAGCCGACACATCCTTCTTGAACTGGATGGCATTGATTTTATATTTTCTGACACAATAAAATAACATCACTGCTCAGTTAGGTGACTAAATATTATCGTTCTGACTCAAATAAAAAGCTGAATCTTTCTGCCTGGGTGCTTGACTAGTCGCCTAATGTTGTGCTATAAATGGTAGGCATTTTCTGTATTACCGGCACATGACAATGCAGTTTTATATGTAATGTTTATTTTAATTTCACATCGCATACACACATAATTTACTTGTGTTTGTTTGTATAGATAGGCTGCTATATGTTGATTATAACTATCCATTAATCCATTATTTCCTAAGCTCCTCATCCATGATCACAGTGTTAACCTTTTCACCATAATGTCACTTTTGATAAAAATAAATTCAACAAAACAAGTAGTGTTGGTGCATTTAATAACATCACCTGCTTTGAAATCAGCAGAACCTAGTTAATTATGATTACTGTAGAGAGTATTTATTTACCATTAACTTAATCAGCTAAAATACTAAAAAAGTAACTGCTTGAACGTCTGAGGGTTTAATTGTAACTAGCCAACCCGCGGCGTAGCATACGCCGCATAATTATGTATTGATGGGTGAACACTTCCTGAACGACACAGTTGTCCAAATGGGGTGGGTTTGTGGATACCACTGTGAGTGAATGAAAAGATAGACCTCTGGAGAGAGCAACATATAATTGTCCGTGACTGAAACCGGGATCGTCTGTGATGAAGAAGGCCACGCTGGTGAAAGTTACTTCGTCGGTAGGGATAAGTGTCAGTAGGCCCTACTTGTAGATTAAGGTGTAGCGAGTCTTCGTTGTTGACGCTTAATATAGCTTGCGTACTGAGATGTTACGGAGTCACAGTTGAGAAACACTTTGTTAATGTCTTTTAAGCACAGGGGAAAAATGAACATGTGAAACATCCGTATAATGTAATAAGCCACCAAGAAAAGTAACATTGCACTAATGCTATCTACGACCCGATCTCTGTAAACAGAAGTGATAAGAAAATCGAGTCTGGTGTATTCTTTAACTGCCTTGTGGCGCTGTAGTTGTGCTGCTGCTTTGCAGTAAGGAGACAGTGGAAGATTGTAGTTTCGCTTCCCGGTTCCTCTTTGTGTGGATAGCGCTTTGAATACTGAGAACACCGCTATATCAATGTAATGAAGTATTAACAGGAAATTGTCTTCATGTAATAGTAAAAGGCAAATTTTCCGCAACAAACAAACTGTTTTACACGCTGCATACCAACCCGCGGCGTAGTATACGCCGCATAATCACGCTGCCTTTTAAATGTTTTTTAAGCAGAGGGAAAAAAATGAACATTTGCAAAATCCGTAACGCTGCTTTCAGTAAGTACAATGCACACGCGTTTAATTTGTCGGCCACTTTTTGCCAGCCATCTTTTCTGGTTTGGGCTGCTTGTGCAGTGTTACCGCTTGTGCATATTAAATCTTGAAATCCTTCGAGTAACTAATTAACTAACACCCACCCACCCAGCTTGTGTGAAAAAATGCGCCCATACTTTCATAATTTTGTTGCAGCCTATAGTGGAGTCAGGCACAGAGAAGGTCAGCTGCTGAGAGAGCGTCTCGACTGTTGCAGGGCCTGCATCGGTGAAGCAGGTGAGACGCTAATGAAACAGAGGCACAGGGCTTATTGGTTTTTAAAGACTGCTTCCTTCATTGTGTTTTAACCTCAGTTTTAAAGGATTGTTTTAAGGATCCCATGGGATACCCCTCACAAACTGTTTTAGACGCTGCATTCAGCAATTCACATCCGCGACAAACATGCCTCTTCTTACATGGTCCTGCCGCGTCCACCTTCGTTCTCAAAGCATACACGCCGCCTGGTCATGTGCCCGCTCACAAGAGCAACTCACAGAGACCTGCCCACCAACTCTAAGACCATGGCATGTAAAACAGTTTGTGATGGTGGTGCGTGCGTCATAACCGAAAAGAATAATGAAAAGTCAACGTGGCTCAGAGGTGCATGTGGACTGCTAGCACAGATGAAAGCGACTTACGGGGTGGTCGGTGAGTTGGTGCGTGCGGGCACATGTGCAGGCAGTGGGAATGCCTAGAGAGCGAGGGTGAACGTGGGCCGGGGAATAAGGAGTGTTGGTGGGCGGGGAAACGTTTTTCGTGTTTCTGCAGGACCATCTAAGAAGACACATGTTTGTCGCGGATGCAAATTGCTGTATGTAGCGTGTAAAACAGTTTGCGATGTTGCACGCGGTCGTGCGTCGTAACCGAAAAGTCAACGTGGCTCAGAGCTGCATGTGGACTGTAGCACAGACAAACAGAAATGACGGCGTGTTTTCCGAGGCGTCGCATCCGAGTTGGTGGGCGTGACTGTGTGAGTTTTCGTCGTATCCAATGGTCTTAAAGTTGGTGAGCGTGGCTCCATCCTGCATGCTTTCATTGGTGTCTTGCCCTCTCTGGCAGCGGCTTAGAGAATCTATATATGGCTCCTTCCTGCGTGCTTTCATGGGTGTCTTGCCCGCTCTGGCGGCGGCTTAGAGAATTATATATATAGATAATGATGTGAGAAAAGCAGTAATCACCTTGTCTAATTTGCCTGAATTAGCCAAATAGCACAGTACAGTTTTCTTTTTAACAATGGAGATTGCTTGAGAATGAATTGACTATTTTGAGTTTTCCAGTGTTGCTGTGCTAGTTCTCACACCAGTAGCTACTGCATTTACTCATTACATCAGCTTTTCACTGAGTTTTACATTGGATGAGTAACTGTTCATACATTGTGTATCTGCACATAATTTTTTTTTTGAAGTAGGATTGTGTTTCTTCACAAGAGGAACATTGTAGCCAAATCTCCACAAAGTTAAATAAGCACATTGTTGACTTTTGTGTTGAGATGTTTAATTTTTACACCTTCAGTAGATGAGACTGTGCAGATGAATCAGGCGTGCACAAGAAAACTCTGAAGGCTGTAAAGGTTTGTTGTCAAAATATGTCTAAAGACCAGATCAGATTTTGCCTCTTTCTTATGTCCTCTGACAGTCAGCAATACAAGAAAACTTGTTGGACTTCTGGTAGTTACACACTTATTTCCACAGTCTATTTTTGACTGAAAAATGTTCAGAATTAACAAAAAAAAAAGTAAAATATCTTCCATAGATGTCATACATATGTTATGTTTATTTTCTTAATAATATTATTAATTTTCAACATTATTTTGTGTATTACTAGCAGGACATTGCATAATTAAAAACAACTTTTTTGTAGAACAATGTTGCTTCACCCTGAACCATCCATCCAGTCCAAAAGAAAAGGCTAAAAGATAGTTTATTAACATTACACAAGTGGCAAAATATTAATTAGCTGATTATTAACTTCTCCAGGCATATACTGTACAATGAGCTGAGGATGGCAAAACAAAATGCTTTTCTAAGCATTATGATCAAGATTTGTATTAATTTTGTCTCAAAGTTGGTTTGCCTATGTTGTGTTCAAATACTGGAAACTTTTATAAGTAATCTGATATGGCAACAATTGCTGTTGAGAGTCTCATCCTGCATTACTTGTTAAACATACAACCTTTCAAGTCTACACATTGCAGTACAACTTACCCCTTTATATCACAAATGTTATCAGGTAAATTAACTGAATGTTCAATGATCTGACATTACTACATCTGTCTCATTTTCTTCCCTAACCATTTAAAAGTACTGCAGAATTCTGAAGTTCAATTTTGAATGCAAGGTTTGATGTAAATTATTAAGTAATAGAATGTGTATTTTATAATTAATACATATTTACACTTAAGTTGGGAAAATCCAAACTTTTATTTTTATTCATACTTGGGTATAGTAAAGATTAACTGTATTTGGAAAAAATAAAGATAAGCTCATATTTTCCTTTGATTTTTTTGTCCTCATATATATATATATATATATATGTATACAGTATATATATACAGTACTGTGCAAAAGCTTTAGGCAGGTGTGAAAAAATGCTGTAAACAAAGAATGCTTTTAGAAATATAAATAATGATTGTTTATTGTTATCAATTTACAAAATGCAAAGTGAGTGAACAAAAGAAAAATCTAAATCAAATCAATATTTGGTGCTACTACCTTTTGCCTTCAAACCAGCATCAATTCTTATAGGTACACTTGCACAAAGTCAGGGATTTTGTAGGATTATAATCAGGTGTATGATCAACCAATTATACCAAACAGGTGCTAATGATCATCAATGTCACACATAGGTTGAAACACAGTCATTAACTGAAACAGAAACAGCTGTGTAGGAGGCTTAAACTGGGTGAGGAACAGCCACACTCTGCTACCAAGGTGAGGTTGTGGAAGACAGTTTCATGGCATGGCAGGATTGAGCACAGCAACAAGACACAAGGTCTTGCATCAGCAAGGTCTCTCCAATAAGATGCTGCAGATGTTCTATCAGGCGGTTGTGGCGAGCGCCCTCTTCTACGCGGTGGTGTGCTGGGGAGGCAGCATTAAGAAGAAAGACGCCTCAAGCCTGGACAAACTGGTGAGGAAGGCAGACTCTATAGTTGGCATGGAGCTGGACAGTTTAACATCTGTGGCAGGGAGACGGGCGCTTAGCAGGCTCCTATCAATTATGGAGAATCCACTGCATCCACTAAATAGTGTCATCTCCAGACAGAAGAGCAGCTTCAGCGACAGACTGTTGTCACTATCCTGCTCCACTGACAGACTGAGAAGATCGTTCCTCCCCCAAACTATGCGACTCTTCAATTCCACCCGGGGGGGGTAAACGTTAACATTATAAAAAGTTATTGTCTGTTTTTACCTGCATTATTATCAATCTTTAATTTAATATTGTTTTTTTGTATCAGTATGCTGCTGCTGGAGAATGTGAATTTCCCCCTGGGATCAATAAAGTATCTATCTATCTATCTATCTATCTATCTATCTATCTATCTATCTATCTATCTATCTATCTATCTATCTATCTATCTATCTATCTGTCTGTCTGTCTGTCTGTCTGTCTGTCTGTCTGTCTGTCTGTCTGTCTGTCTATCAGACAAAGATTTCAAAGCAGACTGGGGTTTCAAGATGTGCTGTTCAAGCTCTTTTGAAGAAGCACAAAGAAACAGGCAACGTTGAGGATCGTAGATGCAGTGGTCGGCCAAGGAAACTTAGTGCAGCAGATGAAAGACACATCAAGCTTATTACCCTTCGAAATCGGAAGATGTCCAGCAGTGCCATCAGCTCAGAACTGGCAGAAACCAGTGGGACCCAGGTACACCCATCTACTGTCTGGAGAAGTCTGGCCAGAAGTGGTCTTCATGGAAGAGTTGCAGCCAAAAAACCATACCTCCGACGTGGAAACAAGGCCAAGCGACTCAAGAATGCACAAAAACATTGGAACTGGGGTGCAGAAAAATGGCAGCAGGTGCTCTGGACTGATGAGTCAAAATTTGAAATATTTGGCTGTAGCAGAAGGCAGTTTGTTCGTCGAAGGGCTGGAGAGCGGTACAATGAGTGTCTGCAGGCAACAGTGAAGCATGGTGGAGGTTCCTTGAATGTTTGGGGCTGCATTTCTGCAAATGGAGTTGGAGATTTGGTCAGGATTAATGGTGTTCTCAATGCTGAGAAATACAGGCAGATACTTATCCATCATGCAGTACCATCAGGGAGGCGTATGATTGGCCCCAAATTTATTCTGCAGCAGGACAACGACCCCAAATATACAGCCAAAGTCATTAAGAACTATCTTCAGCGCAAAGAAGAACAAGAAGTCCTGGAAGTGATGGTATGGCCCCCACAGAACCCTGATCTTAACATCATCGAGTGTGTCTGGGATTACATGAAGAGACTGAAGGATGTGAGGAAGCCTACATCCACAGAAGATCTGTGGTTAGTTCTCCAAGATGTTTGGAATAGCCTACCAGCCGAGTTCCTTCAAAAACTGTGTGCAAGTGCACCTAGAAGAATTGATGCTGTTTTGAAGGCAAAGGGTGGTCACACCAAATATTGATTTGATTTAGATTTCTCTTTTTTTCATTCACTGCATTTTGTTGATTGATGAAAATAAATGATTAACACTTCCATTTTTGAAAGCATTCTTTGTTTACAGCATTTTTTCACACCTGCCTAAAACTTTTGCACAGTACTGTAGATATTGCATATTTTTGTTCAAAATGTTGACTGTTATGAAAAGATTTGGCACTCCATGATTCTACATTTTGAAACAACAGTTTTATGATTGTTCAGTTCTACTGGACTAGTTTACTATGGTGTCATAAAAATTAATCTGAATAGTGATAGGAAGATATTTCAATAGTACTTGGCCTCAATTGTGTAACTTGACATATCACAGGGACCATGAGACCTATGGTGGTAGGAGGACGCATGTTGAGGTAGTCCTCAGGGAACACACACCTACCTATTCTAATCTTACCCTCTCTAAACTGCATTTTAATTAAACTTGAATTTCACACTTAACATCTGCAGTCCGAAGATGTTGCTCAGATCATGGAGGGTATATTCCTAAGTTCAGGGAAAATTTCTTTTTGTACAGAGGTGACTATGGCAAACACACTGGCAAATCAAATATGGAAGCTTTATTTGAAAACTTGAACCAGTTTGTAGTCAACCAGGCAGTTGCGTAGCTACTGCATGGAGTGGACGGGAAATCACATGAGCTCCTGAAGCCCTACACACCTTCCTTTTTTGTTTAAAAAAATCCAACCGTTTCACATTTGCCAACCCATGTAGCAAACGCGTGATCAGGATAGCAATCATTGATTTGGAAGCATATGGTTTCAAGCCATTAAACCAGTATTTCTTAAACCATGTTTCACAACCCAGATTTGGTTGCTAACATGTTTGTGATTGGTAGCCACGTGACTGTGTAGTAAAGTTAGCTAAGATACTCCAAGCACATATTGTATACTGGCCTCTATTTAGTATGCGAAACAACACTGTTAACTGATCATAAAGAGCTTTAATTTCTGTGGCACAAAAATATAAAGAATATTCCCCACAACACTATCTTCCCTATCTTAGCCAGCAAATAAGAAAGGGGATGAGAAGTGGGAATGACAGATAAGATTGTAAGATGAGATAACTGCTGCACTAGTTTGAAACATTTAAATAAAATTAACTGACATGACACAGGAATGTGATGATTTTGAGAGTGTTATGAATAGCAAGTGAATAGCATTAGGGTATATATGTTGTATACTGTGACACTAGAGGCTGCTGTCACTCCTCAAACCCAATAGACAAACACCCGATACACCAGGTAAAAGCACCAAAAGGATCTTTTATTCCTTCTCTTTAAATATAGTGGTGCCTCGAAACACCTTCACCACCATACAAAGACAATAATAACACAATAATTCTCCTCCTCTTCTCCCAGCAGCTCTGTCACACTCCCTCCCAACTCCCGCTCTCTCGCTGGGTCTCCACTAGTCCTTTTATATAGTTCTTGACCCGGAAATGCTTCTCCTCTTCTGTTCACGTGACTTGTCAGCACTTCCGGGTCAGATGGAGAATTACATTTTTCTTCAGCCTGGAAGTACTTCTGTCCTTCCGTCCCCATGACTTGGGAGTACTTCCGGGCTATATTGGAAACAGAAATCCCCGTGTCTCCCTGCAGCGTCCCCTGGCAGCACCCATGGTACCCAGCAGGGCTGTAAAGCCGAACTCCATCTCACATAGTGCCCTGCGGGAATCTGGGGCACTGCTAAGCTGCAGGGAAGTTGCCATCTAGCGTCCTGGGGATTTCGTCTGGGTTCAGCTACCGGCCGTCCATCACAATACTAAAAGTAGTTTCTGTGGCCATTTGTAGAAAAGATGCAATGAAGATTCTGCATTAATTTTAATGTGCCTTGGTGAGGAAGAATAGCATCTCATCATACTATTCTAAAGTGCTTGGATAATTGTCTGTCTTCTGGTAGTGTGAAGAACAGACAGACCACAGTTTGTGAGACTCAAGGACTGTGTTTCTGATACAGATATGAGCAAAACTGGAGCACAACAAGGAACAGTCCTGTCTCCATTTCTCTTCACTCTGTCCATCTCAGACTATAAATATAACCCCAGGTCATGTCACTTGCAGAAATTCTCAGATGATTCTGCACTTATGGGGTGTATTGATAAAGGGGATGAGACAGAGTATATGAGTCAGGTTGAGAACTTTGTGTTTTGATGCAGAAAGAATTGTCTGCAACTTAACATCAGCAAAACCAATTAACTGGTTATTCACTTTCACTGCACCCAGAAGCCTGTATGTCTGGTCACTATTCTGAGTGGATGTAGAGCTGGTCCACTCCTACAAGTACTTGGGAATCCACATCAATGAAAGCTGGGACTGGTCTTGGAACACAGAGGTTGAGGAACACATTGAGGTACTATATTAAAAGGCAGTTCTTAGGAGACTGGGTTCATTTAATGTGGGAAGTGACATCCATCACGTTTTCTACAACTCTGTGATGGTCAGTGCAGTTTTCTATGCTTTGGTGAGCTGAGCTGGTAACATCATTGGTACCATACACATTAATGAAAAAACGATATAAAAATAATAAAGTGTCCACTTCTCCTGAGGTGACTACTTAATAAAAAAATTCATGCAGCAGTAGTTTTAAATTACTTCGCATTAAGTGTCCATTTAATTGAATAAATAAATAACCTTCAAATATTTTAGCTACTATTTTCAATTTAAGTGGCCCATTCACGTTTTTTGAAATCATGCATTTACAGTGTTATCTTCTTACACAAAAATTAAATATTCCACGTACAAAAAATTATATGCAATTAAATATACCTTGTTTTCTTGAGTCTTTATATTTCTTTTCCTAAATATTATGCTCGGGAGCCTCAGTATTTTTTCCCACAATGTACTGGCTACGTCACTGCAAATACAGTGCATCCGGAAAGTTTTCACAGCGCATCACTTTTTCCACATTTTGTTATGTTACAGCCTTATTCCAAAATGGATTAAATTCATTTTTTTCCTCAGAATTCTACACACAACACCCCATAATGACAACGTGAAAAAAGTTTACTTGAGATTTTTGCAAATTTATTAAAAATAAAAAAATTGAGAAAGCACATGTACATAAGTATTCACAGCCTTTGCCATGAAGCTCAAAACTGAGCTCAGCTGCATCCTGTTTCCCCTGATCATCCTTAAGATGTTTCTGCAGCTTAATTGGAGTCCACCTGTGGTAAATTCAGTTGATTGGACATGATTTGGAAAGGCACACACCTGTCTATATAAGGTCCCACAGTTGACAGTTCATGTCAGAGCACAAACCAAGCATGAAGTCAAAGGAATTGTCTGTAGACCTCCGAGACAGGATTGTCTCAAGGCACAAATCTGGGGAAGGTTACAGAAAAATTTCTGCTGCTTTGAAGGTCCCAATGAGCACAGTGGCCTCCATCATCCGTAAGTGGAAGAAGTTCGAAACCACCAGGACTCTTCCTAGAGCTGGCCGGCCATCTAAACTGAGCGATCGGGGGAGAAGGGCCTTAGTCAGGGAGGTGACCAAGAACCCGATGGTCACTCTGTCAGAGCTCCAGAGGTCCTCTGTGGAGAGAGGAGAACCTTCCAGAAGGACAACCATCTCTGCAGCAATCCACCAATCAGGCCTGTATGGTAGAGTGGCCAGACGGAAGCCACTCCTTAGTAAAAGGCACATGGCAGCCTGCCTGGAGTTTGCCAAAGGGCACCTGAAGGACTCTCAGACCACGAGAAAGAAAATTCTCTGGTCTGATGAGACAAAGATTGAACTCTTTGGTGTGAATGTCAGGCATCATGTTTGGAGAAAACCTAGCACCATCCCTACAGTGAAGCATGGTGGTGGCAGCATCATGCTGTGGGGATGTTTTTCAGCGGCAGGGACTGGGAGACTAGTCAGGATAAAGGGAAAGATGACTGCAGCAATGTACAGAGACATCCTGGATGAAAACCTGCTCCAGAGCGCTCTTGATCTCAGACTGGGGCGACGGTTCATCTTTCAGCAGGACAACGACCCTAAGCACACAGCCAAGATATCAAAGGAGTGGCTTCAGGACAACTCTGTGAATATCCTTGAGTGGCCCAGCCAGAGCCCAGACTTGAATCCGATTGAACATCTCTGGAGAGATCTTAAAATGGCTGTGCACCGACGCTTCCCATCCAACCTGATGGAGCTTAAGAGGTGCTGCAAAGAGCAATGGGCGAAACTGGCCAAGGATAGGTGTGCCAAGCTTGTGGCATCATATTCAAAAAGACTTGAGGCTGTAATTGCTGCCAAAGGTGCATCGACAAAGTATTGAGAAAAGGCTGTGAATACTTATGTACATGTGATTTCTCAGTTTTTTTATTTTTAATAAATTTGCAAAAACCTCAAGTAAACTTTTTTCATGTTGTCATTATGGAGTGATGTGTGTAGAATTCTGAGGAAAAAAATGAATTTAATCCATTTTGGAATAAGGCTGTAACATAACAAAATGTGGAAAAAGTGATGCGCTGTGAATACTTTCCCGATGCACTGTAGGTCATCAACATGCACAATTCCATACAGCAGAGCTTTCAAATTGAGCTCTGAAGAAATTGAGCAGAAGAAGGTCTCATTGTAGCTTAGAATGCTGATAGAAACAAGAGAGTCTGGTGGTTTCACTGTCTACCAAAATTTTAGAGCTAGACAGTATAAACTGCAGGAGTAATGTTCTAATCCAGGGAATTAAAAAAAAACTCAAGGTATGAAAACATTCTTTTGACATGGGGAAAGTTAATGGCCTCAGAAACTGGAATTTTCAGTGGAAGATTTTGGTTAGGCTTACATTAATATGATCAAGACAATCCTCTCTAACTCAGCTGTCTCATATCCCTGCAAATTTTTAAAGTATTCCAGACGAGGCTATACCCTATTCCTTTTAATTTTTAATCTGTCATTTGGGCCTCTTGCTAAGACTTTTTGCAGTCTTGACATGATGACTTTTGATTTTTTCTCAGCAATTTCTCCTCAGATTTTCCTCATGTGCCAGCTTGTTATTTTGAAATCCTATCTAGCTACAAAATTATTGGTCTAAATTTTCTCCCCTTCTGTTAAACTCTATATGTTTTCAGTTTGTATTTTCATTGATCCTACTGGCAGGTTCAATTAAATACCTGGGCATTAAAATGTCTCTTACTTTGCAGGAGCTTGTCACATTCAGTTATCATCTTGTCTTTAAGAAGTTAATGTATCTTTTCCCACTTTCCTACTATCAGAATAAACATTGTCATCAGCTTTAACATTTAGTATCAGGCTCCCTTTCTTCCCTCTATAAACTATTGGTCTGAGGTTACATCTCTTCTTTCTGAATTTCTTGAGACCCTTCATCAAACACTGTACTGTTTTGTGAAAGATCACAAGGAGGGTTGCTCTTGCCTGACACAGAATTACATCATTGGGTATTTACACTTTTTCCAGTTTGGTGCTTTTTTGACTCCACTTTTACTGCAGTGTCCAGCTATTACATTAAAATGAATATGATTTCTCCCTGACAATTTTCTTTTCTTCATTTTCTCTCTTTAAAATTAAAGTCATATTCTATACCTTAATTACATATTTTATTGGGAACTGGTGAAAAGCTGAGAAGCATTTGGCACCTGTTCAATATGGCATACAACATTTGACAATGTTTATGTTAACTCTGAAGATGGAATGTCACTCCCTTTCTTTTTCTGTCTCCAACTTAAATCAGTCCTTAAGATGAAAGTTGTCCACTATCTTCTCAACTTTCTTTGCCACCCTCATTATTATGTTTCATTGTGTGTGTCCTGCGGTGGGTTGGCACCCTGCCCAGGATTGGTTTCTGCCTTGTGCCCTGTGTTGGCTGGGATTGGCTCCAGCAGACAGCGGGTTAGAAAATGGATGGATGGATATTTACTCTTTCCCAGTTTAAAGCCAGGGGTGGTCCTGTGTGCAACACTACATAAGGCCCCTTCGAGGCCCTTACTGATACTTTCAGTCTAACTACAGGACCTATCTCCCCAAGTCTCCTTTTCCCCCCCATATATTTTTAAAGTTATGTTTAATAATATTTCTTCATCCTCTTGCACTGAGAACTAGTCTGGGTTTTTAATTTCTATACCACATATCTCTCCCTCCTTGTAAATTTTCTGCTATATGTGTGGCTTCTGATCACAACAATCGTGTCTGTTCCTTAAACCCTGGGCACATTGTTTCACTTGTTTTGGGATTGGCTCCTAGTTCTTTCTTTCTTGTACATGCATTCTCCTGGAACTCTCTGCTCATTCCTTTATTATTTTGTAGAGGAGCCTAATTTCTCTTGGTAAAATTGCTGATAAATTAGCCCTGGCTTCTTGTTAGAAACACTCAGATTCTCTCTCTTGTAATTTCTGGAAAACGTCTTTCTTTACTTTAGTTTTTCTTGAATGTTCTGTGGTATGGATTAATGAATCATCTGGCAACTGAGCTGCTTCACTTCTCAGCAGGACTTGGATGGAATGGTGTGAAGGGGAGGGTGCCGGGAGTGGGCTTAGGAAGTGGGATGGGGTAGGTTGATTCATTTTTTTACCCATTTTTATTGTCATTTTGACAAATCACTTTTTTGTTTCTGTTTTACTGTTTCTGCTAATGTTTGACATCGGTGACAATTTGATCCTGCCATGGGCTGGCACCCTGCCCAGGATTTGTTCCTTCCTTCTGCCTTGTGTTGGCTGGGATTGGCTCCAGCAGGCCCCCGTGACCTTGTGTTAGGATATAGCGGGTTAGACAATGACTGACTGACTGACAATTTGATCACAAAAAAACATTAGCCACTGCTCAAAACCCCAACTTTTCACTCATTTCTCCTGACACAAAGAGAACATTTGACAACAAAATTGCACTTCTTTTGCACAAACAAGGTCTAATGACAGAGACCCAAAAACACCTAGATGTGCTGTAACTCATGACATGTACAGGTGAAACCAGTGTTTGTATTCTTGTTATTCTGCTTTTTCTTCCTAAGGTACTTTGGGATACAATGAAAGCTCTTTTGAAATGGAAATGTCAGAGACCGGGTTTTCCACTCATATACTAGAGGTAAGGCTTTCAAAGACTGCTGCTGTCTGATCCGGTTACACTTTGAACTTATGTTTTTTTTGGGTTTTTTTTTTTCAAATTTGATTTGTTAAATACCACTTCCAGTGCAAAAAGTCAAAAGGTTCTTGCAGGAAAACTTCTAACCTAGCTAGATGCAATGTTCTGACTATTTTAATATTTTCATAAAATAGTTGATTATAAAGAGGTGAAAGTGTTGTATGGGAGAAAAAAATAGGATAGTGTGGAAAAAATAGGGTTCAATGCAGCAAGTGTAAGTAACCAAATGTGCAAGCTTAACTTCGATCTTGTGAATAAAGTCTAAAACAAAAGTCGTAAACAGCATTAAAACATAATCAATTCAAAATTTTATTTAGTAACTGAGCATTCCACTGGTGGCACATGGCATCTTGCTTAAAATGGAGGCACTGATAACACCATCATCACACAATAGAAGAACAATAAAGTTAAATAACAAGAGTATACTAAAGCTGTCAAATGTTCCAAATATTTAATTACATTGTTTTTTACAAGTGATACATTCAGCAAATGGTGTGCAATAGGGCTGGAGAGGAACAATATGAGAGTTCAGCAGTATAACAATAGGCAAGGAAGGTGGTACTGTGGCTTTTGATGAAGTACCATCACTTTGGGCAGTGAACAGTGAGAGACAAGTTGATGGTCCTGAAAGACTCTTTATGCATTTTTTTTTTTTTTTTTTTTTTTTTGTTCATTTAGGATGGCATACTTTTTGGAACAGTCGGAGCCTATGATTGGGATGGAGGTGTCTTGAAGGAAGGCCAGCAAGGTCGTATTGTGCCACCACGTGAGGCATTTGAGAAAGAATTTCCCCTGGAGTTAAAGAATCACGCTGCCTATCTGGGTATGTGGCTAAATGCTGCCTAGCACTCTATACCACTGCCATATTCTTTGTCTGTTTCCAGAAATGATGGGGTATCTGAATTATACCATATTGTATACACATTTTTCTTCCTGTGAAATATACTGTAACATTTATTTTGATTTATGGTAGAAAAATATATTATATCTGATAAAGACTATTTACTTCCCCCAAGCTTTCTACACTTGCTAAATTGCTTCTACTGAGTTTATAGATTGAATTACCCCTGCTGCACAACTGACATCAGGATATTGCTTTGCTTTTTGATTGTTGATTGTTTGTCTAAGGTAGCTAGCAGCCTTACTGCACTGTAAATCCACGTGGTTTTATTTGTGTATGTGATATGCTTTTTACAATTTACAATATACAAGAATTTCAATCTAAATGTCCTTCCTTATAAATAAGTACTTTTATAATTATATCGAAAAGAAGATAATTCACTTATGATTACAACATTTTCATTCATTTCTAGTCCCATTTTTGTTGCTACAGGGGTTTTTAGGAAATTATAGGTTCATGGCTGGAACCAACTTTGAGTGAGATACCTGTCTATCGGAGGGCCCACTCATGCACATACATACACACACTTGCATCTTCATGACCAGTTTAGAGTAGCTACCATTGCAAGAAGGTTTGCTGTGTCTCCCAGCACAGTCTCAACAGCACGAAGAAGATACCAGGAGACAGGCTGTTACATAGCAGCACGCATGGATGTGCCATCCTGGAGAAGCTGGGCTGCCTGTGCATTTACCACCTCGTGCTACCAGTAATGACAAGGACACTATCAAAACACAAAACTAGAGAAGAATCAGTCAGGAAGGATAAAAAGAGAGCAATTGTCTGTGGCCACCACCTGCAAAACCATTCCCTTTTTGGGGGTTGTCTTGCTGTTGCCTTTCCTGTGATCCTGTTTTCACTTTCATTTGCACCAAAGCAGGTGAAGTTGATTTACAATCGCTTATGCTTCTGAACTGGACAGATTGATGTCACTGAAGCTTAATTGATTTGGTGTTAGACTGTGATGATTAAGTGTTTCCTTATTATTTTTTTTTATATAATACAGCCGAAGGTCTTGATACTGTTTCATTTGTCCCAGCTTCAACTTTTGGTATAAATTAACATTTCATATCCTGTATGAGTCTGTCAAACTACAGTATTACTATATATGATTGTGGTGATCCTCATTGACTATTTAAACTAAAAAAACCATTCAAATTGTTGATTTCACAAAATACTTGACCATTTTACTCAGCAGATCATCAATTTTCAGGCAGACGAGTGGTAGAAGAGAATAGAACTGGAAAGGATGCAGCACCTTGAAAGACGTGTTGAATTAAAACTTTTGAGTGTGTGGTTGCCTGCAGAATGTGAAAATGCACAATATTTATTGTGTTACATGAAGATGAAATGATAATTGGCTTGCATTTTACAAGTGTAAAAAATGTTATTTTTTGTTGTTGACAGGCTACACAGTGTCATCGGTAACAGTAAGGAATGGCAAAAGACTGTACGTTGCTGGAGCGCCAAGGTTCAAGCACAAAGGAAAAGTTATTCTCTTTGACCTCAAAAACAATGGCAATGTAACAATTTCACAGGCCCTCAATGGAGAGCAGGTAAAAGAGCAGCAGAGTTCCAGTCTTCAACCAGTATCTTTGTAGTAACTGTGTAAGGTGACAGAATTTCTAGCTGGAATAATAATAGATATTATTATTATTAGTCACAGCTGGAATATACTTTGGACTCTCAAAGTGTGATCTTTGATATTCATGGCAATGTTAAATGATATTTCTTTGTACACTCACCCCCCCTTGATTAATTATGGAGATTCTGAGGTTTGAATTTCATCACACTCTTCTTATCATTAATGAACTGCTTTGACTTTCAGAGAGTAAAAGGGAAAAGTTAATATTGAGCCAGTGACTCAATATTTTGAATGACTCTTGGTGCACATTTTTGGAAAGAAATTATGACACTTTGTTGTTAGAGGGTCAACTCAGGTGTGGACACGTACAGAGGAGAGATGCTGGGTATATTAGAAAAAGGATGCAAAGGATAGAGCTGCCAGGCAAGAGGAAAAGAGGAAGGTCTAAGAGGAGATTTATGGATGTGATGAGAGAGGACATGCTGGTGATGGATGTGACAGAACAAGATGCAAAGGACAGGAAGATATGGAAAAAGATGATCCGGTGTGGCAACCCCTAACAGAAGCAGTCGGAAGAAGAAGAAGAAAATGTTTCTTAAAGTTCATGCAATGATCTGATGCAGCATCTAGATTTAGTTACCTTCTTGTATTATTGCTGCTGGGATGGGTTCTAGCTCCCCATCTCTCTGAACCTGATAAATATGTTCCAAATGGAAGGATAGATTAATTATTGTAAAAAGTAAACCAGTCTACTGAGCTTCAATTTGCTGTCCTGAATCTCCGGAATTCTGACATAGTGAGGTGACTTAGTACCTAGGCCTCTGGGTGATTGCTTCGCTCCTAGAATGTCTGTACACTTATATCATACCAAGGAATTATTGGTTAACTAGCCAACCCACGGCGTAGCATACGCAGCATAATTATGTATTGATGGGTGAACACATCCTGAAAGACACAGTTGTCCAAATGGGGTTGGTTTTGAGGATACGACTGTAGGTGAATGAAAAGATGGAACTCTGGAGAGGGCAACATACAATACAGCATTTTACGCGCTGCATACAGCGATTCACATTGAAGCATAGACACTGTTAAGACCATGGGTTACCCCTCGCAAACTGTTTTACACGCTGCATACAGCGATTCACATCCGCGACAAACAAATTGTTTTACATGCTGCATACAGCTATTCACATCCGCGACAAATATGATTCTTCTTAGATGGTCCTGTCGCGTCCACCCTTGCTCCCGAAGTATACACACTGCCTGGTCATGTGCCCACTCGCAAGAGCAACTAACAGAGACCCGCCCACCAACTGTAAGACCATGGGATACCCCTCGCAAACTGTTTTACACACCGCATACAGCGATTCACATCCGTGACAAACAAACTGTTTTACACGCTGCATACAGCGATTCACATCCGTGACAAACATGCTTCTTCTTATGGGGTGGGTTTGAGGATACGACTGTAAGGGAACTCTGGAGAGAGCAACATACAATTGTTCGTGACTGAAAACTGGAGGACCGCCGCCGCACCCCCACCTCCCAGAGCGAGGGACGGGGCTGGATGGCAGTCGCGCGCGGAGGGTGGAACAGGGTGTGAGGGGAAGGACACCTAGTGAGGACGATGTATTGATGGGTGAACAGTCATCTCTTAGTCATTATTCAGTACGTACTGCCTGTCATGTGCTCGCCCCCAACTCCTCACCTGAATTGGTTTCGTCTATGTACAGTCCACATGCACTTGTGAGTCACGTTGACTATTCATTTTCCAAACACCGCCTCACTCAGTCGGTTTTGCATCTGCTACAGTCCACATGCACCTCTGAGCCACGTTGACTTTTTATTGTTCTGTTTGTCCGGGCCGGGTGAGGTTTCCCGTGTTGAGTGTAATTAAGCCAAAGGCTCCACACCTGGTGGTGCCCTTCCGTCAATTCCTTTAAGTTTTTGCTTTGCAACCATACTCCCCCCGGAACCCAAAGACTTTGGTTGCCCGGCGGATCATGGGAATAACGCCGGCAGATTGCCAGTTGGCATCGATTATGGTCGGAACTACGACGGTATATGATCGTCTTCGAACCTCCGACTTTCGTTCTTGATTAATGAAAACATTCTTGGCAAATGCTTTCGCTCTCGCACGAATTGTTGGTGGGCGGGGCTCTGACGTGCGTGTGCCATGGTCAGCTGCTTAGTGAATTGTTGGTGGGCGGGGCTCTGTGAGTTGGCGTGCGGGGCTCTGTCGTGCGTATCACACGGTCTGTCTTGCATGCTGCTTCTTGCGTGCTCTGGTCGACAAACAAACTGTTTTACACGCTGCATACAGCGATTCACATCCGCGACAAACATGCCGGCTGCCCGGCGGATCATGGGAATAACGCTGCTGGATTGCCAGTCGGCATCGTTTATGGTCGGAAGTACGACGGTATGTGATCGTTTTTGAACCTCCGACTTTCGTTCTTGATTAATGAAAACATTCTTGGCAAATGCTTTCGCCCTCGTACGAATTGTTGGTGGACGGGGCTCTGTCGTGCGTGTGCCATGGAGATGAAAGCGACTTTCGTGGTGTTTGTTGCCTGGAGAGCGAGGGTGGACGCGGGCCGGGGAATAAGGAGTATTGTGTAGACAAACGTTTTCCGTGTTCCTGCAGGACCATCTAAGAAGAAGCATGTTTGTCGCGGATGCGAATCGCTGTATGTAGCATGTAAAACAGTTTGCGATAGTGGATGTGGTCGTGTGTCGTAACCGAAAAGTCAACGTGGCTCAGAGGTGCATGTGGACTGTAGCAGAGACGAACGCGAATGACGCCGTGTTTTGTGAGTTGCTGCATGCCAGGTGGTGGGCGTGGCTCTGCCAGTTGTCGTCGTATCCAATGGTCTTAGAGTTGGTGGGCGTGGCTCCATCCTGCATGCTCCATGGGTGTCTGCTCGCTGGCGGCTTAGTGAATTATATATATAGATGTTGTGATATCCTATAGTGTTCTGAGTCTCACTGGACACTGTCCTGACTCTGAAGAACTTTTGAGGGTGGATTTGGACACAAAGAATCCTTCAGTACCACAGCATTAGGAAAGCTGAAGTCACTCAATCAGTACCATGAAATTGTTTATTTTTGTGATTAATTATAATAATGTCTGTGACCTGCCTGGCACTTTTGTGACTCTTTTTATATTAAGACCTCTGTTAGGATTCTCAGTTGTATCTGGTTACTCTTGCGCCGTTTGAGAAGACATCCTGACTCTCATGGAATTGTAGGAATTTCCGACATAACACCTAATTCCAGAATTGTTTCCCATGGTATAGCACTATGGTGAGTCAAAGGGAGCACCTTCATCCTCCTATTTGGCCTGAATGTCAATATACTTTTTCTAGCCTCAATATTTTTTCATGGGCTCTAAGCCTAGGTTGGTTTTATATTATGATTTTTGTCTTTTACAACTTTTTTACAAGCCTTTGAACATAAAATCCTTCAGCTTAATTGCACAATGTTGACATTCATCTGAAAGGGAAATTATGACAAAATTACAAGAAAAATAAATGTAGACATTGATTCGTTTTTAATGTTTCAGAAATGAGTGCATTTCTGAAAAAACTAAAATGAGAGAGCCTTCATTCTTACTTTCGTGGAGGTTATAGTCAGAGCAGGCTTACCAGATTTCCTATCCCCATAAACTCCTCCTTGGCAATTTCCAAAGGCAGCCGAGAAATATAATACCTCCAGCGTGCCTTGTGTCTGCCTTTGGATCTCCTCCCAGTCAGATGACAGGCATGTGTGGGTCAGATCCAGACAGGCTAGACCTTGGCAATGGAAATAAATGTAGACAACATTTTCAATGTAATAACATACTTTGGTACTGTAGCTGATTTTTTGGCTCTGATTTTAAATTGCAGTAGTCAGTATACAGTCAAGGGTGGTTTGGCCTCTGATTACTTCTGCTTTTCATTATTAAAGTCAGTTCATTCTAGTAAGAATTTTTAAAGTAGACTTTTAAACATAGCAATTCTCTGTCTAAGTAGTAGAACATATTATATTTCTGGAAACATTAAAATGAAAGAGGCCTTCCTTAATGTATTCCCCTTGGGCCAGTAGTATTACAGCAAAGAGAGGGGTAATATAGTTTCATATGATTGAGAAAATGTAGATCTGTGTCAATATTAGCAAAGAACTGTGGTGACAGCATCAAATCTGCTTGCTACACCAGGACATCAGTCTTTCTAAACATCATGCAACTCTGTGATGACTTCTGAAATTAAGAGCTCATTCTTTGCAAAGTTGAGAACTCTTCTTAAAACAAGGGTTATGCATTGTGCAAAAATATGTATTATATGATGCCAAATGTGTTCGCCATTGTTAATGTGTATATATTGAAAATTAAACAATTTCACCTATAGATAGACACTGTAAAATGCTGTTTTCATATTCTGCACTGCTTACCATTTTTATGTGTCAGGAACCACACAAATCTCTTTCAAAGACCTTTCCTGGGTGGGATTCCAGTACACTACAAAGGCCACTCAAACATATTCATACTGAGACAGCACAGAGTTGTAAATCAACCCGACTGTGAAGTGCATGTCTTTGAAATCTAGGAGGAAATTGAAGTCTCCAGAGAATATCCAAAGAGAGAGCATGTGCTACCACATGACGGCTCACACTTCAAATGGGTGTCAAGTAATTTAAGGCCACAATGATATTATCTATACTGATCACTCATTAACTAATAATACCAAATTGAACAATTATAGCATAATAGAAAAAGCTTTGTTTTGTATTTTTAATTATTTCAATTCTAGTGTCTCCATAATGATATATACTATATAATACATTTGTACTGTTAAATTTAATCTTTATTTCTTCTTTATTCTCAAAATACCTTCTGTATATTTGAGTGTTGTTATTGAAAATGCATGTAGTATATAAGAGGTCCGTGACGAAGTTTTAAATAAATAATCGAGTCCCAGAGCATGCAGGTTCTGATCAGGTGTGGATGTGTGCATGCCAATGCTTACTCCAGGGTTGATTGGGGTGCTTGGCTGATCGCGCATTAAGTGCAAATAGGCAGGTGCTTCATTCACATCCCAAAGTGGACTGGGGGTCAACATAGAAAAACAGAGAAAGAAAGAGAACCAGTAGCAGGTGGTTAAGCAGAATGAGCCGGTCAGTGAATGAACAAGAGGCAGCACGGTTGTTAGCACCACTGAAGGGTGAAGGATCATCATGCTAGGGGGCAGATCATCCCCACTGACATTTCAGAGGAGTGGGTGAAATGGCGGTTGAGTCCTCCTCAAGGATACAAGGGATGCCCGGGGGCAAGAAAGAAGACAGAAGGACAACCAACCCTGAGCGGTGTGGTAGACGCTGATGAAGGCAGCCAAGATGGGGTTCAGTGAAGAGGACCGTGGCTGCTGGAGTCTTTGCAGGGCTGCAAGACCTGGGCTATAGGTGAGCTGAGGAGAGGGAGAAGAAGTTGTACTGAGCTCTTATGAGACCAGAGGAGGAACATTAAGGACCTGATGGCTGTTTGTTTTAGTCTGATTTTATCTCTGTATTTTAACTCACAGACTTCACTGCTTTGAATTGGATTATTTGTTTATGGAAGACCTTATACTGCTCTATTTGCAGTTTTGTTTTGGTCTGAATTTTAATAAAAGTGCTTGACACTTTTGCACTTATTTGTTACTGAATGTGTGTGTCCTCATTTGCTTGGCTTATTTCAGTTATGGCTATCAACGGTTATACATTCAAGAGGCTCCTGGAAGCACCAGGGAGTGTGGAGCCAACCCAAATTGTTACACATGGTTAGGGACACCCACTATCTTTTCAACCTATCAAGTACACCATAGCCTTCTCTCTCATACAATATTAGGCTCTTTCTCTTCACTTCTCCTCTGGACTTTCAAACCCCTTGGCTGTGAAACACCCTCCTATTTCAGGTCATGCCATATAAACCCTTCCAGGGTCAGGAGTTCCCCAACTTTGGCTACAGG
The DNA here is from genome assembly GCF_900747795.2 of Erpetoichthys calabaricus. Classification (NCBI taxonomy): domain Eukaryota; kingdom Metazoa; phylum Chordata; class Cladistia; order Polypteriformes; family Polypteridae; genus Erpetoichthys; species Erpetoichthys calabaricus. The sequence continues at coordinate 179,733,023 of NC_041395.2, forward strand.
AACACCAAACTAGAACTCCCACTTCCAACTCCTTGGTATGGCTGCAGCCCAGAGCCTTCACTTGTCATTAAAGGGCAAAGCTTATAAGTAAGACACCCTTTCAGCTGCCCATTCACTTCAAGGGGTGGCATTTTGCCACCCACTAGAGGCCTGAGCTCGGGAGCACTGATTTTTCTCCCAATCCTCTCTGTATTCACCCTTCAGGGAGTAACCAGGACCCACCTATTCACCTGTCTCTCTTGTTGACAAATAGATTTGTGGCCTCTTTTTTTCTTCACAGATAGGGCAGCTGCCACTTCTTCATGCACTCTTACATCTACTAAGGCCTAATCTCACTCACTCTTGTACTGACACCATCTCTACCATCGCAAAGCATGTTCTCAGGCTGCTTCTGTGGGTACAGTGACCTTACTTTCCTATAACTACTGGATATGATCCACAGTCTATGCATGACAGAATGGTTATAACCCATAATTAGAATATCATTAAAGTAAAAAATTCAATTAGTATTCTTTGATGCTTGTGGTTTGCTTCTGACTTAAAATCATATTTTGGTCATAGCACTGATAGCCTTCAGATTGAGCACAGAAATGGTCAACTTGGCTGAGTATAAGAACTTCTCTAGTTCAACAGTACTATTGTCTTACGTGGTGGTATCTTCACCATAACAGGCCCACACATAGAATGCTACAGTGTTAATAGTTCAAGCCGACGATAGTACAGTGATATCTTAGCCACCCGGGCCCACAGTGTATATCTGCATTAAGCATAATTTCCAGTGAGAGAATTTTCTCCATTTGTCCAAGACAGGCACTTGCAAGTACTCCACAGGAATGCACACGTCACATGTTTGGCTAGTGAACATTGTTATTTAGGGACAAAAGAATATTTCGTTACGTGACAGAGATTTATTTTTTCTTCTGCTTTCCATGCAGCAATTTTCCACACTTTCCACATCTGCTCAAATCTATGTGCCCAGCTTGATAGTCAATCATTGTACCAGTGGTACACACCACCCTGTCAAGATCCTTGGCTAGTTCAAAGTGCTTTTTTATTTATTTGTAGATAATTTTCTATATACCTTTCTTTTGTTTGTCTCCAGCTGTATTTCAAATGGCATTTTGCATCTGAGAGCACTTTCTCATTATAGCATTTTGCATTGCCAGTGTCAGTTTATGATGCATTAAATACAACCTATATAAGGTGCAAGGGCTGCAGTTAAATTCATTCTGTATTTCAAAAGTAAATGAATCATTTTTATAAAAAAATTTAACATAAAGACTTTTGTTTATAATTTCAGGTTTCTGACTAAGCATTCTAGACTATGATTCTTACTCATTCTTTAAAAGAAAATTTGAGCTATTGTTTGACCTTTGCTTGCCCCAGATTATAGTTTCTGTTCATTTTTGGGAACCTCTCTTACCTGACATTCATTTTACTGGTAATTTGCTGGTCACATGGAGAGGTTGCCATGACACAATGTGATGGAGAAGGTCAAATCACTTACAGTTATGACTTCTTTAAATGTCACAAGTACTGCACTGTTATTCAGTTACCCTAAGATCAATTTCAACATATGTAAATTTGAAACAAAATGAAGACACTGAAAACATTAAAATATTGCCATGAAACAAATTTAAAGTAAATGTTCATTTGAGCATAGTGCTGGATATGTTGCGTGCAGCCCTGGAAGAAACTTACTTTAGTGCATGTGTGCCACACTTGTGTACTCTGACAATGGCTTTGCCCTTCATCTTTACCTGTTTGTTGTGCTGCATTGTTTTGTCTTTTTCAGATTGGCTCTTACTATGGAAGTGAGTTGTGCCCAATTGATGTAGATGGAAATGGAATTACTGATGTTCTGTTGGTGGCGGCCCCAATGTTTCTGGGGTCAGGAAACAGAGAAACTGGTCGAGTCTACGTGTACACACTCAGTCGGGTGAGAAAACAGTAGAATTACCTTTAGATGGTATCCTTAAACAGAAATAGCTTTACTAATATTGCTGCTTTTAAATGCTTAATTGTGGCCCGTACACAAAATCTTGAGGATTACCTGGCAATAAAAAAGATTTGGTAACAATTAATGGCTGTGTAGTACAGATATCTGTTTTAGTTGAAAGAAATGATGGCCTTCTTCTACGTGAATTTTTGTTATGTTTCAAATATGTACACTGCTGGTCAAAAGTTTTAGAACACCTCAGTTTTTCCAGTTTTTCTTCAAATTTAATCAGTTGAAATGCAATGAATGACCTAAAATGATGAAATGGTAAGCAGAAAACTGGCAGAAGTTTAAATTTAAAATTTAGGTTAGCTAGAACTGAAAAAAAATTATTTTAGAATATTACAAATGGGCCTCCTTCTTGGAAGAACTAATAGGTTACAAACTACAGATGTTCTGCAACAATTAAAATATATTAAGCCTTGCAAGTTGAAACAAACAATTTGCACAGGTGGCCCAACTTCTGTTGATTACTTAAAACCCCATTGTCTGTCTTGAAACAGAGTTGGTACAGACTGTGTTACTACACCCTCTGAAGTACTACTTGGACAATATTACATTGTAGAATGTTCAAAATTCAAGTGAAATTGGCAAGAAAATGGCAATTAAGAAATGAAATGTGACAGAGCATTATTACCTTAGAAGTGTAGACCTTTCATTTAGATAAATTGCAAAATAAATAAAAAAAAAAAAAAAAAAATGTTCAAAGTGGCAGTGAGTATGTTGACCTACACAATCCAAAGCCAATTGGAAATGGGAAGAAACTGATAGGAAGAGATCCGGCAGGCCCAAAGTCACAAGCTAATCAGAACATAATTTTCTGAGAGTCAACAGCTTGCATGATAGGTGCTTCAGAGCACAACAGCTTCAGGCTTAACAGTGGTTGATTAAATCAAGTCTCAGTTTCAGCTGTAAAGAGGAGACTATGTGCTGCAGGTTTGACAGGGTGAGTGGCAGTAAGAAAGCCATTCCTTTAAAGGACAAAATAGGGCCTTGAAATACTGGTTGTGGACTACTACTGAGTGGAAGAAAGTCTTATGGACCAATGAATCAAAATTTGAAATCTTTGGTTCATCATGCAGAGTGTTTATACGCCGTTGAGTTGTTGAAAGGATGGTTTCTCAGTGTGTGACACCAGCTGTCAATCATGGAGGAGGATGTGTGATGGTCTGGGATTCTTTTGTTGGAGGCAGAGTTGGTGACTTGCACAGAGTGACTGGCATTCTGAAAGAAAAGGGTTACCACAGTTTGGCTGTTATATCAGCAACAGGTGGCTACTTTGATGAATCAAAAAAATTGAATAAAATTTTGTACACGTAATTACTCCTTGACCTATTTTTTTTATCTGCCATTGTTTATTTATTCAATGCCTTGATTTCATGAAACATTAAAACATTAAACTGCATGCATTTATATAAAAACTGAAACAACTGAGGTATTTTAAAACTTTTGACAGGTAGTGTGTATTGAATAAATAAAGTGGCATAATAGTTCATCTGCTGCCACACACCGTCAATGATCTGGATTTAAAATATGGTCCAGGCTCTGACTGTGTAGAGTTTGTATATTCTTCCCCTTTCTGCTTGGGCTTACCTCTTTTTGACAATGACATGCCTGTTAGGTTGATTGAAGTGTCAAAAATTGGCCTTGTGGGCCTTGTAGTGGATTGGTACCCAATCCAGGATTCCTGTCTTGTGTCTAATTCTGCAAGCATAGCCTTCATGTCTGTGGCTGTGAAGTGGAAATGGTTTGCTAAACGGATTGAGTGAGCAATGTCTTTATATCTACACACTTTTTCAGGTACTATTCACATTCAATGGAACTCTCCAAGCTCACAAAAAGGTGCAGGATGCCCGTTTTGGATACTCCCTAGCTGCTGCCCCAGATTTAAACCATGATGGTTACAATGACCTTGTGGTAGGAGCACCACTGGAGGACAATCATCGTGGGGCCATCTACATTTATCATGGGCATCGAACCAGTATCCTACCACAATACAAGCAGGTGAACCACGTCTATCATTTACCTTTAGGTTTCACATTTTGTTTTGAAATTATCAAAAGGTAAGTTGTCTGACCACAACAATTAATGGCTACAACTATCTGAATTCAAAGCCTCACCACAGTAATAATTGGTGAAGTAAATGTGTGCTTGAGCCCACCACATTGCCACTGTACATCACCAAAGATTTAACCTGTCCATCTGTTTATATAGGAGGAGATCAGTGATTTTTGTCCCATAGAATGCTAATTCACCTTTGTCAGAATTAATAGCCAGAGGTTTTTACTTTTGCTCTGTTTAGCTGTGTTTAAAATTTGGCATGATGCCAATGCTTGTGCAAGTCTAAAGCTTTTCATTTTTAATTATTTTATTTTCACTTTGTCCAGCGGATTCCAGGCTCTGCTTTGTCCCCAGGCCTTCAGTATTTCGGTAGCAGTGTAAATGGACAACTTGATTTAGATGGGGATGGTCTGGTGGACCTTGCAGTTGGAGCTCAGGGTAGTGCTGTCCTTCTAAGGTAAGTCCAGGTTTTTTTTTATAAGTTTCTACTGTGAGTTCCGTAACATAGTAATAAACCATTTTGACACTTTAATGACAATGGAAATCTCTTAATTTCTGAAACCTTTATACATTTTTTTTCCTAAAGCAATGTCACAGTCATGGATACAAGGCAAGAAGTAACACAAATGATCTGACTGCATGCCTTAGGACAATGAAAAGAAGTCAAATTTAGCCTACAGTATTTTATTAGATTTTCTTCCAGATCCTAAAGAAATTTGGGTGAGGTTACTTGGTATCTCTAAATTGGCCTAGAATGTACACCCAGCTAATGATTGACATCTTATGTGGTTTCTGGATTGCTTTGAAGGCTTCTGGCATAGGTTTTGACACCTTGTGACCCTGATATGGAATAACTGGGTTTGAAAAATGCAGAGGTAGTTGGATATTTTTTTTTGTTTGAGAGCAGCAGTAGCACATCAGTTAGCACTAATGTCTCACTGCCCCAGCGGCTGTTACATTCAGGGTTTGTAGTCTCTGGGTTCCACTGTAGTCAACTAATTAAAAGGGCAGCCTTATTCTGACTTAGGTCAACTGGCTATCCAGCATTTTAAATAGCTATTATATAAAGTAGCCGCTCAGAATTTTACTGGAATATAAAGACAATCTGGATATGGATCTGTCGCTAGTAATTCTAAAATCTCTGCATCCACTCTGAGGTGCTGTTCCAATGTGAGAAGGGAAGACTTGATCAAAGTATCACCTATGTCTCGTGCCACTATAGAATGTGAGATAGAGAATGTGGAAATATCTAATGAAAAACATCTCAATGGTGGTGTAAATTTCAAAAATGCATTAAGAACAGCTCTTAGAAGAATTCACTATGCTGAAACAGCAAGTCTTAAGACTTGATTTAATTGCTGAGACTGATGGGGCCTTTCTAGTATATTGTAGTTGGGTAGATCATTAAGTACCCTTAACCATTTTAAACCTTGTAGGAATGCAATGTAGATAGACTGAAGGACTAGAATTGTAAGGCTGTATTTTGGGGTTCTAGTTAGGAACCTTAACACAGAATTATCAGTAAGTTGAGTTTACAGTTTTGAAAAATATGAGCATAAAACATTTCAGACATTAAATTGAGTTTCAACATAATTTGTTTTAAACCGCTTTATTTGTCAATGTTTCTAACCTGGAGGAGGCAGGATCTTAGACAGTTTAGAAATGTGATGACTAAAGGTTATATCCAGCCAAAGATAAAACTTACATTTCTTTTAAAATGTTGACTCAATCAAATTAAATTTCAAACATAATCAAAAAAGTACACAATTAATGAAGTTTTTGAATTACATCTCCAAATGGCAACATAAAAGAGAGAAAATTTTCTCCAGCAATTCCTGCAGACATTAATATTCTTGCAAGTTATAACATATTATCATAGTGTTTTTGACACAGCCAGAATTTGTATTAAGATTTTCTACACACATTTTTAAAAAGGCATAATTATGATCATCTAAAAAAAATAACATCAAAGAGACGACAGACCATTTCCCAAATAAGGTCCTGGGGCCTCATGTATAACGCCGTGCGTAGAACTCACACTATAACATGGTGTAAGCACAAAGCGGGAATGTGCGTACGCACAGAAAAATCCAGATGTAGGAATATGTACTTACGCAAACTTCCACGTACTTCCGCTACATAAATACCGATCAGCGTGAAAGTAACGCATGTGCACGCGCCTGCTGTCCCGCCCCAACTCCTCCCAGAATTACGCTTCTTTGAATATGCAAATCAATATAAATAGCCCTTAAGCTCAGCCTTCTGTGAAAAGACAATGGAAAAAGCATGGGGGAAAATATAAGAATTTCAGCGAATACCAAGTGGAGGGAAGGAAAAACGTACTATTTGTTGTGGTTTAAACAGTGGTATAAACAAGAAAAGGAAGTTGATCGAGGGACAGAGAGTGTTGGAGAAACTCGAAAGCTCAAGTTCACAAAGTCGCACAGTGCCCGAAATAAAAAAGAAGTTGTCAGATATCAAAGCCGCCGTGAAAAGTCGAGTCGTAGCCCACTGCCTGAGTGTCATATGAAAGCTTATTAGGGTACAGAGAAAAAAAAAATAGGCACACAGTGGGGAAAAAAGCATGAAATGTCCACTTTCATCACATAGTTTATTTTGTCATTAAAGTAGAACATCATAAACTTCCTCTTAAAATCGTTTAATTTACTAGTTTCTCAAATCCCATCGTAACTAAAGTAGCACGTTAAATGCTTTGTTTTGTATTTGATCTTCTATGTGCTTTATGTGTGTGAATCACTACGTGCTTCCGGGTTTTGTCTTCCTCCAACAGGACATAGAATCCATTACATTCATAATATTACAGCTCTCTGAATAATTAAAATACTGAGATGTATACTTGATATAATTTTCATGATGATAGGAGTTAAAGCATGTTATTAAACATGGGAACACGGTGGCGCAGTGATTGTGCGCGACCCTTGATGAATTTATTGCAGCAGTTCTGTCTCTTTCAAACGTACTAACCCACAATTCCTGTCCTTACCTTTCTTCCTCCAAATACCCAATCGCCACACAATCTGTAATAGACGTTAAGCCATCTGTAAGCTTATAATGCCGATTCTTCAAAACTTTTAAGGGACGCTGAAATTTCTTCGTAGTACATGTTTAATAATTCTATCCTTCACGCCAGTCCCAGTGAAGCATACAGTGCGAGGCAGGAACGAGCGCCAGATCCTTGCTAGCATGGCGATACCGTGTCCTTTAATTATTAACAATAAAGATTATTTAAATGAAGTTAAAGTTTTATCTGTATAATATCATAAACATATTTTGCTGCATTTCATCTTAAAAATGATATCGTCATCATATGTAAATATGCGCTCAGGTTGTGCAATATTATAACTTTAGTGCAAGTTTATAGTGAGGTGATTGTACTTATAAGTCCAAACAGTTCTACAAGGAGCACTGGATGAACTGATTGATTGCGTTTAGAGCTCTTGGGATGAAACTCTTTCTGAACTGTGAGGTCCGTGCAGGAAAGGTTTTGAAGCGTTTGCCATGTGGGAAGCAGTTCAAATAGGAAGCATGGCTGAGGCAGCATGTGCTTGATGCTGTATACCAATAATTCTCTTTCCGATCAGCTGCTCCAAGTGGTGCAGTGAGAGTAATATGGAAAAAGATGATCCGCTGTGGCAACCCCTAACGGGAGCAGCTGAAAGAAGTAAAAGAAGGTGCAGTGAGAGTAACAACACTAAAGCAGTTATGGTATTTGGAACAGTTTGACCATTCCGTGGACCATTATATTGTTACTGGTTAATTACAATCAGATGCATTAAACTAATAAACAATATGCGGTTAATTTCAGCGTATTTATAAAGCTGTGTCAGGGATGTGGATCTGAAAAAGAAAGGGTAACCACACAGGAACAGTAGCACTGCTTTGACGTTGGGTGCCGCCAATCTGCAAAACCGAGCGGAGAACTTGTGTACGCCAGGGTATGAGGTACCATGGAAATGTGCGTGGCTTTATGCCAAGTTTAGGTTTTATACATCGCGATTTGAGTGTGGAAACGTTCGTATGCAACATTTCTGTGCGTACGCACCATTTATACATGAGGCCCCAGCATTGTACTGGCTGGCACAGTCCTCCCAAGATTCTCTTTGAAATAAGCTAGGTGTGAACACCAAATGAAATTTATAATTAAAATGTGTAACATTTCTATTTTTAGGCCATGTTTGAGCAATACATTTCATATGAAAACAAATTGCCAAATGATTACATTTTACTGTGTTTTTTCTCTTTCTTCAACATTATTTCATTATTGGTTCATTAGATATAATATAAGACATTTCAAAAGGTAAATTAAATGAACTTTATTTAATGCATAGGCATGATGGTTTATGACAGGAATCCTCCAGTCCTGGAGGGCTGCTGGTTTTCATTTTCACCAATTTTTTAATTAGAATCAATTTATTTGCTGCATAAGCAATATGTTTTTTGGGCTTAATCTTACTTAATTCACATTTGAGCTCCAAGTTGCCTATTTCAATTTTAAGGGGATGTATGTAGGTTTTGTTTGTTTCCTGATTTCTTAAGTAGCCGTGGTTAATAACATAATGCAGATAATAAAAAATCCATCATCTCTCCAGCTAACTTGGTTCCACTGACAATGGTGAATGTGCATCATATATTTTTGTTAATAAAAGATTTAAAAATAAATGAAAAAAAGGAGTATCATGAAGTGCAACTGTGTTCAGGTCCACAAAATATATTATTAATGTTCTCAGAAAATGAATCTCTATAATGTAATTAAAATTTGTCTTGGATGAACAAAAGTATTAAGAAGCAATATAGTTTAATGCAAAGTTTCATTATCAGCAAGATCTGTCTTCTAATTAGGTCTCCAGGACTGTGATGAGGACCCCTGGTCTATGACTAAAAATAATAATATTCTCATTCACATAGAATCAAAATTGGGGCCATGGGGAGTTGTCAACATCAGGCACAAAGCAGGAACTGGCCCTTGACATGGTTACAAGCTATTTCAAGGTTCAAATTCACACACATTCACAACAACACTTTTACTGGGCCAGTTTAGAATCCCCAGTAAACCTAACACACATTTCTTTGCGGATGTGGGAGGAAAACCAGATTATCCAGAGAAACACCCAAACAAGACAGAGAGAATGTGCAGACTCCCCAAAGGCAACATGCAGACACAGAGTTCTCACACACTGCTTCATTCGTGGCTGGGCCTGGGCAGGCTTTAACAGAACCCCAGAGGTTTTTTCCCTCCACTGGAGTGTTTGGTTTTTTCTTCCTCACTGATCATTTGTTTATTCCATTATTGTTTTTCTTTGTTCCCACTTAATGCCATTTCTAAAACACCTTGAATTGTAATCTGTTTTTAAGGTGCTGCAGTATATGCAGTAAATAAATGATGTTGTTGTTCAGTGAATTCTGACATATTTATGCTCCACAATCTGCAGTCAATGTAATTTATACTAAAATCCTCTCCACAGCTCCAGAAGCATTGTTACAATTAATGTAAGTATAGAATTTGAACCACATTCAATCAATGTAATCCAGAAGAACTGTCAAAGAAACAACAGGGACTCTGCCTGCATCTCTGCCAAAGCCTGTTTCTCAGTATCCTCTCGATCTCCTGTCATTCAGACAATTACATTTGGTAAGTTGAATCTGATTGACATTGTACAATATGCAAAAAAATATTTTGCCTTAAAACACATTTATTATACAGATAAAGAACTCAGACCTTCAATCCTGAAAAATTAACTTTGTAATAAAGTATGCCAACAAAAATGAAATGTACTCAAGAGAAATGACAAGCACACGGGCGTAGTGGTAGTGCCGCTAACTCACAGTAAGGAGACCAGGATTTGCATCCCAGATTCTCCCTCCGTGGAGTCTGCATGTTCTCCCTGTTTCTATGTGGGTTTCTTCCGGGTGCTCTGCTTTCCTCCCACATTCTGAAGATGTACAGTTTAAGTGTCTTGGAAATCCTAAATTGGCCGTAGTGTGTGTGGTTGGTGTGTGTTCACCCTGCGATGGACTGGCACCCTGTCCAGGGTTTGTTCCTGCCTTGCGCCCTATGCTAGCTGGGATGGGCTTCAGCATACCCCTGTGATCCTGTTCAGGATTACGCAGCTTAGAAAATGACTGACTCACTCAAAAGAAATGTTACACTTGTAAAGCCATACAGTATGTGGAAAGCCTCTTTAGCATACAGTGTATATTACATCTTGTGAGTATAATGCAAGAATAGTATCTTCTCTACTACTATGCTTGATACATTTTCTATTTTACTTAATTTTCAGCCCTTAACGTGACTGCTAACCTCGATGACAGGAAATTTGTGACAAGAGCAATATTTGATGAAAACTCTCAGAAGCAAATACAAAAAGTGATGCAAGTTCAGAGCAATGCAATGACTTGCCACACCCTACCTTTCCATGTCATTGTGAGTATGGTGTCTTTTCTATTTTCCTTCATTTTATTTTACTCTGTAAACTAGAATTGATTCCAACTTTTAAATTCTAAGAGAAGGGCTGGATTTAAATAAGTGCATTTAATGTATTGATAAAGTCTGAAAATATTCTCCTTTATGCTGTTAAAAAAATGTATTTTTTTTTATTTCAGGACACAGCTGACTACATTCGACCCATTGGCTTCACTCTGCGTTTCAGGATTAATGATACAGATGCTGGTCCTGTTTTAGATGAAGGCTGGCCTACCTCTGTGAAGAAATTTGTGAGTCAAATCTACAGAATTTAATTGATGTTATTAAACAAGAAAAGCAATGTAATCAATGACAATAATCAGTTACCGGCAGGACTGACTACTACCATGAATGTTAACATTACATACACCATTAATTTATGTTGAAATAAGTAAAAATAAATGTTTCACTTTTGACAAATGCAAATTGTATAATACTGTAATAGAGCTGACAAGTTTCATCTGCCAGGGATAGTCACTTATAGTATGAGCTAGCATTCCACCATACAAATGAGCTGCTTCAGAGCCAGCAGCAGGGGCGCCAATATAAAGAGCAAGTCTGGAATGTCCCAAACAGAATTCCATCTATTGTGGCAATGCCAAGCAGTCCTTTTAATGATAGTGAGCCACCCCAAAGAGCCATGCAGAGAATCTATTCTGGTGCTCAGTGCCGGCACTACAGTATTGTGATTTTTAGGTAGACATCACAGCATTTGTGTACCTGGGCAGATGTGAATATTTAATTTTTGTAGATAGTATTATTTGTTTATTACTCGCTTCGCTCTCCAACCCCCGGGCAGGCGCTACATGCTAACCACTTCACAGCTCTGCCACTCGTGTATGTGGAAGCGGATGTACAATTTAAACAGATTGTTATTTTCATGGGACTTGTTACATATGCATAATAGACCTAACTATTTTACCTTATAGCGAGTAATTAATCATAGTAAAAAATAGTAAAACGTAATAAATTGAAACAAGATTATATTTCATGTTGTGTTGCAGGTATTCGTTGTGTTATACATTTTTGTTCTGTTTGGCTTTGAAATTAACACGCAAATACTTTTAAACTTATACTTTTACTGTAAAACTTCAGTAAAAACAATATTTGGAATTAACTTTTCGTCAAGATCACATTGAATTTTGATTCCGTGTTTGGACTTGCATCATGACAACACAACTTATAACTATCTGTGAGTGAATATCGTTTCTCTCTCTCCAATAAATAAACCGACTTTATCAAATGTTCCTCCCTGCGATTTGTTAATTGTCATAGCAAAAGCTATTTTAACGGGAAACTGTAAGTGTTTTAATACAAATGGCGTATCAAGATCTCCTTTGCTGTCTAATGTTATCCACAAAAGATGTACTACATTACCTTTCTTGTCACCTGTTAAAATTTTACATGTCAGAATTGTTCGACCAATTTGAATACAACTAATCTTATCCTATTGCATAGCTCATCACTCATACATAAATTATGCAGTAACATTATGATACATTCTTCTTTTAACAGTAATTCGGCCGGTGGAAAACCGGATGGTGTTAACAGTTATAGATATTCTACAGGATATTGTAAGTTGATGTTTTCATCTTCTGCACCATCACCACCAACTGTTTCAGCATATTCTATTCATATGCATTTAACCAATTTGCTGTGTAACCGCTGCTTACCTAAATGTTGTAATAAAATTGAACAAATATAAATTCACATTGTCTTTTCCTACAAGTATCTGACTATTGGATTATTTTTAAATAATGAAGCATGGGACTAGAATGGTAAGCAGGTGATGTGATCAACACTGACCGTGAACATGTTTGTACAGAGGCCAACATATGATGGCACAAGCTGCAAGTGACACAGGCACTCAGAAATAAGAATTCAATGACAGGAGCATAAGATAAGCTACTTCACAATGTTTGTACCCTGCTTCAGATGGTATAAGCACACTTCTGTTTGGTGTCTGCCGCATACTAACTTAAGTTCTCTTGTCAACTTAGCAATAAATTAACGGATTTGCTTGAACACTTCTTTTTGGCATAAGAAAACCTGCATGACATTAACACATTGTCACTTAGAGTGGCAGCTACCTATGCTGTGATATGTGATTTTGTGAAGAATACAGTATAACATATAAAAATAATCATTAACACTTCAAATTGCCTGACTCATTTTTCATATTTTTTGTCAAATTTTAGAAACTCAATGTAATTCTATTTGAGAAGTGACAGAAGAATAAAAAATAATTATAATGCTAATGATCAAACAGCTTCAAGCCATGGCTTCTAAAAGTAATTTTACAGAAACCTTTGTGAAGACTACAGACACCAAATACTCAAAACATTTCTCTGTATGGATTACTGTAATGGCTATAACAAAACAAAACCTTTTTCAAAGCAACATTCTACTTTGAATATTCTTCTCATTCACAAGCGATATTTTACACACAGAAAGTCAATCTAAAGGATGCTGCTGTGTGTGTATTATGTACTGTATGTCAAATGGCAATAAACTGCACTCAGGGAGTTTAAGGGATTGTGGTTGCTCTGTGTCCAGCTTAATCTGCTTCATAAGCAGTTCCTGCTCAGTGTCAGCAAAATGAAGGTCTATGGCTAGTCTGCAATTGTGGATTGATTGTAATCTGCTAGCTTTTCTTCTTTGAAGGGAATTATTTTTACTTTTCTGTTCAAAAATTCCCTTGTGTATCAGAATATGTGATTACAATGTAGATTAACAAATGATCTTTATCTAAACCAAAGTGGACTCAGAATGTCAAATATAATAATTTTGTATAGCACTTTACGGTGGACATTACTATGAAAGGTCCATGCTATATAAAGTAAAAACTGATTTATTGAGTTAGCTAAATAAAGAAGATTTTATATCAAATATCAGCTTGTATAGCAAATGTCAGTGGAGTAAAACTTGCCAACATTCCTTCGTTTATTAAGTTGAATAAGCATGTTCTGGGACTTGAGTTAAAGAGTGGGCAATGTGACGAGAAAGAAAATGGATGCCTGCTATTAAAGGAAGCATTTCAATAAATCCGAATAAAGTTATTAATTAGGTACATAGTGAAACATAATTACATTTACTTAAAAGAGCAAGCATCTAATCTTCTTCTGTTTTATTAAAATGTATTAATTATCCAAAACAGATAGCAATAATTGAACATGGACAAATTAGTGTTTTGAAGAAAAAGAAAACATGACCACCAGTGTAGCTTAATAATTGAAATGTCGTTTCCAGGGTCATGAGTCACTAATGACCTAATAAGGCTTAGTCGAGTCACTCAAAACTGTTTCAGTAACATTTTTCTAAATATTGTGTAGTGTCAAATTTCTTTCTTTTTGAGAATGCCTGTTGAGATGGGAGGGTCCTATTAATCCAAGCACTGCCTGGAAGTGATGTCAATGCTGTACCTCTGTCCATCCTTAAATGTAAAGCAGCAGTACCTCTGTCTTTTGTTCATTTTTAAGACTAAAGCTATGTGCCTTGTTTAGCATAAAAAAGGTCTTAAAGACTAAAAGCTCAGAACACACACCTATTCCTGGCTAAACCCCACAAAAACAATGTGACTGAAGTCGAAAAATTTTACTAATTTTGTATTGCTAGCTGTCACTTTTGTTTGGTCTGTTATAGGCAAACCTTTATTTCCAAGAGCAGCACTTTGACAAGACATTGTACCACCCATCCATTACTAAAAACCATGGCATCCACTCCAAGGGTGCCAGAGGCACAGCCTCTCAGAGCAGCATCAAGCACAACGCATAAAACAACTATGTATAAACACAAACATCTTCACTCAATTATAAGGAGCCACTTCACCTAACATAAATGTCTATGGGAAGTGAGAGGAGACTCACAGAAACACGGAAAACACACATATACCGGGCTAGGATTTGATCTGAAAGAATGAAGATATGAGGCATCAAGATTAACTACTGCACAACATGTTTAAAAAGACCCTAAGAGAAATATATATATTTTTAATAGAACTGAATTTAATTTTTCTTTAAGTTAACTGTTTTTTCAATATTAAGTGGAGTGTTCTTATTCTCTCCTTAGATCCCTTTTTTTAAGGACTGTGGCGATGATGATATCTGTGTGTCTGATCTTGTCCTACAGGCCACTATGGACATTTCTGGAACAAGGTAAGAATGATCAATGAGATACACAGATTCTTTCTTTAGACAACTCAGGATAAAAGCATCTTTGCATTGTGCCTTTTTTTATTATGACATGTAGCTAAAACTGCATGAAAGGACAAGATTAACAATTTATCTCCTACATGTGTATATCTTTAAACTTCTAAGAAGCATTTAACTAATTTAAAGAGAAAAGTCAAGCAAAATGACACCTTTTATTGGCTAACTAAAAAGATTACAATATGCAAGCTTTCGAGGCAACTCATGCCCCTTCTTCAGATCTTGCCTGAAGAAGGGGCCTGAGTTGCCTCGAAAGCTTACATATTGTAATCTTTTTAGTTAGCCAATAAAAGGTGTCATTTTGCTTGACTTTTCTCTACATTCATAATGGCTAACATGGTACAACACCCTAGTACTACTAATTTAAAGTAATTTTTACGTAAACTACAATCCAACTTATTCTGGGCGTCTAATGCAAATCCATCAATTCTATCCAATTGAAACTTATTTACGTAGTCTTTTTGTCTTATCTTTAGTCATGAAATAGTGACAGATATATGATTACATACTTTATTTAAAATATTACACAAGACTCCTGACATCATCCTCTGTGAACTGAGTTCAGAGCTGAGAGCTGTGTGTTGTGTCTATGTGATTTCTGATGCAAGCTAAATTAAAGGATGGTATTTACTCCTAAAACTTAGTTTTTTGGTTGTCATTAATGGGCTATGCTATGTTGCTATTTTTTCACCTTCAATCTAACTGTGGTTGAGGAGAGGGGCTGGTGTAGTGCAGCACAGGAGAAAAACAAGCTGAATTAAGCAGAAGCAATCAGACAGCAAGTAGCTATTTACTAGCATTGCTGCTGTTAATAGTGTACACAAAAATGTACTTAGCAGAGATGAAGTGTTTAAGCACAGAAACAGAATCCTAGGTTATTCACTTAAACAAGAGTACATGGGTGAGTGTTTACATTAGTATGAAAGTACGAGTAAAGAGGACTTAAACAGGTATTGTCAGGATAGAAGCGTCAGTAAAAGTCACAGAAAGTAAACAAAGTTATCAAGGGAAGCAAACAGAAGTAAAGGAAGGTTCATTGTAAGTAAAGGCACAAGTGAGTTGGAGTTATATGTAGCTGCAAATAATTATGATGAGAACAGATACGTTGAGCAAATTTTGAAAAGATGTAGCAAAATCTTAAAAACTGGGACAAGCTTTTAAGTGTGGACATATGAGTAGGTTTTAAAAGTATTTTATTACAATGCAGAACAAATTTTCAGAAATAAGAAATCATAGAACGCTACGCAGTGGATAAGTAAGAAGATGAAAAAGAAATTGTAAAGACATGCCGTATAAAGAATAAAATCATATAACTCCAGTGCTAACTGTAGGGCTTATGAGAGCAACCATTAAAAAGGATGTCAGGAAAGCTAGTCAGTCAGTTTGGAGAAATATTGCAGAAAGGTTAAAGATAAGCCAAACAGATCCTTCCAATATTAACAGGCAAGAAGGAAATCTAATTCATTAGGAACAATGAGGGCAAAATAGTGAAAGCTGTAAATTCTTCTTTTTTTTTTTTTGTGGATGTTTTCACTTGTGAAGAAGTAAATAACCTCTCAGCTGTCAAAGACACTACTAAGTAGGTACTTAATAATTTTAAATTGTAGAGGAAGAAGTGATGCTTAATTTAAATAGATTGAAATCTAACAAATCACGGGACCAGGTAACATTTATAGTTACCGAGTGTATATAAAAACTCTTAACGTGCATTATTCAGAGGTTATGGCACATCTGAATTAGATGGTAGTACCTCCGGGATCGATGCCACTGCTCTTTTTAATATACATAAAATGATCTTGATAAGAATGTAAATAACAGGCTGGTTAAGTTTGCTGATGATAATAAATTACATGGAATGGCAGACAATGCAGAGACATCTGAATCAACACAGAGACTTGGACAGAATACAGACTTGGGCAAGTAAAATTTAATGTGAATAAATTTAAAATGTCACAAATAGGAAATAGAAATTATGGATGTGAATATAAAATGGGAGTCTAAAACTAGAGAATACATCTTTGTGGACTGTTCTCTTTGTACATCCAAACAGTGTGCAGATATGATTAAGTGTGGAGTTTAGATCAAGAGAGGTTGTACTTAAGATACTTTATGTAACAAACTCATGTTTTCATCCCTGTTTATAAAAAAGAGATATCAATACTGGAGAAAATTTAGAAAGGTGCAACTAGACTCACTCCAGGACTGCAAGCTTTAAACTTTGATGAAAGATTGAAGGAGATGAATTTTTTAGTTTAAGCAAACAGAGATTATGTGCTGAAATGACTGAAGTGATTAAATTGTAAAGAGAATTGGTACACTGAATCCGAACTGTTACTTTAAAACTAATTCTTCAAGAAGAACATCGGAACAAAGATGGGAAGGACAGCAGGACTTTAGGTACCTTCAAAACTTGACTCACTGTTAATTTAGATAAACTGGGTGAATGGGAATGATATGCGTTCTTAGACTAAATGGCCAGCTCTTGTCACAATTGTTGTAATGTCCTAATATTATTTGAAAATAATTTTGAAAAATGTGAACTTGTACTGATTTAATATCTTAATGAGCTAAAGCTTTAAAACTGAGTAAACAACCACACAAACCTCAGTTACCTAGCATCTTTCTCACCAATGAGAGATTGATTACTTACTAAATGGACGAGTTGGTGGTACTGATTTGTGTGATGATCACATCTGAGACTTGGCTTTGCTGACAAATCCCCAATGCTACAATATAACTAGTGGACCATACAATCCACCGGCAGGACAGGAACAAAAATTTGGGTAAGAACAGAGGGGGTGGTTTATGCATGTAAGTGCACAATGACTGCTGTATTAACAGCAGAGTTATAGACAGACATTGTTCCCCTGACTTAGAAGTTCTGTCAATAATTTGCAGGATTGGTTTCGTCCGTTTATGGATTGGTTTCGTCCATTTATGGATTGGTTTCGTCCGTTTATAGGAGATGGACGTCTGAAGCAGAGCTCCGCTAGCAGCGGCTTTATTTTCCCACGTATTTCATATTATTTAGAGGTATCCTGTATTTAACCCGACCAAGGAACTTCCACTACAATATACAAGCATGAGTAACAAGAAGAAAAGTCAGAAAGAACCGGAAAAGAAACTTAAAGCTGCATCGAAGTCCGGACAGACTTCCGGCCTGAATGCAAGTGTAAGGTATGGCATCACGGAGACTGACCTGGAACAGGCAGAAGAGTGCGCAGAATTCCTGGGGCCCCGCTCCATTGTATCGTCTCCAGTCAAGAGTGAAAATGGGAGCGAAGGCGCAAGTGATACAGGTCACGAGGGATCGCCGATTTCTGAGGATCATTCGAGACTAGAAAGGGCTCTGCAGGACGTGCTCTCATCTACCCATCGCGAGCCTGTAACAGGAGCTGCATTTTCACTTGCTGAGCACGAAAGCAGAAGCGAACTGTCCGAACTGAAAGAGATGATCGCTACACAGATAGCTACACAGAAAGAGATGAACACTACACTGGCCACTGCCATGGTTATGGCCATGAATGAGCTTAAGAAAGATAACACAAATGATCTTAAGAAGGTGGCCACTGAGCTCAAGAAGGATAACAAAGATAAGGAAACGCGTCTATTTGAACGTTTCGACGTGAACTTTAAAGGCATGTTGGAGAAATTAGTGGAACACATTGAAGAAACTAACTCCAAACTGAAAAGGCTTGATGATCATATTAATGACGTTTCAGATCAGCTGGAAGACGTTAAGCAGGGACTCACGGCTCGAGTGGAAACAGCGGAACAAATGGCATCTAACGCCGATGAAAAAGCCACAGCTGCGAACTCGGAATACAAAAAACTTGGAGACAGACTTGCAGCCCTGGAGGATGGGTGCAGAAGAAATAATATAAGAATTGAGGGTATACCTGAGAAACGAGAAAGCTCAAGCCCAGTGAAATTTGCAGTAGAATTACTGTCTAAAATAATTGGAGATGACTTTAAACTCGACAATGAGATAGCCACGGCTTATCGCACAAAGATACCAAGCGCCTTTAAATCTAGGTCTTTTATTGTCCGCTTCGAACGACTAAGATGTAAGCTTGATGTGATGGCACTTCTCAGACACAAGCAAGAGATTATATTCGAAAATAATCTTATTCATATTTTTCCCGACTTCTCACCATCAACAGCTGCAAAACGCAGATCCTACAACAACATTAAAAGGATGCTACGGGAAGCCGATATCAAATACAGCCTCTTGTATCCTGCCAAACTGAAAGTGGAAGTTCAAGATGGACATTATATTTTCTTCAGCAAAGAAGAAGCTGAAAAAGAATTAAAGAAGCTGTTTCCGACACTTTTTTGAAAGTTAATTAAAATTAAAGAGCCGTATTCTATCAAGGCACGGGAAAGACCTATGATCTGATCGCTGGATCCATGTTTAAAGAGACTGGTATTATAATTATACATCTCTTATTTTCTTTCTTTTTTTTTTTTTGTTTTTATCTGGACTTTATATGTTATATGTTTATGTTTTAATCAGAGTTATAGAGTTATAGACGTGAGTGTGAAAATGTGGAAGTGATTAAAGTAGGATTCGTTTTATTTATTTCTTTTTTTATTTCTTTTTCTTTTTTTCTTTTATTTATTTATTTATTTATTTTATTTTACTATACCTTAAAGTAGACTGTTTAACTTCATACCCTTGGTTTAATGCTTGTTCTACTATTTATACAATTACCATTATACTATTACAGTATGAATTACCAGGTTTATCCTAGACTAGTTTTTAAAATCACTCCCAGGGTTGTTTTTTTTTTTTTTTTTTTTTTTTAATCTTAATATCTTAACTTAAAAGCGCTGAAGATTATTTCAAGCTTAAATATTGTTAATGAGAACATTTTCGGCAGATAGTATTAAGGATTTAACTGTAAAAGATATCTCTGTTTTAATTCTGTAACGCCGCTGCAGGGTGGGGTTTGTTTTGTTTTGGACGTGCTCTGTCTCTTCGTATGTCAGAGGACTGGAACATCGCGAAGTGGGGGTCTAGCCTCATGTGGGGAGGCAAAATGGGGGGGGTGGGGGGATAAAGGGGGGAGAGAAGGAGAGCAGGTTATATCTAATCTATTCTTATAATCCTTATAATTATAAATATCAATGCAGCAACAGGCTAACATGCAACAACTCCTGGGGAATCTTGAAACTAAGATTAAAACTGCCATATTACCAATTAAAACTATAAAATGACATTAAAAACTCAGAATCAATGTCTCCATGATGGGACAGTTAACTTTGTGAGCTGGAATTTTAAAGGCCTGAATCACGAATTAAAGAGAAAGAAAGTATGCTCTCACCTGACAGGCTTAAACGCTAAAATAGTATTTTTACAGGAGACCCACTTACTAACCAAGGATCAGTTCAGATTACAAAAAGACTGGACTGGCCAAATGTTCCATTCTAGCTTTATAAAGAAAACTAGAGGGGTGGGAATTCTCATACATAGAACAGTTCCATTTGTAGCATCAGAGGTAGTGTCGGACCCTGAAGGGAGATATGTGATGGTCATGGGCAACTTATATAACAGTAAAATGATTTTGATAAATGTTTATGCACCCAATGTTGATGATAGGGAATTCATGCAAAATCTATTTGTATCCATTCCCAATGTGAACACTCATAAAATTATAATGGCTGGGGACTTTAATTGTGTTTTAAATCCACTCTTAGATAGGACTCCTGTGACAGGGGGGACGACATCTAATACTGCAAAGATAATTACACAGTTTTTAAATGATCACAACTTATCAGACCCCTGGAGGTTTCTTAACCCAAACTCAAGAACATATTCGTTCTACTCACCAGTGCATTATAGCTACTCAAGAATTGATTATTTTTTTATAGATAATAATTTCCTGCCTACAATTAAATCATGCAAATATGACACAATTGTTATCTCTGACCATGCCCCTCTAGTCTTGGAGCTAAAATCAATAAGCCCCTCGTACTCATCTCGCAGATGGCGTCTTAACCCTCTTTTATTGGCAGACGAGAACTGCACAGAATTTATATCCAAACAAATCAGCTTCTTCCTAGAGACAAACACGTCTACAGAGGTTTCTGCAGGAACACTCTGGGAAACTCTAAAGGCCTTCCTAAGAGGCCAGATTATTTCATATCTTTCCCATAGAAATAAATTAGAAACCAAGAAAGTGTCAGAGCTAAGAAATGAAATTACTAGAATAGATGAAGAACAAGCCAGGCGTCCAAGTGAAGCTCTTCACAGGAAAAGGCAGGCCCTGCATACAGAACTTAACATCTTAACAACTAAAGAAACTGAACAACTTATTTATAAGTCTAGACAGCATTACTATGAACACGGAGAAAAAGCTAATAAGCTTTTAGCTCAACAAATTCATAAACAAGAAGTTCACAATGCAATACCAGTAATCACCAACAAGAATGGAGAAGAAATCATCGACCATAATAAAATAATGCACACATTTAGAGATTACTATAAGTCTTTATATTCCACTGAGCCCAAAGAAGACAACACGCAATCTAATGCATTTCTGGATAATTCACAAATACCACAAATAGATGCTTTAAGTGCTGAGGAACTAGATAAACCTCTAACGCTAACAGAATTACTAGACGCTATAAAGTCACTACAAAGCGGGAAATCATCAGGCCCTGATGGTTACCCCGTAGAGTTTTATAAGAAATTCTCCACTCAGCTAGCTCCACTCTTATTGGTAACATTTACAGAAGCTAAAGACCACCAAATACTACCTCAAACATTTCGACAAGCATTAATCACCGTCTTTCCTAAACAAAATAAGGACTTGTTACAATGTGCATCATATAGACCAATTTCACTCCTGAATAATGATGTTAAGATACTCTCAAAAATCCTAGCTAGAAGGATGGAGAAAGTGCTGCCCTCGGTAATATCACAAGATCAAACTGGATTTATTAAAGGCCGACATCTATCTTCAAATCTCCGACGCTTGTTTAATGTTATATATTCACCAGCAAAATCAAACACCCCAGAGATATTACTATCATTAGACGCAGAAAAGGCATTTGACATGATCACTGCATTGGAGAAATTTGGGTTTGGCCCGAATATTTGTGCTTGGATTAAACTACTGTATACCAGTCCAGAAGCTTCAGTTTGTATTAATAAAATTTGCTCAGACTACTTTAAACTAGAACGTGGTACCAGACAAGGATTTCCCTTGTCGCCACTGTTGTTTGCAATACGCTATTGAACCACTGGCGGTTCACTGCCGAAATTCTCATCAGATAAGGGGATTGTCAGAGAAGGACTGGAACAGAAAATTTCTCTATATGCAGATGATATGGTCTTATATATATCGGACCCAGTAAACACTGTCCCTGCTGTTTTAACAGCACTAACAGAATTTCAAAAGATATCTGGTCTTAGAATTAATCTGAATAAAAGTATACTCTTTCCAGTGAACTCACAAGCATATAATATTAAATTAGACACCCTACCTTTTACCATAGCAGATCAGTTTAAATACCTAGGGGTAAATATCACAAGTAAACATAAAGCTCTTTATCAACAAAATTTTGGCGTCTGTATGGAAAAAATTAAGCAAGACTTGCATAGATGGTCAACCCTTCATCTCACTCTAGCCGGAAGAATTAACATTGTTAAGATGAATATCCTTCCTAAACTTCTCTTTTTATTTCAAAACATTTCAATATATATCAATAAATCGTTTTTTAAACAGTTAGATTCAATAATAACCTCATTCATTTGGAACTCAAAACACCCACGTATCCGAAGAGCGACCCTACAAAGACCTCAGGCAGAAGGTGGCATGGCTTTACCTAATTTTCAGTTTTATTACTGAGCAGCAAACATACAAGCCATAAAAACCTGGACACAAATAAATGCACATACACAGGCTTGGTCTGCGATAGAAGTAAAATCCTGTAGTACTTCTTTATATTCCCTGCTCTGCTCTCCAATAAATGAAAGTTATTGCAAATATACTAATAACCCAATTGTGCTTTACTCACTCAGAATATGGAACCAAATTAGGAAGCATTTTAAGATGGAAAATCTTTTATCAGTGGCACCTCTGCAAGGGAACCACCTCTTTCAACCTTCGCAAGTATATCCAGTTTTTAATACCTGGAAAAGTTTTGGGATTAAAATGCTCAGAGATCTTTATATAGACAACATATTTACATCTTTTGAACAATTACATTCAAAATTTAACCTCCCAGCTACACATTTCTTTTACTATCTTCAAATTAGAAATTTTGTTAAACAGAAATTGCCCGATTTCCCCCACCTTGCACCCTCCACAATGCTGGAAAAAATACTGCTCAATTCCGAGGAAACAAACACTATTTCCGCAATATATAAAATCTTATTAGAGTCCCTACCTTTCAAAGATCCAAGAGGACATTGGGAAGAAGATCTCTTAATCAATATATCAGAAAAGGAGTGGAAGGTAGCAAAGCAGAGAATTCACTCGAGTTCTATATGCGCAAAGCATAGAATTATTCAACTAAAAATTATATATCGAGCTCATCTGTCTCGCTTAAAACTGTCCAAAATGTTTCCAGGCCAGGATCCAACCTGCGAGCGCTGCAACCAAGCTCCTGCCTCACTGGGTCACATGTTCTGGGCCTGCACCAAACTAACATCATTTTGGACAAAAATTTTTAAGTGCCTCTCAGACAGCCTTAGTATCACAATCCCTCCTAACCCACTAACAGCTGTGTTTGGTGTCCTTCCAGATGGACTTGAATTGGAGAAGGACAAACAAACGGTGATTGCGTTCACTACACTCTTGGCACGCAGACTTATTTTGTTAAATTGGAAGAATCCTAATTCTCCTCTTATAAGTCAGTGGGAAACTGATGTTTTATATTATTTGAAATTGGAAAAAATCAAATTTTCAGTTAGAGGATCTGTACAAAATTTTTTCAAAACTTGGCAGGATTTAATCAATATTATTTTAGAATAAGAGAATTAACTATTATTGCATTTAACTCCCTTCTCCATCTCTTATTTATATAGATATTTACTTCTCCCCTTCTTTTGTCTAATGTTGCCTTATTAAAAAG
Source organism: Erpetoichthys calabaricus (assembly GCF_900747795.2). Taxonomy (NCBI): domain Eukaryota; kingdom Metazoa; phylum Chordata; class Cladistia; order Polypteriformes; family Polypteridae; genus Erpetoichthys; species Erpetoichthys calabaricus. The sequence goes on from NC_041395.2 coordinate 179,756,856, forward strand.
CTTAAAGAAATTTTCCTTTAGCTAAGCTCTCCTTCTCAGGGGTGGGGTTTGATTTGTTTTCAAATTTGTTGGGTTATAAATTGATCTGTTTGTATGGAATGATTACAATGAAAATTAATAAAATAAAAATATTAATAATAATTTGCAGACCATTCTTTTTACCAAGAGAGATAACTGTGATAATTGTGACTACTGTTTACATTCTGCTAGACATAAATGTTAGTATTGCTCTTAACATCCTTTATACTAAAATATACAGCAACAGGCTTATCCCGATGGAGTTCATGTCATTGCTGGTAACTTCGATAAAGCATGTTTAAACACTGTACTTCCTGAATTCATCCAGCACGTGAAGTACTCCACTAAGGGGAAAATACATTCAATCATGTGTATCCAAATATAAAACATGCTTATAAAATCACAGCCCTCCCCAACTTAGGTCAGGCTGATCATCCTTCATTGTTCCTCATCCCAGCATACACACCGCTCAAGAGGAAAACAGAACCAGTTACAAAGACCATAAATACTTGGCCTGAGATTGCGATCATTCAGCTACAGGACTATTTTGCACACAGATTGGGATGTATTTGAACAAGAAGACTTATGGAAATATAGAGAAACAGTTCTATTCTACATCAAGAGCCTTGCTGATAATGTCACTGTCACAAAGAGGATCCAGGAGTTTCCAAATCAGAAGCTCTGGATGACAAAAGTAGTACAGACCTCAAAAAACATAACACTGCCTTCAGGTCAGGTGATAGGATGTTATACAGTACAGCCAGAGCTGACCTGAGGAGAGGTATCAAAGAAGATAAAGAGACCTATAAGAGGAAAATAAAAGACCACCTCCCAGAGGACAATCTTCGGTAGGTGTGGCAAGGAATTTGACACATAAATTACAAGGGAAGCAGCCCCAGGTCTGTCAACTCCAGTGCCTTGCTGGTGGAGGAACTGAACCATTTCTTTGCCAAGTTTGAGGTAAGGAAGCCCAACATGACCACACTGACCACACCACACTCCAGAACCCACACACTCACTCTGCAAGAACATGAGGTGAGATGTGTGCTCAGACCAGTGAGCCCAAGGAAGGCCGCTGGCCCTAACGGAGTATCTGGGAAGATGGTCAAAGCGTGTGCTGTCCAGCTTTCTGGGGTCTTCACAGAGATTTTTAATCTTTCTCTGGCATCAGCCACTATACCACCCTACCTAATCATCAATCATTTTTCCTGTCCCTAAAAAATAGCTTCAGAGAGCTAAAGTGATTATAGACCGGTTGCAATCACGCCAGTAGTAATGAAGTGCTTCAAGAGATTGGTCTTACAGCATATTAAATCCTGCCTCCCATCTACTTTCGACCAGCATCTGTTTGCTTACAGATCAAACAACAACAAAATTTATTTATATAGCACATTTTCATACAAAAAATGTAGCTCAAAGTGCTTTACATAATGAAGAAAAGAAAAATAAAAGACAAAGTAAGAATTAAAATAAGACAACATTAATTAACATAGAATAAGAGTAAGGTCCGATGGCCAGGGAGGACAGAGAAAACAAAAAAAAACTCCAGACGGCTGGAGAAAAAAAATTAAATCTGCAGGGGTTCCAGACCATGAGACCACCCAGTCCCCTCTGGGCATTCTACCTCACATAAATGAAACAGTCCTCTTTGTATTTAGGGTTCTCACGGAAGGACTTGATGATGATGGTCATGCAGACTTCTGGCTTTTAATCCATCAATGTAGGAACATCATGATGCGTTGATTAGGTGGTGGTGGCGCAGGCCGCCACCACAAAGAAACCGGAAAAAGAAACAGAAGAGAGAGTAGGGGTTAGTACGGATTTTAGAGCCACCATGAATAGTTATTATAATGAATTGAATATACAGAGTATCAGGATTAAATTAAAGTGAAGTTATGAGAAGGCCATGTTAAAGTAATGTGTTTTCAGCCATTTTTTAAAGTGCTCCACTGTATTAGCCTGGCGAATTCCTATTGGCAGGCTATTCCAGATTTTAGGTACATAACAGCAGAAGGCCGCCTCACCACTTCTTTTAAGTTTTGCTCTTGGAATTCTAAGGGGACACTCATTTGAGGATCTAAGGTTACGATTTGGAATACAGAGTGTCAGACATTCCCATATATAAAATGGAGTGAGATTATTTAAGGCTTTATAAACCATAAGCAGAATTTTAAAGTCAATTCTGAATGACACAGGTAACCAGTGTAGTGACATCAAAACTGGAGAAATGTGCTCGGATTTTTTTTTCCTAGTTAGGATTCTAGCAGCTGCATTCTGCACTAGTTGCAAACGATTTATGTCTTTTTTGGGTAGTCCTGAGAGGAGTGCGTTACAGTAATCTAGTCGACTGAAAACAAAAGCGTGAACTAATTTCTCAGCATCTTTCAATGATATAAGAGGTCTAACTTTTGCTATGTTTCTTAAGTGAAAAAATGCTGTCCTAGTGGTCTGATGAATATGCGATTTAAAATTCAGGTTACAGTCAACAGTTACCCCTAAGTTTTTTACCTCCGTCTTGACTTTTAATCCTAATGCATCGAGTTTATTTCTGATAATCTCATTGTATCCATTATTGCCAATCACTAAAATTTCAGTTTTCTCTTTATTTAGCTTGAGAAAATTACTATTCGTCCATTCAGAAATACAAGTAAGACATTGTGTTAGTGAATCAAGAGAATCGGGGTCATCAGGTGTTATTGATAAATACAGCTGTGTGTCATCAGCAAAGCTGTGGTAGCTCACGTTGTGCCCTGAGATAATCTGACCTAATGGAAGCATGTAGATTGAGAAGAGCAGCGGACCCAGGATAGAGCCTTGTGGAACACCATATAGGATATCATATGTCTTTGAGTTGTAATTACCACAACTAACAAAGAATTTTCTCCCTGCCAGGTAGGATTCAAACCAATTTCAGACACTGCCAGAGAGGCCCACACATTCGCCACTAAGGCGATTTCTAAGAATATTGTGATCAATGGTGTCAAATGCGGTACTCAGATCTAGGAGGATGAGAACAGATAAATGGCCTCTGTCTCTGCATTTACCCACAAGTCATTTACTACCTCAACGAGTGCAGTTTGTGTGCTGTGATTTGTTCTAAAACCTGACTGTAATTTTTTGAGATGGTCATTTAACTGCATAATGACTGCCTTCTCTAAAATTTTACTTAAGAAGGGGAGGTTAGAGATGGGTCTAACATTTTCAAAAGAAGAGGGATCAAAATTATTATGGATGCATGACGACAAACACTGAGGGTCTGCAGAGAGTCATAAACACAGCACAAAAAAAATCAGACTGTTGTCTGCCCTCCCTACAAGATACTGCCCATTCCTGCTATCTCACCACAGCCACAAACATTGTTAAGTATTCTTCACACCCTGGTCACCACCTGTTTGAACTGTTGCCTTCTGGTCAGCTTTATAGATCATTGATCTACGGACTGATAGATTCAGAAACAGTTTCTTTCCAGTGCCCTTAAATACATTGAACAAAAATAAGCAAATAAAGGCAATTTAAATATTTTTTTAGTCAGTGGCATGCAAAAGACTCACATATTGCTGCTCCTCTCATGCAAGCTACTCCCCAGTGGAATGGTATTATTTTACTCTATTACTAATGGTTTCATCATTATTTTATCTCTTTTTAACTGTATTTTTACATATTATTGTTTTTTTTCTTTGATTGTATTGTGTGTTATAGCATTGGTTGTGTTTCACAAAAAGTAGTTATCATTTTTGCCTTTTGTACCCAGTTGGAGTGGCGCTCGTTATTTTGTTGTAATTATTTCAAAATGACAATGAAGGCTTTCAATTCAATTCACTTCAAAACTTTAAGTATACTAATTCTGAATTTCAAGTATCCAGGTAGAACTAGCACTTCAAAATTTTCTCTGACTTAAGTGAGGCTATATAACATAACAAGGGAATCACATATTTTAATGTTTTTGACAGAGAGGTTTTGGGTTTTAATGTTATTCTGCTTTAATTATGCAATCAGATATCAAAATTAAATAGACATTTCTCTGTAAACAGTATATGATTAGTAGAGAATATTACACGCCGTTTTGAAGAGGGGGACTGAATACACCCCAAGGAGATGCGGCCACTCCTCTGAAACCCCTCTTAAATGGTGATACAATGGGAAACAAATACATTTTTTTTTTTTTACCTCTTCTTTGCTCGATCAGCTGCTGGCTTGCTGCTACTGCCGTGTCATGTGATCTGCCTCTCGTGCGGTGCTTCGAACATTTAAAAGCCTGTACAGAAGCTGTCCTTTTGTCTCACTGCCTTGTCTCTCTTCTCCCTCAGACATCCTCAAAACATTATTCGATTTCTTTTTGCTGTTCCGTTATTTTACCGAGTAATATTTTACATTTGTTTGTGCTAATGTGATCTTTACTATCGTTTTTTTTGAGACTTTTGAATTTTCCTACTTCCATAATCTCTAACCTGCTCTGCATGTGTATCGCATCAACGTTTTTGAATTCTTTACGACGTTCTACTACTTTCCTTATTTTCAGAATTTGCACATAGATTATTTTTGTTCTTTTTTGCTTTGTTTTTTGCATTCTTTTCTCTCCAATGCTTTTGGGTCTTTTTTCAACGCGCTGCTCTTTCTTCTTCACTTAGTCGTTGACATGTCATCTACAATGTATAAAATTTTTAAGAGCTGAGAGCACAGGAAGTGTGATTGCCAAAAGCATTCCAACAACTGAGTGGTTAGATGACCGTGGTGGTCTTGTTTGAAACTGGTTGTAAGTAGAGTGTGACTTGCAAAAGTCACCGTCTCACGAGACTTGCTTCCAGCGGTTGTAAGTATGACATGACTTGACTGTCTCGCGGGATATGAAAGTGTCTCTTTGTCTCTCTTCAAAAAAATCTCGTCTTGTCGCAGGAAAAAAAGTCTTGTCCCAAGATTTTTTTTATAATAGAGAGATATGGCATTTTTCACAGAGTATGCTATCTCAATATTAAGAAGTGTGCAATTCAAAGATACAGCACAATATAATTCAATACATGATGTGTTAAAGGTAAATGAACAATATGGATATAATTATTAGTGTCATTTCGTGTAGCATTTGGTGATTTCTTTTTACTTCTTTCTTCATAAAGACAAGAGCCATATATTATCCGGACCTCAAAACGGCGGCTTTCTGTCAAGCTGATTTTGGAAAACCTCAAGGAAAATGCATACAACACTAGCTTGAAACTACTGTTTTCTAAAAACTTGCACTTCTCCAGTCTTTCAGTGAAGGTACACACTTTATATGTTGTTCTTCATTTCTTTTGGGAACTGACTTTGTAAATGTGCCATAAATTCAATTTGTTCTCTTTGCAGGATGAACCACAGTCCAGAATTGATTGTACAGCACAAGCCACCAACAGCCGGTCATGCAATGTTAGTTACCCTGTGTTTAGGTCCTTGGCAAAGGTAATCTCTCTGCATTATTTTGACTTGACAAAACTGTTCTTTGAGATTATAAAGTGAGTGTGTAGAAATGGGCAATGTGGTTTAAAAAAATAAAGAGAGAGCGCTTATTGCATAATATGGCACCCTCGTATTTGTGTTACAAGTCAGAAGCTCACTTGAGCAACAGAAGTTGCCTATGAGCTAAACTAGACAAAACTTTGCCAAGGCCCAAAGTTCATTGCCAATCTTTCCATGTGAGGATGCAAACTGGAAAGGGATAAAGCCCCTGAGTGTGCTGTTTGACTGGTGACTGTGGTATCTTTTACATTTTCAGGTGACTTTTAATCTGGAATTTGAGTTCAGCTGCACCTCTCTGTTGAATCGTGTTCAGATGAAAATCACTGCCACCAGGTAAAATGTCAAAATTTCATGTTGCTGTAGGTGTTTTCCTAGTATCATTACTGTGAATTGAGGCATTTTCATTTTATGTTTTCAGTGATAGCATTGAAAAAGAGGAAACACTGCAGGACAATTCCGTGCCACTGCTGATATTTGTGAGATATGAGCCAGACCTCTTTGTCATAAGGTAAAATGTCAAAGATCATCATATGATGTATCTTGCCACTAACAACTAGTTAAGACAGCTGAAATTGTACAATATACTGCACTGTAATAAATACACTATGAAATGCCTTGGAAGGTGTTCAACAGGTAGTTGGCCTACAGTAAGTCAGATAGATTTTGACAGTAGCCAAGACCCAAGGACTGTGGTTACCAAATTTTCCCTTTTTCCAGAATCTGCATCAAACAATGGCTGTTGATGCTTTTCATTTGTTGTAAAATTGGTTTGGATCATGTTACCTTGATTTACAATTTACTTACATTTCTTCCATTAGTGCTATAAGAGCTTAAAAGACACTGTAAGCATTTTAAACTAAATAAATAAATATACACAAAGTATCTACTTCATTTAGGTACAGTATGCTGTGTAATTGACTGTTCTATGTGTGACATTATATGGTCAAACAAAGCTACGAGTAGCAGGTAGGCAGATACCAGTAGATTTGGATGTATGTTGAAAATGCAAACTAAAGGTTTAAGTGGCTTTGTGGTGAGCACTAACATGGGTATATTAGGAAAAGCCACACTCTTAAGAATTAATGTGAACATGATTGAATCAAAAATGAGCATCCTGCCATTTCCACAAGGAGGCAATTGAAAGTAATACAGCTTGTGCAGATTAAAAAATGAACAACACTCCATCAACTGAGAGATGAGCGTAACAGTGGTGCTGAAAGAGAATGTGCAGTTCATCCTACCTTGTGCCACACATGGGATTTGGTAGCCAACAACCAAATCTAATCTGCTGGCAAAAAAGAAGGTGTGTTTGTAATGAGCAAAAGAAGATGGAAACTAGAAGACTGAAAAAACAGTGCCTTGTCAGATAAATCCAGGTTGATGTTAATTTATGCTGAGTGAAGAACCATGACAAGATGAAAAGCTATGAAAACCAGTAGATCTATTCTGATAGATGTCAACCGTGTAGGCTAGTTTTAGAAGTGCAGTGGTTTAGGGAATATTTTCTTGTCACAAACTGTATCTTTTGATATAAAGAATATAATATTTGGAAACCACAGGATATCTGAATATCATTGCCAATCAGGTATATGCATTCATGGAAGTAGTGTACTTATCTGTAAATGTCCATCTTAACAACAAACGTTCCATTATTCAAAGTTAGGAATGTTCTGGAATGGTTTCAGTAAAATAACAGTGAATTAATTATGCTTAATGCAATTGTTTCTACTGTCATCGGGTTATAGTCTAATCGGGCATTAGTAGAATGGGACATAATGAGCTTTGAAATACAGATCCACCATCAGCTGAACTTTTATATCAATGGGACATGGTTGATGGAATGGGTCGCATCCTTGTGGCTCAGGTTTGAGGCTGTGTTGAATAAAGACCCTGATTAATTTAGGCTACTATAGAGACAAAGGAGACATCACTCCACTGTAAGAAGTTGTGTCTAATAAAGTGGCTACTTACAAGTAAAGGTAAAATTCTGTTACAACGAATATCTTTACAATGAAATTTTCATTACAACGAAGTATTTTTATGGTCCCGACAGTTTCCTCATATAACACGAGTCTATAGAAATCTCGTTACTATGAAGTACATTCAGCAGATACTTTCATTACAACGAAGTGCCCAAAAGACCTTGAAATGTCTGAATGAATCATTCACAGAGCACTTAGTTCTGTGGTCACAGCTCAGTTGTGCACAATGATCCCCAAACAGAAACATTGTAAAAAAAAAAATTCTTTCTTCGGACTTTCCTCAGTGGTTTTCAGTGATACCTTTTGCTTATTGTTCGTCAACATCTGAAAAACATCCACTGGAATTTAACTCATTGGGATCACGTGGAAAACTGTTTATATGTTACTGGGGCAACAGCAGGCTCACAGCTCTGTTGCATCTCTCAGCCAAAGAAAACTCGATGAGTGATGCAAGGAACATTGTAAATGCGGGGAACAGGCTTACTTGGCCATTAACCTGGCCACAACCCTGCCTGACTGTTGTGTCTGTTTATAGGAGAGTGGCAGATCCCGCTACAATAAATAACCGTGCTGTTCCTGTTTCAAGCTGAATAAAGCTGGTTTTGTTAAAGTACTGAGACTCAGACTTGTGTTTTGGGTTGTAAGACTGGGACTTATAGCGCGACCATGAACTTTTAGGATTCGCTTCTGTGGCACCTCATTGTGAGCCTGCAATGGACAATCTTACACAGACGCGGCAATCACGCATCGGGACTCACTTCAGCGTGACATTCCCAATGGGGGGGGGGGGGGGGGGGCGGTGTCAGAAACCTCACAATATGAAGAAGAAGAAAAGGATGATTCAGCTTCTGATTGATAACTGTGCTGCCAGCAGCATGCTTCCACATTTAGATAATGTGTGTGTTGAATTCCTCCCATCTAATTGCACAGCAGTGCTTCAGCCATTGGATTTGGCCATCATTCACACCCAGAAAGTGTATTATCGCAAGGAAATGCTGAGAAAAATTCTCGTCAGCATAACTTGTAGACAGGAGAAGATTAAAATTAACGTGAAAGAAGCTATTGAAATGATTGCAGACGCCTGGACGCAAGTAAAAGAAAGCACTAGAGCAACAAATACAGAATCTCATTACAACGAAATTTTCATTATAACAAAATATTTTTTAGGTCCCTGGAAGTTCATTGTAACGGAATTTTACCTGTATGTGTAAAATAGTGTCTCACGTCTTGTAGGGTATGGATCATTGGGGAATCTGGGTCATAGAGGCTTAATAGGTGAGATTAGTGTTGTAAAAAGAGGCACAATAGGAGGTAATGCAGGAACCATCCCAGGAAAGACCACTGATCTTTTGAAGGTCCTATTCATACATACATATCTCTACACACATCTCCCACATTCTCTAGCCACCTGAAACCCTTAAGAAGTTTTGAGAATTAGGAGACAGTACATCTCCTTACATTTTGTTTCTGTTTTTGACTGTTAGTTATGCCCTTCAGAACAAATTACAAACTCACCAACTCCCTGTAAAATCATCCTGTTAATAAAAAATCCTGCCATGTTTAGTGATTAAGCCTTAATATTAAAGGATAAGTTTGGTATTTTTCAAGTCAAAGTCATTTTCCCCAGAAAACTGTTCTAAAGTTAAGTGTTTTCTATAAATATAAAAAAACAGTAATGGCGCACTGCACAATAAGGTGCAGTGAATACACTTGACTTGAGCATTCCTAGTTTTCATCCTCTTTCTCTGTATTTTACCATTCGTTTGCTCAGAGGTTGATGCACTTGCTGCTTCCTGAGCAGCTCTTCTTTTCTCCGTCCTAGTGGCCCACTTCTTCTCTTCTTTCATCGGCATCTTTTTGCATTGAAAAAGATTAAGTCAGTGTTTGTGTTGCAATTGCTTAGTAAGTTTTCCTTAATTTTTCACTTAAGGAGGCACTAACATCTTCAATCTGCCTCAAGAATGATTTAAGATATGAAGAGGTAGAGGAAGTGATGGCGAAGGTGGTAGGGATGAGAACGGCACCCGTACGCATGTGCCGCATGGCTGCTGCCAAGAATTGATTCTACAATAAAAGTAAAAAGAGGAATAACCTTGGAGGTCAATCATCACCCCGAAAGCAGATAGTAGACGTCACGTAGTATATGTGTACTAAATTTCAGGTCAATTGTTCAAACGGTTTGCGAGCTACAGGTGATTTAAAATCCTGGACAGACAAACGAACAGCCACGGTAGCGTATTATATAAGAAGATATGTTGCCTGCTCTGGAGATTTTCAATGAAGGGTATAGGGCACGGAGGAAAATCTTAAAAACGTACGCAATATGCCCAGTTTTCATGCAAAGGCAGTTGCTGAATACTGAACAGTTCTTTCCATGTTTCCAATGCATGTTTGAGATAACAAAAGGGATCTGGAAATAATCATTTTATCGCATATTCCTGGTACTATTTTTCTCAGTGTGAGGATATGCTTTCTATTTACTTGTGCAAATGCTCAGATAAATAGGACAGTAAATCAAGACAAAACCAACTATGTAGCATAAACAGTTTAATGTGATTTGGTCTTTTTTAGAGGAAACCACCCACCAGGGACGAGAAAGGTTGCTGTGCAGGAAGACTAAGTGCTGAGCTATCACGCACAGCTGGTTGTCTTTTAAAATTGTCGGATCTTATCATTTTGAAATTTTTTTTTTGTTCAAAAATGACATTTATCAACTATTTTACAATGTGTGTGTAATCACAAGACATAGTTCAATACTCAACAGTTGTCTTGGCTTGAAAAATGTACGTATTTCGTAAGTTTCTAAGATTTTCCTCCATAGTCTACAATGTAAAGGTCCAGTGTGGGCAAGAATTTTTTTAATTTATAATAAGTGATTCATTTTAGAACACAATTTTGTGTAGCAATATACAATATAGCATGTTTGTGAAAGACCTGAAAAATTCTGAACTTAGCCTTTAATACAGTAGGGATAATTATAAATGAAATTAATATGTTGTGAACAAGTAACATCAAATCTAACATGCAAAAATGAGAAAATAACTTTTTGTATTGCTCATGACACAGTAAGTATAAAATCAAGCCAGTTTTTTTTCTCATGTCCTCCAAAAGTCACCCCCAACTTTAAGTACAATTTTATAACTGAGACTATAATAAATACATTTTCCAGTTTCTTTGAACTCATTACTATATACTAACCCATCCTTTTCAGGAGATATTACTAACTTCCTTAATATGTTGAATAATTTGTGAAGTGTGTTGACAATGCATACACAAAAAGATTTTTGCCTGAAATAGAAATAAACAGCACCAACACTTGCTTCAAATGTTTGCAACTTAGATATAGAAACATCACAAGCATATTTAACGTCAGGGATTCTGAATGAGCACCTAAACTCTGCAAAATTTTTGTTTCTGCAAATTTTGTATTTCTGAATTATGAAGCCACCTTATGGCACACAGCTGCTAATGTGACTCAGAATCGATAGAAAGAAAGAAAGAAAGAAAGAAAGAAAGAAAGAAAGAAAGAAAGAGCAAGCAAGCTAGCCAACTTGCTTAATGGTCCCAAGGGGAAATTTAGCTTTTTAAAAAGGCCAATAATAAGTATTATAACAAAACAACTATAATTCCCTCAAATACACACCGTGTATCCCCTGACTACAGTACCCTCTTGCAAGTGTTGGCCTAGTTACTGTCTCTTCAGACCAGCAGTACCAAAATCAGTTCCTGGAGGACCACAGTAGCTGTTGGCTTTCATTCCAACTCATTTTGTAGTTAGTAGCCAGTTCCAGCTGTTAATTAAATATGTCCCTTAATGAAAGGGCTTGCTAGTATTCAAATTATGCCACATCTGATATGTGATACTGCTGATTCAGTTTTCTGAAAATGTTATCCAAATAATTATGAGTAAGTCAGTGTTTTTCAGGCTTTATTTATTTTTTTAAACAAATATATATTTGAAGCATATACTGTATCTGCGATTTAATAGAATGATTTAGATAAGTGGCCAAATTAGCTGTTTAGTCATGGTTGCCTTGTTATTTATATTTCATTGCTAACTGCCAGCTGATTCAAAAATACACATGCACCTAAAACACCAGTTCAAATGAAAACTTGACAACAGGAGGCACCCCTATTGTTGGATTTGTTTCCCCTATTAATTCAGTGTCCTTCTATAGTTGAAACAAACTGTATGTGAGGTTATTCCACCAAACTGAGTTAGTTCAGGATGAGTAACAATGTAACTCTTTGATGAGGCATGTAGTTGACTATTCTCCAATCCACAGCAGGCTGAGGCTAACAACACAGTGCAATTAAAAATTTCAGTTTAGATAATGGATGGAGAAAGTCTATTAGAGCATTTATAAATTCCATTTCATCCTAGCCATAGGGGTGTGAGCAGATCAGAATTTTCTATTAACTCAAACAGCATATAAGGTCTGGAAATTTCGATAACCTTGCTTCCTCAGAATTTACTGAGACTGAAACATACTGATGTCATCCTTGCAAATGAAGGAGAAGCATCTGAGAGTTTTTGTGTTCTATGATGTGAGAGTTAATTAAAAAATACATTTTGCTCTTAAAAACTTTTGTTTTGTTTGCTGCTAAGGAGATGTACCAGAATTTTTTTTTTCTTCTTTATAAAGGTTTTTTGGCTTTTTATTTCACCCCTACAAGAGCAAAAGCAGCTGAGTTGAGGGGCGTTAGGAAAAGTTACTTGTACTTGCTCTTGTAATTTGTATTCAAACTACCGTTGGCAGGGCAGTAAGCAAGAGTAGCTGACACCGGCATCCCTGTAAGTAAATGACAAGTGTCATAACAATACGTAACATGTAAAAGAAAGAATGATTCCTTAGTGGTTAAAAAGGGCATCGGCTGACTTCATAGCAGTAAAAAGAAAGGCTTTGCGGCACATAGGCAGGCAGCTAGTGTTAAAACGCCAATCATGCACAAGTGGCAGCAGGAGCAGACAAGATAATAATAAATTAACTATCAGTAAGAGCTTTTCTAGACTGAACAGTTCTTAGTGGTTAGGAAAGTAGAGCAGTTAAGAGGGTGACAGTGTATGGATTCATTAATACAAGGGAATACAAACGGTGTGAGTGGAGAGCTTTTAAGTAAGGAATAAGAGGAGAGCAAAGTTAGAAGAACAGACAGAAAACAATAAAGTTAACTCCACAGAAAGACAAACAGCAGGCAGTTGAGGCGGGGAATATTACAGGAGCTTAAGGGGTCAGAAGGTGTGAAATAATTGTAGCAGTATTTTACTCTATTTTGTCAGGTGTAATTTTTTTTAGTTCTAACATTTAAGATGAATCATTTAATTTTAATTTTAAAAAATTGACCAGTTTTAGTAATTCAATGTCAAATTTTAATAAAGAGACTAGTACAATGCAAGTCCTATTGAATGTTGGACTTTTTAGAGGGTGGCTTGGAGGATCCAGCCTTCCATGAGTGCTACATCTGCAGGAGATACCAGCTAATACAGCACCTTGAGCTTGCTAAAGGAGGAGATGGCTGACCTGCATTGTAGTAGAGAATTGGTGGACATGGCCCAAGTGTCCTTTAGAGAGATAGTGTGCACCCCTAAGATGGCGTGGGAGGAGATTCCACACCAGACAGGTGGGTCACAGTCACAATGTGCAAGGTATAGGTTGCGCACTGTCCGGTGCATCGTTTTCAGGTCCTTGAGGAGCTGGACAGTGTCTCTGAAGATTCTAATGTGGTAGGCATGAGGCGCCCCAATGGACCACCTCAAAAACAGTTCTCAGAAAGAGAGCGGTAGTTATAGTCAGGAACTCAATCATTAGGGGCAGTGCTCCAGAGACAGAGAATCTTGCATGGTGTATTGCCTTTTTGGTGCACAGGTGGGGGACCTCCTTGGAAGAGTGGTTATGCTCTTGGCCAGAGCGGGGTTGGATCCAGTTGTCATTGTCCAAGTTGGAACAAATTATATACATAAGGGTAGTATGTCAGTTCTGTGATCCAAATTTAAAGAGTTAGGTGCCAGGCTGAGGAGCAGAACTTATAAGGTAGTCTTCTCCGAAATTCTGCCTGTGACACACGCCAGTCCCAGTAAGCCTAAGGAGAGTAGAAGGCTTAACATGTGACTCAAATCTTGGTGTAGGGTAGAAGGGTATAGGTTTTATGAGGCATTGGGACTCCTTTTGGAACAGTTGGGACTTGCTCTGCCGCGATGGGCTACATCTGAATGGGAGGGGCACCAATGTGTTGCTGTGGCATATGAGTAGGTTAGTCGAGGATTGTGTAAACTAGGGTATGGGGAGCAGGGAGTTTAGAACAGGCATGTTTAGAACTGTACATGAAGGAGCAAACAATAGTGTAAAAATAAAAATGTATAGTAATGTAAAATCTAACCCAACATTTAAATGCAAAAATAAAATGAGTAACACATTAAAATTAGCTTCTCTTAATGCTAGTAAGTATCAAAAAGTTGGAGTTGTATGTAACGGAGCATAATTATGATACCATAGCAATAACAGAAAGCCTGGCTAAATAAGAAATATGGGGATTAGTATAACATAGAGGGATACACATTTTAGGAAGGACAGACCGAACAGAAAAGGAGGTGGGGTGGCTGTTTAGGTCAAACAGAACTTAAATGCAAGTCCTCTTCATTTGGATGATGAGACCCATCTTAGTGAGGATATTTGGCTTCATCTGGAAAGCATTTAAGAGTGTGTAAGACAGCCCAAAACAGACAGTAATTTCAATGCACATCTTTTTATTAATATTAAAAGGGAAAGTTTACAGGGGGATATTATAGTCATGGGGGACTTTAACTACCTGAATATTAAATGGGATAATCTTGAAAATAGTGCAGCACAAGAGCAGGAATACTTAGAAATAATCAGTGACTGTTTTTTAACACAGTGCATTAAAGCACCGATGCAAGGGAAAGTCTGTCATATTTAGTATTTTGTAATAATCAGGATAGAATTAAGGGTGTAGAGTTGATTGAACCATTAAGGTCAAATGACCATAATGTAATGCAGTTCTCAGTGCAGCAAAGTCTAAGGAGGATAGACTGGGATAAGCTTAAGTGTGGAGACAGTCAAGGAGCTGTGGAACAGGTTTAAAAACATTTTATATTTAATACAGGACAAGTACTTACCTAAATTTGGAATTAGAAGGAAATAAAAAAAACTCTGCTGTGGATTAATAAAGACTTAAAAAAGAAGCTGCAAAGAAAAAAACAGCTATATAAGGCGTGTAAGATTAATAATTTCAATGTGAATCGTAGGGCATATGAGACAATGAGGGCAGCAAATAAGAAGGATATTAGGTAGACTAAAAGGCAGTTAGAGAGGAATATAGCAAATAAGGCGAGAGATTATCTCAGTATTTTAATAATAAAAGAACAGTCAAGGAGGAGAAGTAGTACATCAGTACATCACTGTGCACTGGGGAAATTCCAGAGGACTGGAAAATGGCAAATATTATCTTGTTATATAAAAAGGGTGACTGGGAAGATCCAATCAACTATTGGCTAGTAAGCTTAACATGCATCACAGGAAAATTAATGGAAGGAATTATTAAGGATAAGACTGAGCAACATATAGCAAGAACAGGTGTTTTACTGAAAAAATAAGCATGGGTTCAGAAAAGGGAGGTCATGTTTTGCTAATATGCTGGAATTCTATGAAGAAGCAACAAAAGAATATGATCAAAGTGGAGCTTATGATATTATTTATCTTGACTTTCAAAAAACATTTTATAAGGTGCCACATGAGAGATTGGGCATCAAACTAAAAGAACTGGAAGTTCAAGGTGTGGTGTGTAAAAGAGTGCAGAATTGGCTCAGACACAGGAAGCAGAGGGTTATGGCGTGAGGAACCCTATCAGAATTTACTGAATGGTGTTCCACAGGTGTCAGTGCTAGGGTCGCTGCTATTTTTAATATATTCTAGGGGGCTTTGCTTGCCAACCCCTTCCCCCCTCCACCCGCCAGCACTAGGCACTGTTGTGAATAGGGATGCACCGATACCGAAACGGGTATCTGGTATCGGCCTCGATACCACATTTTCTAAAGTACTCGTACTCGTTAAAAGTCCCCCAATACCGGGGACCGATACCACGGTCTGAGAAATGTCTATGTTTGAGCGGCGTGTAAGGGGTTAATCACAGGCGCAGAGTGCCCGCCCCCAGGCCCCGGCTGCAGCTCAGAGCGGGGAGAAGGCGAGGCGAGACGTGTCAGCCGTGTGGAACTATTTCAAAGTGAATGAAGACGACAAAACAAAGGCGGACTGCAAATTGTGCTCAGCGAAATTGTCCAGAGGAGGCTCAAAAGGTAGCGCATTTAACACAAGTAATTTAATCAAGCACCTAAAATCCCAACACGACAACGAGTACAAAGAGTTTACCCACGCTTCTAAACCAACACAACCCACGCTGCAGCAAACTCTTGCAAGACGAGAGAAAATGTCCAGAGACAATCCATGTTCTGTGAAAATAACACAGGCAATTATCGAGTAAATTGCATTGAGTGACCAGCCACTCTCGGAGGTAGAAAATGCGGGATTCCTGCGTCTCCTCCATGTTCTGGAGCGCAGATATGATGTCCCAAGCCGCCGCTACATGACTGACACGGAGCTGCCTAAACTACACGACTCCGTGCAAAAACATACCCACAGCCTACTGCAAGCCTCCTCTGCGTTTAGTTTCACCACGGATATTTGGACAAGCAGTGTTAGCCCCGTGTCGCTAATTAGCCTAACCTCCCAGTGGATAGACGAGAGTTTCTTGTTTTTTTTTGTTAAATTATATGACTAAAGCTGTTACCTGTAAATTTAAATCATGTTTTTATTAAGTACTCGGTATCGGCGAGTACTGAAATGCAAGTACTCGTACTCGTACTCGTTTTCCAAAAAAGTGGTATCGGTGCATCCCTAGTTGTGAAGTGTGAGGCTGTACGCACCTCAAGGAGACACGGCTGCTCCTCTGAAACCCCTTTTAAACGGTGATACAATGGGAAACAAAAACATTTTTTTTAAACTCCTCTTTGTGCAATCAGCTGCTGGCTTGCTGCTGCTGCCATGCCGTGTGATCTGTACTTCGCTTGCATTGAGTCCTCCCCAACCCCCCCAGCACTCGCGCCGTTGTGAAGAGGGATGCTGAACGCACACCAAGGAGACGCGGTCGCTCCTCTGAAACCCCTCTTAAACGGTGATACATTTTTCTACTTCCATTATCTGTAACCTGCTCTGCATGTGCATCACAAGACTTGCTTCCATAGGTTGTAAGTATGATGTGACTTGTCCATCCCACGGGAAGTGAAGTGTCTCTCTCCAAAAGATCACTCTGCAAAAGATCACGTCTCATCGCCGGAAGTGTCTCTTCGCAAGATTTTTTTTATATGATAGAGAGATAAATGATTTAGAGAGGAATCTAAGTAACAAGCTGTTTAAGTTTCCAGATGATACCAAGCTAAGTAGATTGGAAGAAAATCTAGAATCTGTTGAATCATTACAGGAGGACTTGGACAGCATACGGGCTTGGGCAGATTTGTGGCAGATGAATTTAAGTGTCAGTAAATGTTAAAGAAGTAGAAATGTTAGGTTTGAATACACGATGGGAGGTCTGAAAATCGAAAGTATACCTTATGAAAAGGATTTAGGAATTGTATTGCACTCAACATTACCAACTGCCAGACATGTTCAGAAGCTATTAGGAAGGCTAACAGAATGTTAGGTTATATAGCACAATGTATAGAGTACAAGTCCAAAGAGATTATACTCAAGCTTTATAATACACTAGTGAGGCCTCCCTGGTGTGTTTTGGTCTCCAGGCTATAAAAAGGACATAGCAGCACTAGACAAAGTCCTGAGAAGAGTGACTAGGCTAATTCCTGGGCTACATGGGATAATTATGGGGAAAGATTAAAAGAACTGAGCCTTTTCAGTTTCAGCAAAACAGGATTAAAATGGTGAATTGACTGAAGTGTTTAAAATTATGAAGGGAATTAGTACAGTGGATTGAGGCTGTTATTTGAAAATTAGTTAATGAAGAACACAGGGACACAGTTGGAAACTTGTTAAGGGAAAATTTCACATAAACTTTAGGAAGTTTTTCTTTACATAGAGAACCATGGACACATGGAATAAGCTACTAAGTAGTGTGGTAATCAGTAAGACTTTGGGCATTTTCAAACCTAGACTTGATGTTTTTTAGAAGAATTAAATGGATAGGATTGGTGAGCTTTGTTGAGCTTTTCTTGTCTAGATTGTTCTAATGTTCTTTATTAATAAATTTGATCTCCTCCACAGTGAAGCCAATCTGAATAGATACGAGGTTCATCCCAGCAAAACTGCCTCTGAAGGTATTGGACCAGAGTTTAAAACAACATTTAAGGTGAGGAAAATGTATCAAACACTTGGCAAAAAAATGTAAAGAAGCAGCCAATAGTAACAATTTCAGAAGTTCTGTGAAGTTGACAGGTAATGACTCTTGGGTTGTGCCACACAGGTACAGAACCTGGGCTGCTACACCGTTAGCAATTTGGACTTCAACCTCTATTTCCCCTCAATGGCTTTTGGAAACAGACACTTTCTGACAGTAATGGACGTATCCACCAGTAATGTGAGTACTTGGATGTTTTCTTCAGATGAGCACATAGAAGATAACTGTTGATGGACAAAGCTGTGCACTGGAGTCAATGAGAGTGCTTGAGAGAGCTGCAGTGTAATCCTTGAAAGCAATTAATAACTTTATGACTTAGCAGATTTTTTTCATTTTGGTATTTGTCATTATTTATCAATGCCTCGTGTTGTTTATGCCAGGAGAAATGTGAGCAAAAGATTGGAGTAAATGTAATGCTTTATGTCTTGTAGACAACTGCCCTAAACTGCAGTCTGGAGAGTAATATGGCAGTACTGCAAGAGGTACAGAAAGATGCCCAGCCTGTCCATCCTGAAGATATGATGTTTGCTGATAATTTGGTAAGAAGGAAGTTGAGGTTAACATCTTTAATTTTTTTTTGCAGTCAAAACAATAACACATCTACAGACATGGCTGATTTATCAGCTATAAAATTATATCATTATTATTTACAAAATAATTTTTCTCTGAATTATTATTGAATTACTTTCTTAGTATAAACCATATTTGGTGTATTAATTTATGATTTATACTCAAGCTCTACAGCTAGCTTTTCTAAAGTAATCAGATTATAGCATGTGAGGGTAACAGGAGGGAGGGGATCATTTACAATGGATATCTTAAGTTCAGATGTTTTTCAAAATCAAATGAAGTCAGCCCTTTTTCACCTCTAAGAAGATCTTTTAGTAATTGCTGTGCATGGTTGGTTTTCTAATGGGCTCTCATGGAGTGCAAACGCAAATATCGGCAGAATTTCTTTGCAGCCTTTGTCAGTTTTCATAAAGTGTTCAACTCGATTAAACGAGTTGCCCTGTGGGACATCCTGAGACTTCACAGGATTCCTCCAAAGTTGCTGGATATTATGGCCAGCCTGTACACTAGTACTGCCAGTATTGTGCAGAGTGGAGGCAGAACCTCTGTGTTTTTCCCAGTTGATTCTGAGGTTCATCGGAGATGTGTTCTTGCTCCTACTCTGTTCAGTGTTTGCATGGACTGGGTGTTGGGCCAAGTCATGTGGCATCTGTTGGTGAAAAAAAAATTTTCACTGATCTTGACTTTGCAGACAATGATGTGATCTTCGCAGAGACAATTGAGGCTCTGATTGGGGCTCTCAAGAGACTGAGCGAGGATAAAAAAACAAGATCCAGGCCTTTAATGACCTTTTAGGCACAGCCATCAGCAGTGTGTCTGTTCGAGGAGAGAATGTTGACCTTGTTGAGAGGTTTACTTACCTCAGCAACAACATTCATGTCTCTGGTGACTCTTCCTATGAAGTCAGTAGACGGATTGGGAGAGCATGGGGAGTCATGAGGTTACTGGAAAGGGGTGTGTGGCACTCCCGTTATCTTTGCAAAAGGATGAAGGTCCAGGTCTTTAAAGTCCTGGCACATCCTGTTTTGCTATATGGTTGCGAGACATGGACGATATCCAGTGACCTGAGACAAAGACTGGACTCCTTCGGTACTGTGTCCTTGGTTCGACTTTGTGTCAAACAAGTGATTGCTCATGGAGTCCCAAATGAGGCACATTACCTGCATTATGAAGGAGTGTCAGTTACGGCACTATGGCCATGTGGCACAATTTCCTGAGGGTGATCCAGCTTGCAGAGTCCTCATTGTTGAGGACCTGAGTGGCTGGACCAGGCTAAGTGGATGTCCACATAATACCTGGCTGTGGGAGATAGATGGTGATTTCCTGGGAGGGATTGGACCTCTCTGGGGGGCTGTTTCATCATGCGGTGGGTGTGGCAATGCGTTGTACCAGTAGCTGCTCCCCGACTTGACATGACCACTGCATGTTTCTTGTATATTTATACAAATACTTATTTTTAGACCTTCTGACCAGCAATACAGATTTGTTAGTGCACTTTTATCCAATGACATATAGGTGAAACAATGCCCAATCAGGTAACCTTTAAAAAGCTTTAATTGAAAGTGTAGATCACAGCAAGATGATACCCGCACTTAGTCAATTTTCTATGTATTTTATAATGCCTTAAATAAAAGGAATAGATGTCACATGCCAATGTTTCCAGAAATTATGAATTGACCTGCCCCACTGTGTCAAAACTGCAGCCAAGGCTTCTGCAGAATGGTTGGACAGATGACCATACCAGATCTTGTCATACTCACCTTACCACTCTAGAGCAGGCCAACACATAAAAATGGACAACCTGAGAGACAATTTAAGATTATTCCTTATGGCTTGTGGCAAATCAATTCTTGTACCAATGCGAGGACAGTAGGAAACCTGTCAGAGGCCTATTGTCCGCACCTCCTTCACAATCTGACCCTCAAGCAGAAAAGTATCAGGCCACACAGAGCAGCTGTGGTCAAAATTGCCCTAAGGATTGCCTTGGCCTGCCTACTCTCCTGGCCTCAACCCAGTAAAGAAACTTTGTTACACCCTGGATCAAAACAGCTAAAGATATGACACTCTTCCCTCCAAAAACCAGCAACTTTGCCAAGCCCTTCTGTAGGAATGGAAGAACATTCCACAACTGCAGAATCACAACATCATTAGCTCTATGTGCCAGAGGTGTATTATATATGTCTAGGATGAAAGGAGTCTGTGTTCCAGTAATATACTAAGTCAGCATCACCACTCACTGTAGTACTTTGTAGTCTTAAGCTAAGTAGGTGCCATAAAAGGATATTATGCAGTCATTGGGGATGGATTCTGCTATGCAGCTATACTGTAGAAGTGGTGGAGCAAAGTTGACTCTTAAGAAATTTACATTCACCTGTCACCCTGCTTTGAAGGGCTAACTGTCCATTTACTCCTGTTTTGCAGAACTGCAGCAACTCATTGTGTACAGTAGTGAACTGTCAGATCGACCAGCTTCAGAAGGGCCAGTTTGCGATTGCTCAGGTGACAAGGAGAGTCCATGATGACTTCTTTCGACAGGTCAGGCTGTTGAATTGCTGCATGGTACTAACTACTTGGTGGTTACAGAACAAACACAGTAGGTCATGAATTTTATTGTTTTCTTTGGACAGGCTAATTTTAGATCAGTGAAGATTATTAGCACCTACATGCTGCAAGTAAAGGATGCTACCCTGATCACACTTGGTCAGAGCAATCAGTGGAGAGAGGTAATTGTATAAACATCAGCATTGTCATAATAACAGCAAGCTTCACATTGCTCTAAGAATGACACTAAAAGTCTTCATCTGGTTTTTAAAATGGTAAGGTTTGTGTGAAAGTATATGATAGGTCTAAACCAGTGTTAATTAGGCAGTGTAAGGAGAGTTTTTTATTGCTTTAAATGAGGGCTCCTTTTTTGACATTTATTAAAGCCACTAAGCAAACCATTTGGCTATTCAGTCTGTCTGCATTTAAAATTCAGCATTGCCTTTGTATATTTGTTTTTAATAAATGTTAAGGGTAAGTGATTTATAATCATTTTGCTCACAGAGTAGCACAGTATTTAACACTGAGGCCAGTTCCTAATAACAATTAGTGAACCACTTCTTTATCATGAAGTAGGCGACTCCAGTATCACTATTCATACCTGTCTATGTTCTTCACAAAATCTTAGCATTTAAAAAGTTACCTTGAAGGAAAGCTGCACCAACATACTGAGGGCATGTATCTGTACACTGAAGGTCCTAATCATGACATTTGGACTGAAAACAGAAGTAGGAAAGCAAGACATGAAATTAAATTAAATATGGAGCACAGCCGATGGTAAGAATAAGCTTCAAATTATACAATACAAAAATACATCATGAAGTAACTCACTTGTTATTAAAGAAACCAAAAAGGAAAAGAGCATTTTCACATATAATCCCATGGTTTCCAACTGCTTCATAACTACAGGGTCCAGCATGCAGTCTCTGATTTTGTCAAGATCTGTGTATCATTTTCATGTTCTCCATGTATCTGTGCAAGTTTCCTTCAGGTAACGATTTTTTTTCCCAGCATCACAAGGATGTGTGTTTTACTCAAACTTGAAACTCTAAATTAGATAGATGTGTATGTTCACTTGATGGCTTGGAGTCCTGTCCAGAATGGTGAAGGATTGTGTCCAGTGCTGCCAGAACAAACTCACTCCCATCAACCCTGTACTGTTAAAAAGCAGGTTAAAAAAATTAAAAAGTTAATTTACTTGCATTTTGTCTTTTCACAGAGCACACTAGAGATTATTAAAGGGCGGTCGATATCCATCTCATTATGGATTCTTATTGGTAGCATCATCGGTGGCTTGCTGCTGCTGTCATTGATCATTTTCATTCTGTGGAAGGTGAGTGAAATGCCTTGATTACGGGGTCTGTCAGGCAGAGCAACTACTGCATCATGAAGCATAACAGCTTAAACTTGGCATTGCCAACCTATTGCTTGGCAAAGTTACTGACACAATGAAGGTTTCATTATTTAATTGAAATGCCCCAGGTTTTTTCTTTCCAAAATCTAACATCTTAAGAAAAAAAGGCCCCTTTGGAATATTAATTATAATTAATTTAAAAAATCCACAATAGTCTATGGGCAGCACGGTGGTGCAGTGGTAGCGCTGCTGCCTCACAGTAAGGAGACCTGGGTTTGCTTCCTGGGTCATCCCTGCGTGGAGTTTGCATGTGCTTCCCGTGTCTGTGTGGGTTTCCTCCCACAGTCCAAAGACATGCAGGTTAGGTGCATTGCCGAGCCTAAATTGTCCCTAGTGTGTGCTTGGTGTGTGTGTGTGTGTGCCCTGCGGTGGGCTGGCACCCTGCCCGGGGTTTGTTCCTGCCTTGTGCACTGTGTTGGCTGGGATCCCTGTGTTAGGATATAGTGGGTTGGACAATGACTGACTGACAATAGTCTATAAAAATTCTTGCAAAATCTGCATTCTTAAAATATCAGTTAGGTTTATCTAATTCAGTTGCACTACAGGATAATTAATAGATTTTCTATGTGAACATTTTGCCTATAACCTTTCAATAAAAAAAGGAGTATAACATTGGGAATATCACTGCTTGGGTCACATTGCCATAAGTGTCAGATTTTACCTGACTCTAATTTGGCTTGACGGCCATGTGTGCTCTGTGATGGACTGACTTCCAGCATTGCATCTTTCTTTGCACTGATGCTACCAAGATACACTCTAGCTCATCATAACACTTTACTGAAAAAGTTGCTTCCAAAATGAATGCTTGGATTTTTTTCTTTGGGGCTACTCTGACAAGAACAGGCCATTTGGCCCGACAAAGCCCATCAATTCCTATTTATATGATATTTACAAAATACCTCCAGTCAGTTTTGATTGATGCCAAACTACTGCCTATCTCGTGCTTGGAATTCTAAGAAAAAAAAAAAACAGTTAACTCCAAATGTCGTTGAATGTCTTTCAGGGTATAGTCGTTATGATCCAGTTTACAACATAAAAGTCTGAATAATCCTCAGGACGGTATTCTACTGGCACCTAGTGGTTAAAAGATCATTACACTGAAATAAATCAAGATGCATACTATGCATTTCTTAACAGATCAGGCTAAGAAATAATGCTTAGTTGCCTTGCTGACCAAGCAGGACTTGCCCTAATCCTGTTTTGTGTAACCTAAACCAGCTCAGATAAGTGCCGTATCTCAATTTAAATGAGGCTTAATCATTAAGTAGGTTTCATGGAATACCCTCCAGACATTGACACTGAAACTGATGCATACAAACGAAGCTGCCAAGATATTGTATGCCTGGTGAATTTGGTCGGTTGAAGGTTCACTGTAGCACAAGTAGATCTGTGGCAAAAAGACAAAATGATTGCAATCAAGTTGAAGGAGAAGAACAATGTTAACCCCTTAAGCACTGTTCACAGTGCAGCAATGGGCCAATGTTCATGTCAGTGGAAAAGTAGAAGTCACTAAGCTGTGTGCTGGGGTATCGTCCAGTAATACAATATGGTGCACCAATCATGCAACTCAGGCAACAAAATTGTACCCTCTTCTGTGATAACAACATCAAAAGTATTCTAAGAGAAGTGTCTAAAGAAAGATGCTTCTTCTGTTCAGATTTCCACATCAGGCTGTGCATTTGTGATATATGATGTCACATGAAGGACATGTACTAAATCTGCATTAGTGTAGTGTAGATGTACCTTACTGTAATTATGCTGATGCATTCATATTTACATTTTTCTGCTAAATGTAACATTTTTCCTTGTTGGAAAAAAAAAAATCAGTGTTTTTGCCTAATTTTCCGAGGACAAATAGAATGCTAAGGATGTTACCCGTAACCGTCTTCCATCTATGCCTCTATGTTCTTCTTGAAACATTCATTTTAAATTAGTAGCCAGAATCTACTGTGCCAATTCCCTTCATAATTTTGAATGCTTCTATTATGAGTCCACTTTACCACTGTTTGCTTAAAAGTGAAAAGATTGCCCTCTTTCTTTCTTTCCTCATAGCTCATTGTCCTCAATTCAGTCTTTACTGCTCTGTGTTTGGCATTACAAAGATCAGAACTACTCATAATATTCCAGATGAGGATTCACCAGTGTGTTTAAGAATAACTTTTCTATGAGTTCTACTTAAACACTGCTACATGTCCTACCTTTCCAATTTGCATTCCTTACTTCTGCTGTAAATTCAACTCTTTAGTCCTTCTCGTAAAGTTGTACTTTTAAATTGCAGAACGTTCAGTATGTATTAAAATTGAACATTTTTGCTTCTTATGTGTATAACATATCTCTTTGCATTAAATCTACTGCTTATCTGCCCAAATGCGAATTCTGTAAGGATACTATTGACTTTAAGATATTTTTGTCTGCCATTTTATCTACTTTAGTGTCATCGGCAAATGTGAACAGTTTGTGAGCTATATTTGTATTTAGATCATTTATATAAATTTAAAAAGTTGAACAAGCACAGCACATACTATATATCCGAGGGCCTGTTAAAATGACCTATTTCAGAAACATTCTTTTCCTCTATATTCCTTTGCTTTCTGTGTTTGTACCAATTCTGTCTCCGCCCATCTACAGATTGTGCTTCAAAATCTCAATATTAAATTTAAAAGCTTGATATCAACTGTTACAATGTTGATATTCACTTTTAAAAACTTGGTATCAAATTTCAAAAGTGTGATATCAAATTTTATAATCCTGATATCAAAATGACAAAATGTGAGAGTTTAAAATGCATTTAAATTAGCGTTTAGACTATCAAATCAAATTTTAAAAGTGCAATATCAAATTTTAAATGGGTGACCAGGTTCCTTGTTAGCTGATTGCAGGAGAAACCCCTACAAGCCTGTCGGGGATGTAAATAGGGGAGAAGAAAAGCTGAGTTAAGTGTAGGACGTCTAGTGTTGCGTATGGCCATGAGCTGGTTTTGGTTGTGGCAGATGAGCTGGAATTCTGTTAGGACAGAGTAGTAAGAGGGATAGCAAAACACAACCAAAAGCGAAATTAAAAGAGAGTGAGTTTGTTCAAGACTGAATGTGCTGGGAGTGAAGTGCCCAGATAGAACAAAAAATGGATGGGTGCTGTTTCCACAATAATCTTTTTGTTTGTTTGTTTGAGATATTTATTGTACTATTTTAGTACGTTTTTAAAGCTATTTGGTTGTATTTTCACCGTTTTGAAACTGTTATTTTAGCTGTTTATTGCACAATAAAGTTGTATTTTTTTTTTCTAATTGCACCTCTGTGTCCGCCTCTCTTGTTGTTCCACTGGCCTCAGTCCCTCTATCAAGGACCTGGGGTCTGACAGATTTATCTGTTAAGGAAAATGAGGGCCTGACATTCATGTTCAGCTGACAGGCCTATAGCTGCTAGAATCAGCACCATGACCTTTTTCTATAATGTAACAGCCACTATAATAGACTTGACTGTATAATTTTAAGGGTGACAAATGAAGTACAGAATCTTTTCACTGTTACTGAAATTGAACACTTGGAAGAACTTTGGATCTAAATATTAACTTATACAATATAATTACTGTCTACCTTGCAATGCAAATTGATTAGGTTAACAACAATGCGAGTACAACAACAGTCATTTAGGCTGAAAATTAAAACATTCAGAATACTAGTATGTATAAAATTAAATTTAAAGATCTAAAGCTAAAGAGAAATCCAGGTATGTAATGTGATTCTTACAATGCCAAGAGTTGTATAAAAGTTGCATATAGTACTACACTATAGTGTACCAGATCTAGGCTTTAAAATAGCAAACAAGTGCCTGCCTACACTAGCAGTATACTCTGGTGATGTAGTGTAGAAGTGAGTGGATGCTGGATACCAAAGTACTTAAATCAACTTTGTGTGATCCATTGTTGGGACAGAACAGTTTGAAAGTTGCAGGAAAGCAAACATTCATGCTCTTTGGAACTTTATATGCACACTTTAATCAAAATCCAACTGTAATTGGAAAACAAAAAGAATCACAAATTATACATGTTTTTGGCATTGCAGCTGTCAGAGTTCGGACTAAAATAGTAGTAGACCAAAGGAAGTAGTGTTAAAGAAAAGGTAATTCTATACCCTCTAACAAAACAAACCATAGATTTGTAGCTTCATAAAAACATTACAGTAGGCAGCATTTTGTGTGTTTCTTCATGGTTCTTTGAGACATGGGGAGAGATCTGGAGTACCCTGAGAAAAACCCACAAGAATGTGCAAAACATTTTTTGTAAAGTCCCAAAATCAATCTATTTTTAACAAATTGTCCATTCCAAATGCAGAGATTGGAGTCTGTCTTGGTACTATTATCAAGAACTAACCCCAGGACAGGGAAAGTTCCAATGGGCTGAATTTATACTGCTGCTATGTGACGTACGATTGATTCAGTTGTCAGCCAGTGGGTTTGTATAAGCAGGTTCTGCAAGATTTTGCCATACGTGGAGTATTTGTCTCAACCGTTAAGCACAAACCTTCATTGAGCAGAATATTACAGATGGTTTACCTGCTCGCCTAGCGTGGACACTGAAAAAAGAAAATAAATATTAATAACATTTCTTTAATTGACTTTATCTTAGGACAAGTACAGTATTCTGTGGAAAAAGTAACTTAACAGAATGAACAAAAAAAAGTCTATCCATCATATAAGAAGTAACTATTTCCAGAAACCTTATGGACCATGGAGTAACTATGATTGTATAATATGTAATATAACTTCTAGCCTCATAACCATTTCTGAAGTACAGCTTGCAAAGACAATAGTACTGGATTAAAGCTGAAACAGGATAGGCATAATGTACTAAAATGTTTAAATAATCTATTGGATATGCTTATGGTATACAGAGTTTAGATTTGCATACTTGACTGTTGAAAGGCTAGAACAGAAACAAAGCTGCGCTATAAAAATATTCGAATGCTAATTAGGTGTATAATCCAGGAGATTATTTGGTGTAACTATTGGTGATGTTTTACAATATATATTTTTTTTCATTTACAGATTGGCTTTTTCACAAGAAAATCAAAAAAAGATGAGGGTGACAAGGAATGAAGAATCCACATTGCACATGAACAACGAAAACAGTTTATAAAGAGAAATGCACATCAAGCTAAAAGCACAAATCTAATCCATTAAGAAACTTCTTTTTTTTTTTTAACCAAACATTGGAATACATATTTAACTTAAAATGAAGATTTACAACTACCCAAATATGTGTTGTCATTCTGAAATATTTAAACCAATTTCTGGGAAGAAGGAGAAAAAAGTCGGGATTTCATACAGTAAAAAAAAAAGACTTCAGACCAATTTCTTTGTGCGTTAAAATCTTTATAAAAGCCAGTAAGTAATTCATAAACTTACTGCTTATTCTTTTAGAAGGAAGCCAGCAGTTTGAGATAATGAATGTTACCAACAAATTAACAGAATAAAGGAAAATAGACAAATCAAGAAAAAGGAACACGGCTTTTCAGCTGGGTAAAATATTTTTATACAGAGCATGTATTTTGTTGACATGAAGGATTTCATTATGATGAGCGAATTACCAATCAATAAGATACTCAGTACTATACTTTACTCAAATTAACTCTAGACCGCAAAGAAAGACTATGAGATAATCACTCAATGATCCTGAAATATTTACAAAAATCATTCCGTACACAAAATTAATTCTGGAGAACACTGATAAATGCCTACTTAATTTTAGCAAACTTTGCACCGTTCCTTGCAGAGTGATTTTTTTTTTGTCTCTAATTTTAAGTAAAATGTGAGTTAGAAGTTTTTTTTATTTTAGGTGGTCTTGGATTTTTCCATATCACCAAGATAAGATGTCATGTGAGTAGTACATCTCCTCACCACAGATTTTCATTATGATGAAAAGATTTTACTCTAACAGAGTCTGAGCAAGGGCCATTCCCAAGACGTGACCCAGTGAAGCAGATGTTGGAAGACATTGTTCAGAATGAATACCTTGTACTGGATAGATTTTATAATCTTATTGTGTGCAATGTGATTTTTTTTTTTTTTTTAAATCAACGACTCATTAGCTAAGGCTTCACCACAAAGATCCATCCATCCATCCATTATCCAACCTGTTATATCCTAACTACAGGGACACGGGGGACTGCTGGAGCCAATCCCAGCCAACACAGGGTGCAAAGCAGGAAACCAGCCCACCGCAGACCACAAAGATAATCACTTTCTATATAAAATCTAACATCTTTCTGTCTGTATGTCTGTCTGTCCGCTTTTCACGAGAGAACTACTTAACGGATTTAGATTGGATTTTTTCTATAATTTGCTTGAACATTCCAGTTGATTTTGCAACCTCTCTTATTGCGCTATGTATCATAGTTCGCTTGTGGTACCGATTTATTTGCATGAATCTGAGAAACACGCAGCGGGCCAAGGGGAAGGGGACAGGGCCCTCCTCACTCACGCGCCAGCCTCGGGCCGTGTACCTTACCTCCATTTAGTTAGTGAATGAGAGAACTACTTAACGGATTTAGATTGGGTTTTTTTCTATAATTTGCTTGAACATTCCAGTTGATTTTGCGAATTCTCTCATTGCGCTAAGAATCATAGTTCACTTGCAGGAGCGATATATTTGTGCTAATCTGAGATAGAGGCTGCAGGCCGATGGGAGGTGGAAGAGTGACGTCAGGAGTAGAGAACTGGGTGGGGCCCTCCTCACTGCCCTATTTCACTAACACGCGTTAGTTATAATAATATTCAAAATAGTAGTAGGAGAAGAAGGAAAACATATGGTAGGATATTCTGCTAAGCTACACATAACTGTAGCCACTTCATAGCAACACTACCAATAATAACACTGTAAGGAACACCAAGATGGAAAAACAAACAAGTAATGAGAGTTCAATCCAGTACAGATACATTTATTTAACAATAAATGATTCATAGCCTTACTTTCAATAGAATCGCCTTCCCACGGTGTAAGCACCTTGTAACAGTTATAGAAAGTAGCCACAACTGTGAGTCACCTTCACTCTGCCAGTGTTGTCAGTTGTCCTCATGGAAGAGTCATGTGCCTTGTCTCTCTTCATGAGCCCACCTGCGAGTCTCCACATGCCGTTTTTGAACATTCTTGGGGTTGGAAAGTGTAACTTGAATGCTGCAGGGGTTCATGGAAAGCAGAGCACAGTGTTCCTGTGTGACATTTCATTTCCAGCCACCGCTCCTGCCCACCTTTTTTAGGATAACATGCTGACTACTGCATTACAGTTTGTATCCCTGATCTCCAGTTGATGCTGCAGTATCGCTTGAAATTCATATATGCATGTTCATCCACACTTGAGCCAATGGGCTTTATGTGCATGTCAATACAAATAAATGCAGCTTGCTTTAATATGAACTCACGCACCGTCGTGGGGAAATTTATAATTCTGTGTATCACCTTGTATGTTGTAAGGGCGTTCAAAGCTTGGTGCAAAACTTGAAAAATGGTTACTTGTGTCATATCCAAAATCATCGCTATTGCAAAGCTGCATGTTACATGCAACGCTCCCAACACTTTCATTTTGGCTGAAACAAATGGCTTCTCTGTTTGCATGGAGCGATCACATGAACATAGAAGATTTGTTAGAAATTTTATTTCATCTCTGTCAAATCGATATCTTTAACCAGTTCATTGTTGTCCAGTGTTTCCAAAATATTCCGTCTTAGCCGATCTCTTCTTGAATGCAATCCCCAGGTAACTTTTAGCAAATTGGGACAGCTTACGAACTCTCCTAAATCCTGGCGAAGATAGGAGTAGTTTCCTAACTTGGGCTCAAAAATGTCAGAGTGACACAAATTTGGTCCTCTAACCCGTTTCCTAACCTGAGATGCTTGATAAATACAGGCACAGAACTGTGGTTATCTTCTGTGACCTCTTTGTATTCCAAATGAACCAAGTTAAAACTGCATCCAACCTTTAAGTAAGGAAATCTGGCAATGCAATTCATTTTTAACATTGTTAACTCTCCCAGTTCTGCTGTATAATAAAACACTAAGTTGTGCGTGTGAGTGTGTGTCCAGTGTCTGTAAGCAATCAGAAGGGGCAGTTTGGCTTTGGCGATTGCAAAAGGAAGTGCAAGACATACATGTAGAAATAAAGGCATTGGAGATGTTTCATCACCAGGTTGAGTAAATCATAGAGAGTTGCCTTCAAAGACAGGAAGCGAGCAAAGTGGGACAAAGTGACATCAGAGAAGCACACAAGGGGGACACGCCAGTCAAGAAAGGCTCAGACACACTGAGGAAGGGTGCTGATGGGTACACGTAGGGCAACAGAGAGCAGATATTTTTAGACCAATTCTATTATCTGTTTTTGACAGGACATGTGGATATTATGAGGAAGGCAGGAGAAATGCACCGTTATTCATAAACTCCAAAACTCTTCTAATACTTTTAGTGCAGGGCTCTCTGTAATGTTTAGGACTTAAGCATTATTTCTTGATATGCCCTTCTTCTCCACAGTTTTAAATTCATAAACCGACAATTCACATGCAGTTAAAATGCTGATTTGCTAAAATTTTATTATAGGGTATTTTTTACACTTTTTTACCATGTAGAAATTACAGAACTTATATGAAGTAGAACCCCCAACTCCTTTAAGGGCAACATAATGTTTTGGACATAGTAATTAATTTTGGCTTCACAAGTGTTTGTAATTACTCCGGTGGGTTTAATTGCGTCATTTATGAAGGTATAAGAGAACTTTCGGCATCTAGTCTTCAAGTTTTCATCAGCCCTGGAGACCACTGTTACCACTTTTCATCAGAAGGACAGGAATTGTGCCAATGAAAGTTAAACAGGCCTTTATTAGGCTAAAACACAAGAATACAAACGCTAAAAGACATCAGCCAAACTTTAGGATTAGTAAAATCAACTATGAGAAATTATTAAGAAGAAAGAGCAAACCGATGAGCTTAGCAATCATAAAGAGACAGGCAAGTCAAGAAAGGCCTGCACTGCTAACGACAGAAAAGTTCTCACCATAATGAAGACAGATTCCCAAAAATGCCCGTATGACAGATCAGAAATACTTTTATGGGGGCAAGTGTGGAACTGTCAACTCATATGCACTGAACACTTCATAAACAATAATACAGAAGTTACACTGCAAGATACACACCACTAGCTAACCCCAGAAACGGGACGCTCAGAATGCAGCCTGCCAAGAAGTATGGAAAACAGCCTAGTTAGGGAGAAAGGGTCTTGTTGATCGATTTGGACAGACCAAAATCGACCTGCATCAAAGTGATGGCAAGAAGAAAGGGTGGATGTGAAAAGGAACTGCAAAAGACTTAAAGTATATCACCTCATCTGTAAAACATGGTGGTGGGTGTGTTTTGGCCAGGGCACTTGTGGCAGCCACAGGTACTAACTGACTTGCTGTGGGTATGGAAAAGACTCACCCCCTTTGAAAAGATTCACAGTTTTCTTGCTTTTCAGCCTAAAATGAAACCACGCACAAAAATATGTTTTCAGCTTTAGTTACTTGATGCAACCTATAACATCCATGTCTAAGACATAACAGCAACAGTTAGGAAAAATAATAATAAATAAAAAAATCAGGAGTGGTCTCCCCTAGACTTTCTCGTATTCTCAGACATGGGGATGGATATTTGAGGAGTAAACCGTGAGTATTATATTTTTATATTATGTACATTAAAGAACCATCAACAACAAATTAAATCAAATTAATAATTTATTGAAAAATTATAAAAGTGAAGTTGAATAAATTGGACTCTGCAGCTGCATGAATAAAAGGTAAAGTACCACTTCCGGTTAACAGAAATAGCCCAAAAGTTGATAGAAGTTTTGTATCTAATACCTGTATGCAAAATTTGGTTGACCCAAGTGAGAGCGTACTCAGGTTATCGTGTTTACATATACACACACACAGACGGACGTAAATCCAAAAATTGTATTTTCGGACTCTGGGAGGTCTAAAATGTCGAGATTCATCAAAATCTTGAAATAGAATTTTTGGACGATTACAATTCTTTCCCTATTTGAGAAAGTATAAAACAAGAATCACTAAGACTGATAAAGGACTCCTCCCCCACCCCAAGGTAATTGGCTTCTACATGTGATCAGCTGTAATCACTGTGATTGGTTTAGTATAAAATTGGCCATTTCAGGAGCATTGCAGTGCTTAACAGCAAAACTGAAAGCTAACAATTGACTATGGGTGGCATGTCACTTTCAAAAGATCTCAGGGATAAAGCTCTGGTAAGGAAATGGATACAGAAAGATTTAAAAAGCTTTATCAATTTATAGGGGAACAGTAAAGTCCACGATTAAGAAGTGGAAAGTGTCTGGTACTACATGGACCCTCCCGCATCAGGCCATCCTTCCAAACCAGATGGAAGAGAGATGAGAAAACTGGTCAGAGAGGCCACCAACAGTTCAATGGCAACTCTGAAGGAGTTAAAGTCATCCCTCACCTATCGCGGGGGTTACATTCTAGAGCCCCCGTGATAGGTGAATATCCACGAAGTAGAAACCATATGTTTATATGGCTATTTTTATATTGTCACGCTTGGGTCACAGATTTGCACAGAAACACAGGAGGTTGTAGAGAGACAGGAACTTTATTCAAACACTGCAAACAAACATTTGTCTCTTTTTCCAAAAGTTTAAACTGTGCTCCATGACAAGACAGAGATGACCGTTCCGTCTCACAATTAAAAGAATGCAAACATATCTTCCTCTTCAAAGGAGTGCGCATCAGGAGCAGATAATGTCAGAGAGAGAGAGAGAGAGAGAGAGAGAGAAAAGCAAATAATCAAAAACCGATAAGTGCTGTTCGAGCTTTTAAGTATGCGAAGCACCGTGCGGGAAGCAGACAAAGCAGCCGCAAGTTAGCCCAGCAAGGAAGGGAGTAATGTGAAGATAGTCTTTCATCATTTTTTAGACAAGCATCCATATCCTCTAAGGGTGCGAACAGCCCCCCTGCTCACACGCCCTAAATCAGGAACAGAGAATGTCAGAGCAAGAGAGAGAGAAAAGAAAACAATCAAAAATCAATAGGTGCTAGTAGTCTTTCAGCATTTTTTGAGGAGTGTCCCTATCCTCTAGGGGTGGGAACAGCCCCCCTGCTCACAATATATTTGAGGAGTTTTATTTAATACGTAATATGCGCTCTGGTTGGGTAGCTTCTCAGCCATCTGCCAATAGCATCCCTTGTATGAAATCAACTGGGCAAACCAACTGAGGAAGCATGTACCAGAAATTAAAAGACCCATTGTCCACTGAAACCCACGAACCAGCGAAAAATCTGCGATATATATTTAAACATGCTTACATATAAAATCCGCGATAGA
The DNA here is from genome assembly GCF_900747795.2 of Erpetoichthys calabaricus. Lineage (NCBI taxonomy): Eukaryota > Metazoa > Chordata > Cladistia > Polypteriformes > Polypteridae > Erpetoichthys > Erpetoichthys calabaricus. The sequence goes on from NC_041395.2 coordinate 179,790,658, forward strand.
GTGAAGCCGCGAACGTTGAAGCGCGATATAGCGAGGGATCACTGTACAGGACTTTATGGCAAAGAGTGTTCATTGTGTGTATGTGACAATAATATCACAAGTGCATCACAAATATGACTTGTACAGGAGAGTTACAACAAAAAAGCCACTTTTCAAAAAGGCCACATTAAGTCGCATTTGAACTTAGCCAAAACTCACCTTGATGATTCTGAGATCAAGTGGAAAAGGTGTTATGATCAGATGAGACCAAAATCAAACTATTTGGCCTCAACACCAAATGGTATACCTGGCAGAAAGTCTATGCAGCTCACCACCCAACACACACCATACATATACAGTAAAGGATGGAGGTGGTAGCATCTTGTTCTGCAGGTGTTTCTCTCTAGCTAGGAATGGGTTGAAGGAAAAATGAATGGGGCAAAAACTTGCTTCCTTCTGCCAGAAAGTTGAAGATTCACTTCTCTACATGTCAATGGTCCAAAACACATGGAAGAATTGACCATACAGTGGCTGAAGGAGGTAAAAAGCGAATATGCTTGCATGGCCTAGTCAGAGCCCAGACTTGTATTAAAAATCTGTGGAAGGATTTGAAGTTTGTAGTCCACCAGCGGTCACCATCCAATCTGACTGGGCTTGAAAGGTTCTGTAAAGACGAGTGGGCAAATATTGTTCAGGCTAGATGTGCAAAGTTGGTACGGAAGGATGCCAACAGACTCAAGGCTGTAGTTTCACAAATGACTGACACGGGGGAATGTGATCCTTTGTTAATTCAAACTTTATATTAGTTTTTTTACTTATTAGTATTTTTCCAAACTGTTGTTTATATATCTTTGACTTTGATGTTATAGGTTGTATTGAGTAAATAAAGCCAAATAAATATATTGGTGTGAGTTTTCATTTTAGGCTGTAAAGCAACAAAAATATGAATATTTTCAAAGGGGGTAATTTGTTTAATTACCCACTGTATCTTCACTTTTGATGTAGCAAAACTAATTCTGAAGTGTACAGAAACATCTAATTGTCCAAATTTCTCACCGATGCAAATCCAACTGAGTATGCTTTCCATATACTGAAGAGAAGACTTAAGGGGACAAGTGCCCAAAACAAGCAGGAGCTGAAGAAGGCTGGCAGAGTTCTATCCTATGAATTGGACACTTGAAGCAGTCATCGGATGCAATGGATATGCAAAGTAATAAATATAACGGCTTACTAATACACATACTGTACCATCACTATGTTCCTAACACGAAGTTGCCATGAAATGGAGTAGGGGTGCGGTGTATGAAAAGTGCTGTTATTTCTACACTGTGAACCAAATTATACAAAAATAACCCTTAACTTGATTACAAACTTAAAACTGTGTAGCACAGGGGGACATTTAGGAAAAATGTGTCTTTGTCCCATACATTATTGATAGCACTGTACATAAGTGATGAATATGGATTAGTAATATGAATCAACATATCATCTACATAAAGAAATTCAATTTGCTCAAATCCTTCCCTTACAATGTCCACAGTTATGGATGTTTACTCAAGCAGATGATGAAAAGTTCAATGTCAAAAGTAAATAACACATTCACAATGAGCATTCCTGTCTCTTTCCACATTCTAAAACTAAGAAATCAGAATTGGTAACTTTAACAGAATTTGAAGCCCACTAACTGCTGTTGTCACTGAGCACCAACCACCACCAAATGACAATTTTTCGTTTTCTGTTCGCTCCAATATAAAATCCACCCCCCACCCATTGTAGAATATTAAGACTCTTACATAAACATCATTCCATGTTGTTTTCAAATTCTAAATTCAGTTAAATGGCTTATTTACTATACTGAACTTTATTTGCAATCAATGAAAACAATACAGTTGTAAACATCTATACATATAAAAGGCAAAGCCCTCGCTGCCTCATCACTAATTCTCCCATTTTCCATATAGGTAGGAAGCTGAAATTTCGCATGCTCATTCCTTGCAGTGTACTTACAAAAGTTAGGTAAGTTTCATGTCCTATTGCAGTGCTCCGCAACCGGTGTGCCGCGGCACACTGGTGTGCCTTGAGCCGATACAGGTGTGACACGGTCAAATAAGACAATTTTCTAACTAAATAATATTTCAACGGTCCTCCTTAGAAACACAATAACGAGAATACGTGCAATGAAATATTCGCGTAAATAGCCTTTTAAAGGTTTCATAATTTTATGTGTCATTTCTCTGAAATAATAAATCCCATCGCCTGGCGCCTGTCGCCTACGACGTAGGCCCTACGTAGTCGCCAGACAACTCCGTAGTATGCTTTGATAGGCAGATCGCTCCATGCCCTCACCTAGATTCAATTCAAGCCGACGTATTAGTCGTGCTACGTCGCATTCACTCGTCTTGCGACAGTAGTTGTCATTCATTACTATTAGTTGTGTTGCTGAATTGTGTATGGTTAACGTTCTTCGTGTGATTCATATTTAGTTTTATACCCCTTTAAATATGGATAAATTTTTACGTGGAAAAGATTCGTCTTCACGTACAGATGATGAAGAACCCAGCACAAGTGTTGCAAAAAAAAAACAAAGAGGATTGTGAAAAGGAAGTACAACGAAGACTACATTCGATATGGATTCTCGTGGTGTGGTGATGAAACGGCTCCAAAGCCACAATGCATCATTTGCGGCGATCAGCTATCAAACGAGGCAATGGCACCCAGTAAACTAAATCGCCATCTAAATTCAAACCATCCCAGTTACACCAAAAAAGACAAACAACTTTTGTGTTAATTAAAAATGATAAGCGGTCATGCCTAAAAGATCTTGACCAAGAACTTCGGGTTGCGCTGTCAAATATTGAGCCGAATATAAAACTTTTGTGTTCATTGAAACAAGCGCAGGTATCACATTAATCAGTCATTATGTTATAATAATTATTAAGATTGCATAAAAGTTAATATAGTATAGTTTTTATGTATGTATACTTATAATAAATGTATACTTATAATAAAAAATGAAAATTTATTGTAAAATTTGTGTATTAAATTCATATCTATATATCAGTGGCGTAGCTGGAGATCATGTTGCCCGGGGCGGTGAAAAATTTGACGCCCCAAAGCTGAAAGAAATTTTTTTTTTTGCGCCTCCTTAAGGAACAAAAAAAAAAGAAAGTACCGTAGTTTGGACGCCCCTAAATAGCTGACGCTCGGAGCGGACCCTCCTCCTCCCCCCCCCGCTATAACGACGTCACTGCTATATATTTTAGCTTATGACGTGCCACGGAATTCTAGGAAGAACTTTGGTGTGTCGTAGGTGAGAAAAGGTTGCGGAGCACTGTCCTATTGCAACAAAAAACAGAGGGGGTGACAAACGGGTGTACCCCCTAAACTGTATATATAGATAGGGGAAACCCCTCCTCACTATTTCAGTGACTTCCAATATATGTAGGAAGCCCAAATTTCCCACGCTCATCCTTTACATTGTACTTACAAACGTTAAGTATATTTCATGTTGTGCCATGCCACGTAACGAACTTTTGAAAATAACCGTCTTTTTGGCAGTTCTCACCATTATGCCGCAAGGAACTTTTGGAACCGACCTCTCTTTTTGGTGGTTTCACTCCTTATTTCCGTTAACAGAGGATGTATTTCAAGGCAGAGACGCACAAGGGCCACCCCCGGTCCCCCTTCCTTTTTCCGGCACTTACCACGTGGTTGGTTCCCTGCGTTTATACATTAACGACATCCCACGCGCATGTGCCTCCTCACTCACTTCCTTACTTTCCTCAGCTGTTCATCGTGCTCACAGCTCTCTTCTTTACTCTAGACCAGGGGTAGGCAACGTCGGTCCTGGAGTGCCACAGTATGTGCAGGTTTTTGTTCCAACCCAGTTCCTTAACGAGAACTCAATTATTGCTGATGAAGCACATATTGCTTAAGTGACATTTTAATGCTTCATTTTAGTGGTCTCGCTTGTTAAGGTTCTCCAACCTTAATTGCTTATTTCAATCTTAAACTGCTGCATTCAGTGTTTTAATTGCTCCTTATTAGCAATAAGATGTAAAACAGGGGTAGGCAATGTCGGTCCTGGTGAGCCGCAGTGGTTACAGGTTTTCATTCCAACCCAATTGCTTAATTAGAAACCAATCATTGCCAATCTCAGACCTTATTTAATTTTATGGCTTGTTAGTCTGTGCAATGTAAGGCTTTTATATCGTAGATTTTTTTCCTTTCCAAGGATATCATCCAAATGATTTGAAGCTTAAAACAGATCATTTTCAGTCTGTCACATTTTTCTATTAAGTGTTTTATTAAATCAAACCGTGCATGATGAACACACACAGATGTAATTGGAAAAAAGCTAGCTGGAGAACTGCTGGCTGCTTTGTCTTTTACATCTTATTGCTAATAAGGAGCAATTAAAACACTGAATGCAGCAGTTTAAGATTGAAATAAGCAATTAAGGTTGGAGAACCTTAACAAGCGAGACCACTAAAATGAAGCATTAAAATGTCACTTAAGCAATATGTGCTTCATCAGCAATAATTGAGTTCTCGTTAAGGAACTGGGTTGGAACAAAAACCTGCACATACTGTGGCACTTCAGGACCGACGTTGCCTACCCCTGCTCTAGACTATTATTGTTTGCCTCGCTTCACATTTTCCTGCCGGCGACTCCTGCCTTTTCATTTAGTTTCTTCACACTCTTAATCCTCCGGGCATGCCTCCACATACTCTACTTTTGAAGGTCGGTGCACCAATTATGTTGCTACGAAACTTACAACCACCAAAACTTTGTAACGGCACCAGGCTTCAGATCAAATCTCTGCACGAGAACATCATTGAGGCAACTGTCTTCACTGGAACTGGCTCAGGGGGGACTAGATTTATTCCTCAAGTTCCTCTCATCCTCTCTGACCTCCCATTCCAATTGAAACGCCTCCAATTTCCAGTAAGGGTCTGCTTTGCTATGACAATAAATAAGTCATACGGCCAGACTACAAAAGGTTGGCACTGACTTGACACAAGATTGCTTCTCACATGGCCAACTGTACATTCCATGCTCAAGAGTAAGCTCAGCAGACAGCTTGGTCATTTTACAGCCCGAGGGCAGAATTGCAAACATTGTTTACAAAGAAATCCTTACATCCTAAAAATGTGCATTTCTCATACAGATATACAATCAAAAATTAAACTCTTTACAATCATTAGATTCACTCTTAATACTAAAATAAGCCTACGACAATTACATTATCATTTTACGTTATTTTTAAAATGTTTCCTTTTCTTTTTCATAAGTTCTTTAACACACTATTCTCCGCTGTGAAGCACGGTATTTTGCTAGTTGTTTATAATCAAAAACACCTCATTTAGGGCTTGATTTAGTACAGGTCTGTGATTTAATAAACTGAAGCTCTGTTCTGTATGTTTCTACATGAAGTGTATTGTATTATTCACTCCTGAATATTTATTTGATCCTAACAATTATTTCAAAATTCTGAGATAGTTAGGTCCATAAATATTTGGACAGAGACAACTTTTTTCTAATTTTGGTTCTGTACATCACCACAATGAATTTTAAATGAAACAACTCAGATGCAGTTGAAGTGCAGACTTTCAGCTTTAATTCAGTGGGGTGAACAAAACGATTGCATAAAAATGTGAGGCAACTAAAGCTTTTTTTGAACACAATCCCTTCATTTAAGGGGCTCAAGAGTAATTGGACAATTGACTCAAAGGCTATTTCATGGGCAGGTGTGGGCAAGTCCATCATTATGTCATTATCAATTAAGCAGATAAAAGGCCTGGAGTTGATTTGAGGTGTGGTGCTTGCATGTGGAAGATTTCGCTGTGAACAGACAACATGCGGTTAAAGTAGCTCTCCATGCTGGTGAAAGAAGCCATCCTTAAGCCGCGAAAACAGAAAAAACCCATCTGAGAAATTGCTACAATATTACGAGTGGCAAAATCTACAGTTTGGTACATCCAGAGAAAGAAAGCAAGCACAGGTGAACTCAGCAATGCAAAAAGACCTGAATGTCCACGGAAGACAACAGTGGTGGATGATCACAGAATCATTTCCATGGTGAAGAGAAACCCCTTCACAACAGCCAACCAAGTGAACAACACTCTCCAGGGGGTAGGCGTATCGATATCCAAGTCTACCATAAAGAGAAGACTGCATGAAAGTAAATACAGAGGGTGCACTGCAAGGTGCAAGCCACTCATAAGCCTCAAGAATAGAAAGGCTAGATTGGACTTTGCTAAAGAACATCTAAAAAAGCCAGCACAGTTCTGGAAAAACATTCTTTGGACAGATGAAACCAAGATCAACCTCTACCAGAATGATGGCAAGAAAAAAGTATGGAGAAGGCGTGGAACAGCTCATTATCCAAAGCATACCACATCATCTGTAAAACACGGTGGAGGCAGTGTGATGGCTTGGGCGTGCATGGCTGCCAGTGGCACTGGGACACTAGTGTTTATTGATGATGTGACACAGGACAGAAGCAGCCGAATGAATTCTGAGGTGTTCAGAGACATACTGTCTGCTCAAATCCAGCTAAATGCAGTCAAATTGATTGGGCGGCGTTTCATGATACAGATGGACAATGACCCAAAACATACAGCCAAAGCAACCCAGGAGTTTATTAAAGCAAAGAAGTGGAAAATTCTTGAATGGCCAAGTCAGTCACCTGATCTTAACCCAATTGAGCATGCATTTCACTTGTTGAAGACTAAACTTCAGACAGAAAGGCCCACAAACAAACAGCAACTGAAAGCCGCTGCAGTAAAGGCCTGGCAGAGCATTAAAAAGGAGGAAACCCAGCATCTGGTGATGTCCATGAGTTCAAGACTTCAGGCTGTCATTGCCAGCAAAGGGTTTTCAACCAAGTATTAGAAATGAACATTTTATTTCCAGTTAATTTGTCCAATTACTTTTGAGCCCCTGGAATGAAGGGATTGTGTTAAAAAAATGCTTTAGTTGCCTCACATTTTTATGCAATCGTTTTGTTCACCCCACTGAATTAAAGCTGAAAGTCTGCACTTCAACTGCATCTGAGTTGTTTCATTTAAAATTCATTGTGGTAAAAAGTTGTCTGTCCAAATATTTATGGACCTAACAGTATGTCAAACAAAATAGTCTTGGGCAAATAAAACGTTATAGATGCAATAAGTTATCTTTTCAAGAGCAAGATCTTCTGAGAGAAGTCAAGTTAGTGTATCTACTGCCCCCACATGCAACTGGCATCAAATGCCTCCTTTGTGCAAGAGCCTTGTTACAGAAGAGAACAAATTGTGAAAATACATAATTTTCTCCTATATATACACATGCACTTTATTTTGACTTACAGAATAACACATGAAGAAAAATACAACAAAATTGCTTTGAATTTTACTCCCCAATGTTATATTTTCTTATATAGTATAATTGACCAAAAAAAAAAAAAGCCATAAAATAAATACATCAGTGAAATCAAAAGCCTATAGTGCATTTGTATGAAATAAAGAGGCACAAACTAAATAAATTGCAAGTGTTCATTCCGCTCTTAAAACATACAAAAATCAATTAGAAATTGTACCACTGTTTGGTATACTGACTTCTTACAACAATACACCCAGTTCAGGGTCTAACTGCAGCAGGATCAGTAGTAACTACAGTACTTTAGGTTTATTCTGAGCCACATCACTGCAAAATTCTCTCACGAAGTTGAATGGACAATTTCAGGAACTAACACTTTGCACCATCAAAAATGTAAGAAAACAAGTTGTACTTTATAAAAAATGTTTTTGAATTTAATTCTTTTACTTTTGCGTGTGCAGTGCACTCCATGGCATGTAGAAAATTTACTCTTCAGTTGTCCAATACTCCGACTTCTACTCTGCGTTCTGAACTTATGAATTCAAGTGTTAAAATGAGTCCAGAGTTCTCTGCCTGGTTTCAGTGCAACAGAGGATCCAATGACAGCTGGATGCCAGTCCAGTGCAGACCACAGCTGTATAGGGTCAACTTAGATTCATATTATAATCTAACGGGATAAAGGTTGGAAATACATTATTACAGGTGCACACACACACAAACTAAAAAACTATTAATCTAAAAATGACACTGGTATGTAATAGGTGTTTTAAGGCACATAATAAAAGTTCTGTAAATGGTACCTGTTTCAACTTTTAGCACCACTGTAAATGAAGACTTGTCAGATAATGGTTTCGTTTTTTTCTGTAAAAAATTACCTACAACATTGGTGAATGAAGAACCAGACCACACGCTGTCCCATTAATATTTACACCACATGCTCTAAAGTCATAGTTTTGGAATATATCCTAGCAAGCCACTGTTGCTATCAATTTTTAAAAATTTAGATTTTACAATCAAAGTTAAGCACATTATGACAATGCCCCACTTTACTACTTAAATAAAATGGTCGTCATATTGAATTTTATGAATGGAGTCAGTAAAAGTTTCAATAACTCTTGAAATGATTTCTATAAAAATTGACAGAAAATTTACAAAACCACCACCTAAGTCCCTCTCATGCCTAGTAGATCTCAATTGAGAGCAATTTAGTAAACTACTTTGAATTACCACATTAAATAACTATCAGCTGACTGATATATCATTTACTTCCCCCATTTATTACTTACTTATTTGCAAACAGCTAAAATAAATCCAAATAAGAAAATCAAAATATACATTCAATTTAAATAAAATGTACTACAAAATGCAGAAATGCAAAATGTCAATTTCATTTATTTATTTCTTCCATGAACAGTTAAAATACATCCAATTCATTTTCCTGAACAATTTACTCCTTTAGATTCACAAGAAACCAAGGCCTATCTTGGTAGCAGCATGTACAATGTTAGAAAAATTATGGATTAACCTATTGTATGGGTTTGTAAAATATGGAAGGATACTGCAATACAAACTAAGCTGGGGCAAAACTAGAGTTACTGTATGAGGCAGAAGCATCATTGCAATACTGTGCCAGTCAGGATTAATACAGATGATTGAGTATTTCCAATTATGTTGGCAAAATAAATAAATCATGTGATAACAGCAAAAGATGGAAACTGAAAGGCAAACACTGCCTTGATTAGAAGGAAACCTGCTGGTACCTGTTTCTTTCAGGTGTAAATCTAATATCTGAGAATACATAACGAACAATTAAAACTTTAATACAAAAAAGATGTCTTAATTGCTGCTTTCTTGCTATGACTAGCCAAGTACAGTACATGGTACATGCCACAACAATTGTGGTACTTTTTTGTGGTTTTATGAATGCCTTGCCTGAAAGAAAAAAAAAAGAAAAAAAAAAAAAGAACAACATGTTGGATTCTTTCTTCTATGAGAATGGCATGGTTAGAAGAGATCCACTGGAAAACTGCAACACAGGATGGAGACAAATATGATCCAACACAATGCCATGAAAGACAATACCCTGCATGTTGGCATATTCCTTTTATAGCTAAACGGAGTGAACTGCAATTTTTTTTTTTTTTTTTTTTTACTACAATACACTACTGGCAATGTCAATATAATCTAAAAGCCAAACATTAAAGAAAAAGAATTATGGGTTTCTTGTCTTTTCGAGGTGGGTGGGATGCTCCTGACAAAGAATGTGATACTGATAGCATAGTTTGCAGCCAAGTCTATATATAAACAGATAATGATCAAATTTAACATTCAGTATAACAAAATCACAGCACTGTACATAAGTAAGTGACTTAACAGGAAAAAAAATACCAAACGTAAGTTATTACTAAATAATATGTTTTAAAGGGAAGATGTATAACATTAACCAACTGTGCATTTAGGGGACAGAAATTTGCTTAATGGAAAAATACTGCTATTGCTAAGGGTGGTAAAATTAATCTATTGTCTAAGAGCAGCCAACTAGCATATCTGCTAACTACTTAATCATTCTGTCAGTCCTTTTTAATATAACTAGTAGCTTAAAATACCATGCCTTTACTAAAACAGAAGTAGGGCATTTAATGACACTGATAAATAACGGTGTACACAAGACTACTTTATAATAGGGTTTAATTTCTTCCTTGTTAACTGTATTACTTAAATAACCTCCTTGAATAATTTATTATGGTATCTGTGCCATTCTCCATTGAAGGGAACCAGATTATTAGCATTAACTATAGCATACTTTTTCAAAGTGTCAACAATACAAGACACAAAGATAACATTATTTGTCAAGACCAAGAAATCATAATTTTAATTGGAACAAATGAATAATCTGGTTTTATTTCCAATATAATTTGAAGGAATTTCTTCTTAAATTTTAGTGATGTTAGTTTTACAATTACTTTCAATGAAAGAGCCGCAACAAACACATTCTTTATAGGAAGAGAAGCAATGACAATGCAATTAAAACAAAAAAAAAAACAACAAAAAAAAAAAAAAAAAAAAAAAAATACTAGGCTGATGGTTTACAAACTAGCTCTGGATTATGGAAACCCCATTCTGGTATCTTCCGTACCTCAGAAGCATCATTCTGATTTTACACACTTTAAAATTCATCCTAATGGTTAAATGTCCCAGTACATAGGGTGTAAAAGATACATATTATACACTCAAACACAAAATGAAATCTTCTTTCCTTCTCAATGTATGGAGAGATAATTGAAACCATAATTTTAAAGGGAAAATATTTAAAATTAGTTCGGATGATAATTTTTAGACAGTAGGAGCTTAGATGGAATGAAAACCAGACAACAAATGCCAAAAGCAAGACGTATAAGCCCCATGAGAGCATGCCATGATATTAAAACAAAGTTACAATACTTGGTCCAAGAAGTATGCTTTCAGATTTTAACTATGATGATAAACAGGAATGCAGAAAAGTGATTTTTATACAGAAAATGCATAAATAAAATCCTAACAAGACAGTAATAAAGCCAAAAGAAATGGCAGCAATTTATCCATCTCAAGGCTTCTTTCATTCACTGTAGGAACTTCAAAAAGTCTTCCTAAGATTGCCACCAGCCAGACCTTGCTTTAAGTATATATCATACATATTAGACAGCTACCACTTTAACAAGTTTGGCCTTTTCATGTTCCAGCTACAAGCGAGCATTCCATTCTAAGACATCAACCCCAAGTCTGTGGCTGCATTTACTTTTTTTTTTTTCTTTTTTTTTTTTGGGACTGAATTGCTGGTTGTAGATGCTGCCAGCTTAGTGTAAGTCTCAGTAACACAACAGCCCTATACATCTCCAGTATGCTTTCATAAATGCATTCTGGTATTTTATAATTCTGAATTTTCTTTTCTTTTTTTTTTACATTATGAGTGGCAAAAGCAGTTAAGGTGGACGGGCCTTTAAAACGACCACCTTTCCTGTGGCCTTCCTTCACTGTTCAGACTTGTGGCATCTAAAGACTGCCGCGTGGAGTCCTCACCACTGAGGCTTTTTCTGCACACAGGACATGTGTCATGCTGCAAACAGAGAAACAGACATGTATTATTTTCGAATCCAAGTCTTATATAATGCAGAAGATGATAAATATCCTAAAGAAAACTGAATGACTAAGTAACACACTTGAAACTTATAGACTTGAAATTAAGGGAACGCATGTTTTATTCAAATACAGCTCTATAATTATTATAGATCCACTATGAGTGTCCTCAAACACAAAAACAGCTCATACTATTCCACACGATTACCAACGCTAAAACAAAATGCGAGTCAGGTGCATTAAAGTTTAACAGAAGTATACAAATATTTCAAGAGACAGAGAAATGGCAAGAAGGTGCAGGAACAGTAAAATGTGGACTGAATTTAAAACATATGATTTCAGATTAATCAATAAGGTTAATGATGAGACTGTGGAGGCTACATAAGTCGGAAAATAAGATTTAGGTGGTAAATACCATACCACAAGAAGTGTAAGAGATGATATGATGCCCAACCTGAATTTTTATTATATAAAAAAAAAAAAATTACATGGCTGTAATTTTATCTTAAGTGTGTTAGAAGACATGCTTCTGGGAATATGACAGCAACAATAACACTGAAAAATTCTTAAACCATGAAAAGTCTATATTATATATATATATATATATATATATATATATATATATATAGGGATGACGTTCTAAAATTTTCCAGAGAAATGTACATGAACATAAATAAACAAAAGTAAGGCATACAGATACAGAGATGATAAAATATGATTGCAATGCTTGAGGGTATATTTTACATGCACTACTGTAGATGTCTATAAGTCATAATCAGCATCAGAAAATATGTGCTCCTGAGAGAAGTATAAAAAAAATGCACATTAAGATGCCATATTATTTTTGCCATAATATTATTTTCACTCAAATTAAAGTCATAAAAAACAAAGTCACTGGCATGTTGGAATATTTCATGGAAAATAAGGCTTTCAATAAATGGTATGATCTGAGGACATAACCAAAAATGAAATGACTAAAAGGATGCAGGTTCCTAATGGCATTTTTCACAAGAAAGATCTATTAAAATATATGCAGGAGTAGCAATCAAAGTTGAAAAAGATGTACTTAATGTGCAATTGTGAATGGAATTAACATTTGAAAGGCGTGGCCTAACTAACAAAATATTGTAGTATCTAAAAATCTGACTGAAAGACCCAGTTTACAATCAATGTTTGGAGTTCTCTAAAACTATAATGTTACAAAAATATTGGTAAAGCCTGGAGATCAATCCTTTACCGATGGTGCATTTCCACATCAAAATCTTCGCATAAGCCAAGAATAAATTTAGGATACTGAATTATATTGCTTCCTGATTAAATATAACCTCTCGTAGAGAGAATTTTAAGATCCTCAAAAATAGACACATACACATATTAAATAAATAGCAAATTATCCTTGCAGTATTAATGCAATTTACACAATATTAAAATAATTCAAATGACTCACCATTTCCAACCAAGGCACAATGCATGTGCTATGAAAAAAGTGATTGCATGGTAACTGCCGAACTTCTTCACCTTGTCTGTAATCCTCCTTACACACGGGACATTCTAAACCTGAATCTGAGGTAAACAAAAACAAAGTAAAGAAAACAAAAAAGCAACATATCCATAATATAGTTAAAATCAGAAAATGAAATGTGCAAAAAAAAGTTAATCTTTGTATATACACAGTACAAGTAGCATTTTTTGTAAGAAGGACAATTAATTTGTACAAGCATATGTATACAAATAAAAGATCAGCTGTATTATTACACTTCTGAAGCTCAGGAATATTACCAATCTAAAAAAAAAATCATGGTCTCTCTCATACACACACACACAAACATAAACTGTATATGAGGCTAATTTTAAAAAATACCTGGAATAATAATAACAATAGCCACAAGACGTGGGATACTGTGATGTGGGGTTTGTTTTTTTAAATTAGAACAAGGAATCCAATATAAAGACCTAACTATTTACTCTTTCCTTGGAGCCAAAAAAAATTCAAAAATAACTGGAATCACTCTTTTTTGAATCAGGAGAAACTTGGAATAATATATTACTGGACAGCTCATAAAATAAATGAATAATATTGTGCAACTATTGTTTAACTATATGTTAATCAAAAAACCTCAAGTTTAACATTAGAAGCAAAACAATTTAGTGGGGGATATATAGTTTATTAAACGGTATTAAAGTTTCCTAAACTGTCTTTCAGTGATAATTTTAAAGTGATGTACTTTAGGATTTAATTTATGCCAGTTGTTAAAATTAATTTACAAATTTACTTTCTCTAGTATATACAGTTAATTCAGAAATGCATTTAACTTGTTTCTCTATTAAAATGATATACTCTACCATAATATATGAATATGAAGTTATAGCAATACAAAAGGTCTTGAATAAAAATATACAATCACAACAGCTCTATAAAGAGAACCCTATTCAAACCACTGAGTTCAAACAATTAATTCTTTGTAATACAGTCTGCTCTCTCCTTTAGGATTATAACCAAACACGTTCACTGATTCAGAATTGAGAGTTTGCTTCAGAAATTAATGTAAGTAGGGCTATATAAAATAAAGATAAACAAATTGTCATCACAGCAGTAAATCAACAGACTGAGGAATCTTGCACTAGTTGTGTTCATGATTGATCCAGATCAAATGCTATAGATGAGGAAAAGTTGTTCTTTACCTTGATCATCAAGCATAAGGATGTACAGTACACAAATAGCATACTGCTGCTCAGGAGTTTCAGTATAGATAATCTAGTCTGCCAAATATACACACACACACGTATTACGTATACGCACATACACGTCTGATTCCAGCTGCTCAACTGTACAAGACACCCCAGAACTGACTGCCAAAATATTTGCATTCCAGCAGGTATACTGAATGTACTGAATGCTGGTAAATAATTCAAATGGAAATACAGTATTAACTGAGCTACAAATAAACACTTTCTTGCTGCAAACTAATCTGCTGCTATTTATACTAAACTTGTCAAAAAGGTATTATATATTTTTTCACAAATATAGTAAAACTAGCTACACTACCTGTCAAAGACAGGAAGTGAAAAAATAAAAAAAATATTAGCTATCTTTTGCCCTACATGTACCAACGCCTTTCCTTGGTATCCATGTGCATCTGAAACTCTCTTCACCAGCGATCCCTCTTAAGTTTGTGCCCATAAAGCCAGCTTCTCAGACTGTCATTATTTTTGAGGCACCTTTTTCACCTAATATTTGGTTTTAAACTTCACGTTTGAAGGCGACTCTCTCAGCATTCCTCCTATGCACTCTCTCCTCCTTGTGTGTCTCTTACATGCACTTCCTCTATTGATCACGTCACCAAAACCAAACTGACCAACCAGATTGCTCTGAGGGACTGGACACACACACATAGCACCTTATTGTTTATAGTAGATGAAATGCATGAGGGGTTATGTTTAGGTGGTGTTTACATTGAATGCAAACTGAATGCTATTTGTACACTTTGATCCAAATTCAGTTTTTTTTTTTTTATTGGAAGTATGAACCTCAGATTCATAGACTTTAAAAGAAAAACATTTACTGTTCATGTTTATTACACCGTGGATATAACCCACCGACTTGATCTTGTGAAACATGTACTGTTGGTAGTGACGAAATCTTCTCCTTCTCTGCTGGAGGTGGACCCGTGTTCTCAAACTGTCCTAGTAACTGAAAAAAGAAACACTGGTTCCTTCTTTCAATGTTAACATTTCAATGAAAGCTTTAGAATGTATATAAAATATGCAAAACATCTCACTTGAGTTATAACAGCATCAAGACCACCTTGACCCCATGCATAGTCCCCAGGGTTAGAGTGGAGCATCCCAGTCCTATAAAGGCAAGGAAAACGTGTTTAGGACATATAGCTTTTACATAATTAATAGCATTACATGAGAAATGAAAGAGTGGATCTAAAGGAGAAAAAACAGCCTAACCTAGAGTACAACTTATTCTCATTATCTTATTAGTCATATTAAACAGTTAAATCATGTTCTGGCAGGAACAAGTGTTGGATCCAATACCAGTTACATGCATTATGGACCTCAGTTTTACGTCTTATCCAAAGAAATCATACCAATTTCTTTATAATGGTTTTCAGCCACAAACATTAGCAGCGTCACAACTCATCTCTTACAATATGGGACAATCCCATATTGTAAAAAATACAGTGTAGGATACTGAATCATTAAAGGACACGATTTAACTTGTATATTCATGTTTGGTGCTTGGCGTGACATCTGGACAGAGGAAGAAAGAAAAGGAAACCTGGTGGTGGAATGGGAAAGTACAGGAGTGTATACAGAGAAAGAGGATGGCAAAGAAGAAGTGGGATAGTCAGAGAGATGCAGAAAGTAGACAAAGAGTACAAGGAGATAAAGGCACAAGGTGAAGAAAGACATGGTGAAGGCTAAAGAAAACGTGTATGATGAGTTGTAGGAGAGGTTAGACACTAAGGAAGGAGAAAAGGACCTGTACCAATAGGCTAGACAGAGGGACAGAGGTGGGAAAGATGTGCAGCAGGTGATAAAGGATAAAGATGGAAACATACTCAAGCGAGGAGAATGCGTTGAGCAGATGGAAAGAGTACTTTGAGAGGCTGATGAATGAAGAGAACGAGAGAGAGAGAGAGAGAGAGAGAGAGAGAGAGAGAGAGAGAGAGAGAGAGAGAGAGAGAGAGAAGAGGTTAGATGATATGGAGATAGTGAATCAGGAAGTGCAACGGATTAGCAAGGAGGAAGTAAGGACAGCTATGAAGAGAATGAAAAATGGAAAGGCAACTGGTCCAGATGACATACCTGTGGAAGCCTAAGAGGTATTTAGGAGAGATGGCAGTGGAGTATTTAAACCAGATTGTTCAATGGAATCTTGGAAAGTGAGAAGATGCCTGAGGAGTGAAGAAGTGTACTGGTGCCGATATTTAAGAATAAGAAGCATGTGCAGTACTGTAGTAACTACAGGGGGATAAAATTGATGAGCCACAGCATGAAGTTATGGGACAGCGTAGTGGAAGCTAGGTTAAGAAGTGAGGTGATGATTAGTGAGCAGCAGTATGGTTTCATGTCAAGAAAGAGCACCACAGATGCAATGTTTGCTCTGAGGATGTTGATGAAGTATAGAGAAGGCCAGAAAAAGTTGCATTGCGTCTTTGTGGACCTGGAGAAAGCATATGACAGGGTGCCTCGAGAGGAGCTGTGGTATTGTATGAAGAAGTCAGGAGTGGCAGAGACGTACATAAGAGTTGTACAGGATATGTACGAGGGACATGTGACAGTGGTAAGGTCTGTGGTAGGAGTGACAGATGTATTCATGGAGGTGGGATTACATCAGGGATCGGCTCTGAGCCCTTATTTGCAATGGTGATGGACAGGTTGACAGACGAGATTAGACAGGTGTCCCTGTGGACTATAATGTTTGCTGATGACACTGTGATCTGTAGCAATAGTAGGGAACAGGTTGAAGAGACCCTGGAGAGGTGGAGATATGCTCTAGAGAGGAGAGGAATGAAGGTCAGTAGGAACAAGACAGAATACAATGAGAGGGAGGTCAGTGGAATGGTAAGGATGCAAGGAGTAGAAAATGGTTGGCGAAAGTGGATGAGTTTAAATACTTGGGATCAACAGTACAGAGAAATGGGGATTGTGGAAGAGATGTGAAAAAGAGAGCAGGCAGGGTGGAATGGGTGGAGAAGAGTGTCAGGAGTGATTTGTGACAGACGGGTATCAGCAAGAGTGAAAGGGAAGGTCTACAGGACGGTAGTGAGACCAGCTCTGTTATATGGGTTGGAGATGATGGCACTGACCAGAAAGCAGGAGACAGAGCTAGAGGTAGCAGAGTTAAAGATGGTAAGATTTGCACTGGGTTGTAAGAGGATGGATAGTTTTAGAAATTAGTAAATTAGAGGGTCAGCTCAAGTTTGACGGTTTGGAGACAAAGTCAGAGAAGAGAGATTGCATTGGTTTGGACATGTGCAGAGGAGAGATGCGGAGTATACTGGGAGAAGGATGCTAAGGAAAGAGCTGCCAGGGAAGAGAAAAAGAGGAAGGCCTAAGAAGGTTTATGGATGTGGTGAGAGAGGACATGCAGGTGATGTGTGTAACAGAGTAAGATGCAGAGGACAGAAAGATATGGAAGAAGATGATCCGTTGTGGCAACCCCTAACGGGAGCAGCCGAAGGAAGATTCATACACATTGTTTCATATATACACTAGCTCTTCAAAATGCAGAAAATAACTTGAGATTAAAATCAAACCAATTATACAAGCAGAGGGAATGAGTTTCATTTTCTTGTTACACTAACTTTGCTGACTGACAAGAGTTGGGTGCCAAGTAATCCTTTCCTTTATGCTGTATTTACATATTAATGTGGGATGAGGAAAAAAGTCACATCGCACAGTATGTCTGCTAATATAAGCTTGCCCATTAAACTCAATAAGAGACTGTCAAGGAATAATGTAGGTCTAAATGTAAGACAGAATGTTAAATGGGTCAGTCATGTCCCTTGCAATGAATACGTTTGCTGTGAGGCTTTTTTTGGTTGCCCATATCTGACCTGAAACAACACAGTGCAGGCACACATCCAATCAACTAAAGAGCAGAGGACAAAGTCGACTTGCTAGATTCCTTATGCCTCACTCACACTTTCCCCAAAGCAGACCAAGTATGTTGTTGCTGTTGTTTAACTGTAAGTAGCCTACATTATAAACTACATTAGCCCATATTATACTGTAACCAATACAAACTAGGCAATAAACAGTGCAAATTGATCATGCTAATAGTTCCACCCATTTTGGCTGTAGATTAAGATAATTAATCTTATTTTAAAATTCATAAATGATACATTTGAGGACAACATAATAAATAACTAACTATCAGTTACATATTTAGACTTTTTTTAAGCCGTTCTTTGCTATTTAAAAGCCTAATCTGTACACATTTTCATTCTAATAACTTCTCCTTTCCAGGTAACAGCTATGGAGCCAACTCATTTGTATCATGTAGTTAAGCACAACCTGAGCTATAGCAGTACTGATTGTGCTGAAATGATGAGCCAGGATTTTATTTTTCTGTTTAATATGTATTTGTTTGTGTAATCGTTAGGGCTCTTTGAAACATAGCAGTCCAAACCGTATGCATTAATTTATTGAACAGTTTTGTGTAACAGAAGAAATGCCCAATGACAATATGGAAAAAGTGAAATAATATACATATCCAAGCAATTATTTACACTTTTATTTTAAATTAACAACTGCATTATTTCTTCTGTAACATGCTTTTAGGAAAAACAAACATTGTGATTAATATGTTATTAGTTTCATTTAAAGTTTTTAATTGTTCAGTTAAATCACAATAACATTTTTTGATCAAGTAGCAGCCCATATAAATAATGTATAATAAGTATTTCAGAAAATAAAGGCTCATTTTAAAAACTCAAAAATTAAGCCAATTTAAATGAAGGTGTCAATCACCTTAAGTTTGAGCAGCTAGTATTAGCAAAAAGAAATTTGTCTGATGCAGCTTTGAGAGGATATTTATGTTTGTGAATATTACAGCCCAAGTTTTATCCAAGAGTTTAAAGTCAAACATTGAGGCATTTTGTTTTTAGCTAAACGAGTCTAAGCATTTAGTCTGTTATGTGTTTTTGATACTTTCACTTAACATAAATCCAGAGATGAATATATTCTAACTTATGATATTCTGTCTTACATAGATTTATCCAGCAATTGTAATTTTAGTTCCTTCAGACAATTGTCAGACCACCCTCTTATATGTGTGTGTGTGTGTGTGTGTACGTACATATTTTATGAGAAGTGTTTGCTATCTATGGCCCCAAAGCAAAAGATACAATAATGTTTTTTGTTAAAAGTTATTCGTCTAGAGACAATAAACAAAACAAATATTCCACAATTTAATTCTGTACCACTTTAAAATACTGGCCTCTAATTGAGCATGGGCCGTTGCATTAATATGGCAAACTTTACAACAGTGAAACCATGTTAAAGAAACCTCCTGTCCACAAAAATTGCTTAATAAATGACTAATGGCACACTCATTCAGAAATGCTATACATCACAAAATAAACGAATCACAACAACTGGTGGGCATAACATATATTTACAATTGTTATTGGCAGATTACAGAAAAGAAACACTGGTCATGATTTATATAAAAGGCATACACCATACATAAATTAGGCATAGGTCCTGTGATTTTTTTTAATAATGAAATACTAGAGAATAATTTGCCCAGACAATCCTGACAAAACCCATGCAACATTATTTTTGCTTTATTTGTAGTAAGTCTGTACTCTTGCAGCATAAAGAGCAAACTCATTACAAATAAGTTAACAACAAAAGGAGCTTATGTAATTGCAATAAAGACAAAATGCAGAAACAATCCTTAATGCTCAACATTGCACTTTAAAACTACCCTAATATAAGTTTTTATATTAAAATTAGTGTCGGCAACATTATATAATTAGTGGTTATAATTAAGGTTTTTTAAACCTCACTCCTGTGAGGTTTAGTTGTTATTGTTACTACACTAGGTCATTGTGTATGTGTAGCCTGAATATTCCTCCTGGGTTAGCATGAGTTTTATTATGTCTAATTTGGATTTTGCACACAAATCTCAAAGGTGTGCATGTTAGATTATTCTGTGGTTTTAAAGTGGCTCTTGGTGAATGTGTATGGGTGTGTGTGTGTGTGAGTGGAACCTTTGATGGACTAATGATCTGTCCAGGGTAAGTTCCTGCCTAGTACCCAATGCTAGTGTGGTCAGATTTTAACTTGAATGGAACTCTGCTTAAGAATGGTATGTTTGGATTCACTTTTGGAATTTGTCATCTATACTGCAGTTACTGTAAAAACAAGCACAGAAAGAATATATAAACGGTTCAAAGTTAAAATATTTTCTTGCTAAAAAAAGGAAATTGATTTTTTGTTGGTGGTATTTTATGGCTATTGACATATAATAGACTGTATAACAAATTACATTTTATATAGGAATCAGACACTTGGGAAAGCAGCAAAAATAGCAAAAAATCAATTATGTGACCCTGGATTGAATTGGGTATCCAGCCCAATATAAACAATTGATTAAGGAACACGTAAGAGTGTCACTTAACTTCCTAAGCATTTAATATAATTAGGAAAACTTTACTTGCATGTTAATAATTTTAACAAAAATTTTAGTAGAATCATTTAGAACGATTACCATGACAGTGGTGGAGAACCAGGTACCCCAGAGTTTGCAAACAGACTTGCCAAAAACTGTTGTACTATCCTGGGGAAAAAGCACAGAAAATATGGAAAAACATAATGCATTAATAGTTTTTGAAAACAGACATTAAAAAATTAAAAGAATTTACTAGCGTTCATCAAAGTCCAACTACCGAAGTAAATTCTCAAAAGTTAAAAACAAGGGGATTTATACAAAATAGGAATCTAAATAAAAACAAGCTTATAAAAAGTGCACAGTACCTATTTCGCCGATTACCAAACTCACCCACAGTTAAATTGTCTTGGCAAGCCACAGATTTCAGAAGTGATACATTAAGTCTTAATAAAACAGCTTAACACAAAAAATACAATTTTTTGTATTTCTTTAAAAATGTTCTGAGCATTTGAAAGGTCATATATAAATAATATATTACTACTATTACAGAGTACCACAACTTCAGCCTTTATTCGCCATCCTGGTTAGTGTCAGTATGGAGTTTGAATGTTCTCCCCTTGTGCATAAGGACTGAGTGTGCCCAACAGCAAATATTTTTTTTTGTTTACACTTGGATATAAGAGGTGTGTTATTAAGCACTCTCAATTGCCAAAATCTGTTTATCTCTACATTTGTTGTTAAATTACATCTTCCCTGTGTAGGCTCACAGGGAGCTCCCCAGAATTTGTATGTTGTTTATTAAGTGAATGATCTGAGATGTTGCTATAACATATGTTCAATACTTAATGTAAACTTGTAGAAATGCAGTATATACTGTAATTGGAAATATGTGCATCTTGATTTCTGCTATTATTGCTATTAACACAGTTCAAGTACTGACTTCAACAGCATTTCGAAAAGTAAGAATTATTTGAAAAAGAAAAAAAAAAAAAAACTACAATTTTAAAGTTTCAGTATGGGTAGATGACATATAGTCCATATCAGTAACTAACAGTATGTGTGTATGGTGATCTTTCTGCTCACAAAGGGAATCTCAAAAAAAAAAAGAAAAAAAGTTTTTGAAATTAAGTATCCATTTACCTAAACTTGTTGCAGGTTCATGTAACAACAACAGACATCAGAGCACATCTGTTATTTGATTATTGCACCGATTATACTGGAAGCCTTGAACTGTCACATTAGTAGGAGAAAAAAGCATTCTTTCACAGACAGTAAAGTTTTTGTTTAAAGTTGATATGTAAAACATATTAATGAAGTACAATTTGACAACTATAATGACAGTTTTGACACTGATATTGATATTGTTGGCGAGTAATACAAAACTTAAAGCTAATTGCTAAAAAACAAACAGGTGACTGCTGTCTACTTCTGGACTGTTGGACCTGTATCTTCAGTAAATTCTTCCTTGGTCTAAAAGACTAAGTAATCCTGAATTACATGAAACATGTTTTTTATTTTAATTACATCCATATATTGCTTATGGTTTTGACAATTAGCTTTAATAAAGAAAAGGAAACTGAATTTATCCATCCATTATCCAACCCGCTATATTCTAACTACACAGTCACGGGGTTATACACTGCTTAATTTGTATTTTGTTTTCTTCTGTTAAGTCGATTATTATGTTAAATTAGAAAGTTATTTTACACATTTTGCAAAATAACTTTATAAAATTTCAGGGCAATCAAAAATTGCATCTTCAAAAACAAAATTTGCTACCTTGTATCTGTTTGCTTATAAATAATTACAAAACCTTTTCACTGTAGAAAAAACTAACATGAATCACTGGCATATGAGTGTGTGTTTTCTCTTGATGTGTGTCAAGTGTTACACAATATAAAAAATAGTTCTTTTTCAGGTTACTTCAAATTTTGTACAGTACATTGCAATAATATGTAATATAAGACGACTAGGGATGGGAATCGAAAACCGGTTCTTGTTGAGAACCGATTCCCACTGTTTCAATTCCTTGGAATTGTTTGCCATTTTTGCAAACAATTCCCCTATCGATTTCAGTCGCCTCGAATTACGTCACCATGTTGCATAGCGTCATTTACCCAGCAGGAAACATGGCGCCTAAGCGGCACAAACGCTCAAAAGTTTGGTTATACTTTGCGAGAAAGGATGACAACAGGGCAACTTGCAATACTTGCAAAGTAGATATTTCAAAGGGGGGAAACACTACGAATATGCAAAAGCATTTGCTCACAAAACACGCGATAACCTTAAATGAATGTCGTGTTTTTGATCCGCTCCGGACTAGTGAATCTCAACCCAGCAGCAGAGGAAACATTTGCACGTCCTCTCCCGTTAATACGGCAGGTAACTAATCAACTAACATTGCATATTATGTTAGCGGGTTTTGCACTAAGGCAAATCGCGCTATTACTGTGCATTGCATTTAGATGACCATGACGAGATAGACAGACAGAGTCTGGCTGTCTCAGATGCTGGCAGTTCTCGCTGCAGTCTACCGGTAGCTTCTTCTTTCACAGAGGCGGGGAAAAGTAAAATGACACAGGCCAGGATAGACTAATGTCACCAAGCAGTGACTAAGTTTGTGGTAAAAGGCTTGCACCCATTTGCCACAGTAGATGCCCCCGATTTTCGGTAAGTGAATGTGTTTAATTGTAGGCTAAGTCAGGGAATGTCAAAGTTGCATGTTCTCCTCTTACCAGATGTTTCATCCGTTTCCATTTCTGAGCTGAAACATGTGTTGAAGGCAGCCGTCACTGCAGATGGATGGACAAGTTTTAGTCAAGATCATTACCTCACAGTAACGCTGCATTATGTCAGGAATGGCCAGGCTCAAGAAAAAGTCCTCAAAACCAAACCAGTGTACCAGGCACAGACAGGGACAGCTGTAGCAGAGGAGATTGATGAGATCTTGGAGGAGTATGGTATCAAAGACAAGGTTGTGGCAGCCACTGTTGATAATGCGGCCAACATGGATGTAGCTGTCAAAATAGTTGATGGTTGCAGAATTGCACAGTGCACAGTTCCATTGGACTTGAGTTGATTGTATTTGTTGCTGGCTGATGTAGTTTTATTTTTGAGTGCTCAGCTCATATATACTTTTAAAAAGGAGAGTGTAAATGTTACTGGACATTCTTGTGTAATTGCCACAGAATAATTTATGTTATTCTGTGTTATTGCTACAGAAGAATATTTATTATTATTTTACATTTACAAATTTTTTTCTGGGGACCCCGTGGCACCCCATCGAGGAGCCGTAGGCTGTGGATCTCTTAAGATCTCACTGTTGGGTTTGTAAGGTCATGCTACTCCTAAATTTCTCTTGTTCAAAGATAAGATATAAAACAAAGTTCTAAGCTAATCGACCTGTGTGTTCTCCTTTATTAAAAATAAGAATCGATAGGAGAATCGATAAAGAATCGAATTGTTAAACAGAATTGAAAATGGAATCGGAATCGTGAAAATCTTATCAATTCCCATCCCTAAAGACGACTGATCACAGAAAAGAAAAAAGAGTGAATATGTAGGCTTTTACTCCACGCGTAGAAGAAATCAGACATTTAAAAGTCAGTTCTGAATATAATGCATCAAAACACTAACCGAATCCATCTTGCACTATTACAAAAATCATGCTGCCTATAAATTGTTATTTTTAGGGATTAATTGAGCAGTAGGCATTCTAAATACACAGAAACCCATACCTAGCAAATCACCTAATGTTCTATAATAAGTGATAATTTTGCTAAGAAAACTTTCATATATTGCAATTTTCTGACAAGAACATATTAACAACATAGAAGTACTGAATTACTCCATGAGACTTCCTTAAGAAAATATCATTTGTAAAGAGTTGAGCTGGATGTGGTCTCCACAACAACCAATAACGCAAGATCACCAGCATGATCATTAACCCATCTACTTTATAAGCATAATTTATTAAAATGTTTTCTTTATTAAGACGTATGTCTTCATCAAAATGACAAACCACGAAATAGCAATGAACAATAGATGAAATTTGAGATTTTAGGCAAGTAAAAACATACAGCTTCTGAAAGTAGTGTGCCACAAAACAAAATAAGCATATTGTTTAATTGTTGTACTGTGCAGTTCGGACCACGGAGGAATAATCATTGGTCAATCCCTGATTCAAGTCCATTTGAAACAACCATAAATAATTTTTAAAAAATCCTTCATTACCCTTCAACTGCTGGAGATCGATCAGGCCTAGTTGTCCCTCTTGAACGGTATCTCCTCTGCGTCTGCAATCTGGTAGTACGTCCTGAAGTCCAGTATTCACTGCTGGGCATCTGTTGCCTTTCTGTTAAGTCTCTGTCAGGATCCATAGAAAAAGGGCGATCCACAAATAGGAGATGCCATAGCTTAACCAATTTAAAAAAAAGGAAGGGGGTACACACAATATTAAGAAACAGAAAATGTTTAAATGACACACTTATATTCAATCAAATAAAAATAAAAATAGTGCAAGAATGGTCATATCCTTGACGGCTTATTCTTTCTGGGGGCAGTTTAGATACTATCTTTAATCTATGCCAATCATCCAAAGACAGATGTGTAAACATTCGGATGCACGGAAGCAAAAATGTTTCTTAAAATGAAGATACTGACAGAGATAACCTGAAACTTTTTTTGGTAGGTTATATCCTGGATATTGCTATACTTGTATTGTGCAAGTTATTGCACAGATTGGTTTTAAATTGAACCCCCTTAACCTAAGTTCTAAAAATGTAAACATTACATTTATCAGATCAACATGCCCTAATTTTTGGTTGAAAAACTTCAACTGTCAAAATGGAAACTGTCAATGTTATGCCCAGTGTGAAAAGCTTCCTATACCCTTTCTAATTTAGGCTGCTCTGTAGATACTCTTTTTCCAAACTGAAGAATCATATAGCGCTCTAATATGTGAATTCCTATTGTGAGCAGTATTTAAAGGCTAATTATCTTTACCTTATGCCTAATTGCATGTTATAATAGCACACAAACTGATAAAGAAGAGTGCACTTTACTCCATAAGTGTAGCTGTAACTGTTCTGCATAGTAGAGATGAGGAGATATCAAAAATAAATAAAATTTTTATTAATAAAGAAAGTACTTAAATTATTTATGATTGGTCAAACACGTTACACCCACTTTTGTTGCTCACTGTTATGCTGTGTTATTAGGTCACAGAACACCTAATGTCTCTGTCAGTACCTCATTATGTACAGATGGTGCAATGCAAGTTCTGAAGTATTTTACAAATGGAACCAATAATGTGTTCAACATTGTACTGCAATGATTAATGACTGGATATTCAGCAGTTGCCTATAGCCAAAGCAACTTCCAGAAAAATCACTCTCTCCATCTTTCTCCCTCTCAATTTCTCTATATCTGTCTCTCTGTATATATGTATACATACACATACACATACATATATGCATACATACATACATTTTTTTTAAACTGAGTACAAGAAGCTTAATATCGCATTTAGCCCCTAGATTAAAAACTAGCAGCTTATTAAAAACACAGCTGGTTAGTGGCCAACAGGATCACCTCAGCTGTCGATTCAGGAGGAGAGTGGCATTGCAGAAATCCTGAGATATCCCATTGCACACTGGTTCACATTTTTAAAAGCTATTTGTCAGAGATGCAGACTTTGATGCATCTTTGAAAAAGCAGTACAGTACATTCATTTTGCTGGCACAGTGTTCCATGTCTCTGGAAGGGCAAGTCTGTATGCTACAATGAAACTCCATGAGCAAATAAAGTAAAACAGAAGTACTAAAGTGTTAATTAAGTGGGGAGAGGTGGGCTTGGAGTGTTATGGGGAACTTGGGGAGTTTGGATGTGAAGCAAGATAGAAAATCACCCCCACCGTGATTAATAACCATGTAAGTTTTACAGATACTGAACACAAAATGTCATTTACTGCTATATAATCAAAGTAACTGTCAAGCAGCTGCTACAGATTTTGACAGCCATTAAAATGTGAAAAAATACATATTTTTAACATTTAAATCTTAAAAACCAAGTCAAAGGTCCTAGCTAGAATCACATACTGCTCAACAATGTCTACAAATTATGTTTTCTCTACTTACTACATACCATTTACTTCTACTCATTTATAACTAGTTTAGACATCACATGGAAAAACATACTGCTGGCTTAGCTTTTTAAATAATCCACCAGCAGCATATTTTTTGAATTTCTACCAATGAAGAAATGTTGGACTTTCACTCTATTGCACAATTGGGTTTATGCAAGTTTGTCACAGTAGGAATCTAATTTGCAATTTATAACAAAAATCAAAGGGTAGGTAGTTCGCAATTTATTTGCAATTAATCAATGTTACCTGCAATTGTTAATCTTTTCTGATGTTTTCAGATACACTTCCTTAATGTTTCACAACTCTAATATAAAAATAAACAAAAAATGTCCTCTCCAAGCAACAGTATATAAGTAAACTCAGAATTAGGGATGCCCCGATCAATCAGCCACGATCTAAATTGGCCAATTTTCAATAGAAAATACTCAGTGATTGATAAATTAGCTGATTAAAAAAAAAAAAATTTCAGTATCTGCTTTTCAAACCTTTACCTTAAGTTGCAGTACTCCTTTGCAGAAGAAGGAATTAACACTAGAATCCCTGAAGGCAACAAAAAAAGTTGTAATCTCAGGCCACCTTAAATTCCTTCACACCTCCTCATCAGCGGTGTTTTAGTGTTGGCAGCAAGCAGTCTACTATCCCATCCCCCACCAATGCAGCGCAAGTTGGACAAAAAGTTCACTCAACTCAGTTCTGTTTATCTGGGTGTGAGGTAGGTCTGGAATTGTATAGGGTAAATAATATCTTGTTATTTAGAACACATGCATTTCATGTGTGTTGTGTGTCTACAACGATCTGAGTAAATCTAGGATGACAGGAAATGCGAGGCAAGAAATGATGAACACATAACTAAAACAGAAACTTTTTGCATGTTATAGTACTAATGACAAAATGTTGAAGTGTATAATGTGTAAAGACTGAAGTCCAAATATCAAATAAACACTTTTACAAAATATACAAGTATAACAAAACAAGTGCACTTTTATTCAAGAATATAATAAAAGAAAAAAAAATTGGGTTAGGGGCCGATACTAACACATCCACCTGGCTGGTGCAAAGGTAAGAACTGCTGACTCATAATCAAGAGGTTACAGGTTCAATTCCAGGTCCTGGCTGCATTTACCATTTTGGGTGGTGACCTGCTTTTCTTGTTACTATTATAGAATAAAAACATACATGTGATTTGAGTCTGTAACAACCGGTATAAATTTATGGTACTTGTAAAGGTTAGCTTTTTTTTTTTATTATTCAGTATTATTCTCTCAGTCATGTTCACACTCCCCCTGATCTGACACTGTTAGTTTTCAAATAAAGACTTGCTATAACAGAGGTGATCTCAGATGAGGATGAAGGTTCTACATTGGAGAAAGGGAACAGAAGCCTTCTCTGTGAGAAACGTCCAGTCACACATAAGAGCAATGCAACTCCACCAGGCATGAAGGCGAAAGATGGCACCGTTTGGATGGAGCAAGAGATTGGGCGTCATCCTGCCAGTGAATCTGCCACACACATTTCCTTCAATGAAAGAGCAGGGCATACAGAGCTCACCAAGGTATAGTGCAAAATTCTGTTTGTGATTATGTCTTTTGAATTTTTATATATATATATATATATATATATATATATATATATATATATATATAAAGACAAACACATTTATATGTTACTTATATATAAGCCATAGCGAATGTTGTTTACCTATATTTTTTTTTTACTTTTCTTACAGCATAAGTCACAAGTAGACTGCAGAGCTTCCTGTGTTTGATCGACATAGGCATGTTGACAAAGTACATGTGCAATACCACTCCTTATTCAGGAAAAAAAGTCCCAGTCGTCCAACAGGAGAAAGACTTTCAGAGAATGTGGTCATAAAGTTTATGGAGTCGTTTCTGGACAAAGGCAGAATCGTAACAACAGATAACTTTCGCTGGTTAATAGACTGCTGCACCACAACACAATTCTGCTTGGCACCATAAATAAAGTGCGAAGGTAGCCTCCACCTGCAGATAGAGACACTTCAGTACGCAAGAAATGGTAGCAAGAATGCAGACCGACTTCCTCTTTTTGGGCACATACACCATCAGCATGGCACTGCCAGGTCTAAACATTAGTGTGAAGAAGTACTGGTGTACTGAAGTGACTTTGCCTGCAGGTGGAAGCTGCAGTCTCACTTTACGTAACTGATCTTTTCCTACATAAGGAGTGGCACTGCACATGTACTTTGTCAGCAAGCCTATGTTGATCAAACACAGGAAGCTCTGCAGTCTACTTCTGACTTTACACTGAATAAATAAATAAATAAATAAATAAATAAATAAAGTATCTATCTATCTATCTAAATATAGGTAAACAACATTCAATGTGGCTTTTACACAAGTAACATACAATTTTTTTTTATAAAGACCATCAAAAACCAATAAAAGCAACATACAATTTTCTTTATATATATATATATATATATATATATATATATATATATATATACAGTAATCCCTCACCTATCGCGGGGGTTACGTTCCAGAGCCCCCCCGCGATAGGTGAAATCCGCGAAGTAGCGACCTATATTTATTTTATTATTTATACATATTTTAAGGCTTTATAAACCCTTCCCACACTCTTATAAACCTTTCTCACTCTCTTGTTAACCTTTCCCACACTCTTATAAACACTTCCTATACTCTTAAACACTTTCTACATTCTTAAACACCTCAGACCAACACTGCACACTGCCTGCACGCAGCGATCAGACGTCAATGTGTCTGCACTCGCTTTGTGAAGGGGGGCAGCTGAACTCACGCTGAGCAGAAATGGACTTTGTGCTGCTTCTGCCAAAATGCCTGCTTGTCGCTCTGCTCGAGGAGTGTGTGTGTGTGTGTGTGAGAGCTGAACGCACCTTCGCTCAAACCCCCCCTCCCCGGAAGCGCAGTTCGCATTGTCAAGGGGGTGGGGAGCTGAATGAACGCTAAGGAGAAGTGGACTTTGTGCTGGGTTTGTGCTGCTTGTCGCTCTGCGTGTCAATAATTTAAAAGCCTGTACAATCAGGCTTTTAGGTGTACATCACCAATTTTCCTGTCTCACTGTCTTGTCTTGCGTGAAGTTAAAATGTTTTATAATAGTGAGATGTTACTCATATCCTTAGCCCGACATCCACATATCATATGTGTTAACAAAGTGTGTTTTATAAGTTTACATGTGTTTAAAGCATGTGGGATGGGTATTTTAAGGCTTAAACTAAAAAAATGTTTATTTATATGGTCTTTCTATATCACGGATTTTCTCCTGTTGCTGATGGGTCTGGAACATAACTTCCGCGATAGGCGGGCAATCACTTGTATTTAAAAATCCGCGAAGTCGTGAATCCGCGAAAAGTGAACCGCGAAGTAGCGAGGGATTACTGTATATATATATAAATAAAAAAAGACCATCAAAAACCAATCAGAAACAGAACTTTGCACGATACCTTGGCAAGCTCTGTAAGCCCTGCTGTTTCGTTAAAGGACATGCGTGTGGCAGATTCACTGGCAGGATGACGCCCAAACTCTTGCTGCATCCAAACAATGCCATTTTTTTGCCTTCAAGCCTGGTGCAGCTGCATTGTTCGTGTGTGTGACTGGACGTTTCTTGCGGGAAGGGCTTCTGTTCTCTCTCCAATGTAGAACCCTCATCTGAGTTCACCTCTGTTATAGCACGTCTTTATTTGAAAATTAATGTCAGATCGTGAACGTGACTAAGACAATAAAACTGAATAATAATAATAAAAAAAAAGCTAACCGTTACAAGTTGTGTTTGTTTTATATTCTATAATAGTAACAATAAGTGCAGCTCTGATCAAAAAGGTAAATGCAGGAAAGACCGGGAATTGAACCCGCTACCTCTTGATTATAAGACAGCAGTTCTTACCTCTGCACCAGCTAAGCGGATGTGTCAGCATCACCCCCCTAACTCAATTTCTTTCTCTTTGGTTATATTCTTGAACAAAAGTGCACTTGTTTTTTATACTTTTAAGAAAGTGTTTATTTGATATTTGGACTTCAGTATTCACACATTATAACTTCATGTCAACATTTTGCCATTAATACTATAACTTGCAAAAAGTTTGTTTTAGTTATGTGTTCAACATTTCTTGCCTTGCATTTCCTATCATTCTAGATTTACACAGATCGTTGTAGATACAAAACACACATGAAATGTATGTATTCCAAATAATATATTATTCACCTTATACAATTTCAAACACCTCACTGCAAGATAAAGAGACTTCGGCTGTCTCTGTGGGGGGGATCAGTGAGCAGGCTGTCTGTTGCCAGTGCTGATTGGCACATTTGCAAAACAAATACAGTGATGAGGATGTGCGAGAGAATTTAAGGTGGCCTGGGATCCTTTTTTCGTGGACTTCAGGGATTCTAGTGTTAATTTAGTTCAGCCTGTGCACATGTCTGTCTTTTTTTTGGCTGTGAAAAGAGAAAGCAATCTAAGGAGTCATTCTGTGCAACTAGACAAATGGCAAGAAAAGCTGCTTTAAATAAAATGGATGCCACTTTATCTCAGTTTGAACGGCAAGCAAGCTTTTGTTAATCACAGCAGCTTAAATGTTTAGTCAGAAAAAGATAATAGAATTTGAAACTTAGTAGATAATAGGCTTGTTAGCTTAACACATTTATCAGTATTACTTGTAAACATGTTAGGCAATTTAGCCATGTATTTTCTTGATAAACATCTTACATTTGAAAGATTTGTGGCTTTAATTTAAAATTACTCCTAAAGAATTATGAATGTCTAGCAGGTACATGGGGTGGAGGAAGACACATGTATAAATATAGTAAATATATATCA
The DNA here is from genome assembly GCF_900747795.2 of Erpetoichthys calabaricus. NCBI lineage: Eukaryota > Metazoa > Chordata > Cladistia > Polypteriformes > Polypteridae > Erpetoichthys > Erpetoichthys calabaricus. Next base: position 179,822,223 of record NC_041395.2, read on the forward strand.
TAGCAGCAAAAAAAAAAAATGAATAGTAAGGATTCAAAACTATAAATTAATGTACATTTACATTTAAGCCATGTTTAACTGTCAATATCAATGAAGGGAATCAATGTATGAGAATACATTTTCTTTCAGATAAGTACATTTCAGAAGAAATTAAATATGACAGACTGCATTCATGGCATAAACAAATAAAATGCTTCTCATATATATTAAGGATAAATATTTTATGAACATTTTATTAGGTAAAAATGTATTTAAGGTAATTTTATTCTAGTAGATTTTGGTCACTAAACAATAAACCTACAGAATTTAATTTTGTCAATAAACAAATGAACAGGTTAACATCCGTGGTCTGTAATTCAGTATTTTTATATAATCAAAGTTAACACTTTCAGAGGAACTATTTACAACCACATCTTTAAGTTTGTTTACTTGGTTATTTTGTTTCCAAAAAAAAAAAACACAAATGAAACCAATGTTGTTAAACTTATTTTGTTAAAATAAAAATAAATAAATAAACGACAGATTGGGTTTGGGGGGCAGAAAAACTTGACTGGAACATCCTTTCTAAAAATGCATCTTATTTGTGGAACCAATGCTCAGCTTTGTAAGGATCACCTGAAGTCCACCTCCATGTGAAGAATGTGTGAAAACACTCCTTTACTACTCAAAGCCAGTTCTCCAGTTCAGATGGAAGGAGACACCAATACACAATGTATCTGGCTGCAGAGAACAACATGGATTGGGGCTGGGTGAGTGGTTTCTAACTTTACAGATGACAATGAAAGTTACTAGCCAAAAATCAGATTAGACAGTTCATGAAAGTGATAGACAAACATTGCCAAATTGAATGATGATCCGATGCAAGGCAAAGCAGAATGGAGATTACAAGAATTGAGTTTATTTTGATAACATATTCAAATATACCAGAAATTCAGGTATGAATGCAACAGGTTCAAGTCCTACTCCTTTACATTAACAAAAAGCTAACAAAATTACTAGCAAGCATTTACTGAGATAAAATCTTTACATTCCCAATAAAACAAAATATTTAACAGACTATCAAATTATGAAAGGTACCTCTGCAAAATGTGTGGCAGCCTCATCACTGATCCCACTGGCACCTCCTTCAAGGAAACTAAGGACAAATTAAGAGAAACATTTCAGTGTTTAAGACACAAATATTTCTGGATGTTATTTTTGTAATGGCTCTACTATGATATACCTATGTAATTAAAATTGGTTAAACTTGTTTTTCATATACTTTTTACAACTAAACACAACTCTCATTTAATAATTAAATTTTACTGTGCTCCCAAATATACATTATCAGAAGTAACAAAATGAACAAGAAACTTGTATAAATAATGACAAATAATCTAAAAGTTAATCACATTTCACAGTATTTATTATAAATACTAGCCTACATATTTTGAATTTGTTGAAGCAGAACCATTACACTGCACAACAAAGTTTTTGCTTCTTGAACACTGTTGGGTGTTTCTTATAGATTTTTGGGTGCTGATCACGAATATCACATCAAATTTTACCCATCACATACCGTTTCAGTTTTGTCATGATTTTTTCTTATATTTGTATCCAAACATTTTCACTCCCGTAAGTGACTTAACAACGGTTTGTTAAGCCTGGGCATGCCCAGGCATGGAATCAGGCCAGGTTGGAAGCTGTTCTGTGGAAGTTGACATCGTGGGCAGGTCTGAACGAGCTTGACGCTGTCTCAGCATGCTATAAAAGGTGGCTTGCATACACCGATCCTGATCATTTGGTTAATACAGATAGTGTGTATGTATAGTATCAGTATAATAAAGTATAGTATCAGTACCAATATAACAGCAAGTAAGCTTGATGCTATAGACGTTTTGGTGTCAGGCGATATGTCTCGTCAATGTCGTGACAGCTGCGATACATTCTGCTATATTTGTGGCGAATATACACTTGCGCCTCAGAGACGCTGGATGACTGCTCTTGTGAAGAAAGTTTATTATCTGTATTTCGGCTGTAAAATTGGTGATCAAGACAAGGAATGGGCACCTCACATTTGCTGTGTGACATGTGCAGTCAGTCGGAGAACCTGGCTCAGAGGGACTCAAAAGACGATGCCATTTGCTGTTCCGATGATATGGTGAGAACAGAAAGACCATATGACGGACTTACTTCTGTTTGACTAATTGTGACGATGCGGGTTTGCGCATGCTCCCTTCTTCTGTTCGGGAGCCCTTAAACCCGACACCGTCGGTAATGCTACCGATGAGCTAGCAGTGAGGCAACAACATAGCAAGGGGATGGTGAAAAAGTGCAAAGTGCTTTTATTAAAACAATCAACAAAACAAGATGTTCAAATTAAAGTGCAGTGCCTTCAAAAAAAGTCTTTAAATAAATAATCCAATAAAACCAGAAGTGAAAAGGAGGTTAAACACCATAGAAAAAAAGTCTTCTTAAAAACAACAAGGTTAAAATAGCACAGGAAGCAATTCTTTACAACAACAAAGCCCTGTGTCTTCTTTTTACCATGGCGGCTCCCCTGCTACTCCCATCTGGGCTACTCAACAGGAGAATCACCTACCTGCAGGAACAGCTGCCTTTAACTCTGGTCCCATAGCCCTCCGATCCCTAGCTACGTTGGGCTCCAAACCGGACTGAGACTTGGGTTATTTCTCCAGCGGCCAAGGCACTCACGCTGGGGCTAAACCAGCCCAAAACCTCCTTGACTCCCGCTCCTTTTGACAGTCAGTCATCTCCTCTACTGGTCATCCCAGCTCCTTAATCGCTCAGCTGGAGCGACCGCTTCCTTCAGCCCCACCGAGTGTCAGCCAAACACTCCCCTCGTGGGCTCACCTCCCAGCTGCCTGCTTTCTCTCATTCGAGCCTGCTCTTGCTCGCTCGCTCTCCTTCTCCCTCACACCGACTCTCCACCTGCTTTCTGCCTTCTCTTGCTACCTCCCGTTCTCCTCTTTCATTCCTTTTCTTTTTCCTCCCTTAGCAGACTGGCGCTTCTATTATCAAGAGGGCATGGCAGCTGTAGCAAATTAGCAGCCCCAGGAACAATCTCGGACGCAGGCGGTCCCTCACCTGTGCACTTAGGTGAGAAACGCCCACACCGCGAATCGACCCGAGAACCGCTTCAGCCTCACAACAAGCCACGCGCCCTCGCTAAGCCGCGAGCGCAGTGATTATTTTAAAAACTGGCCTTTGATGGGAACTGGGGACCCACTATACCACACTAATTTGTCTGGTTTCTCTGCCAAAAACAATAAGTCAACTGAATAGCTAATCTGCCTTCAGCAATGAGACCCATATCACATGACGACAGTCTTCCAATTCCAAAACCACCAGAGGATTGGACCAGATGAAGAATCTGCAATGCAGGGTACTGACAGTGACATTGACTCGGATTTTGAACCGTGCTCATCAGGCAATCCACATCTGATAACACAGTCCGAACTGAACGATTTGGTCAGAGATTTGGGTCTGTCAAAAGCCGAGCTGCTGGGTTCAAGACTGCAGGAATGGTGTTTCAAGGCCAACATCATGATATAACCAACTTTTTTGCAAAAGTCGACAGCCTCTGTTTCTGTTTCTGTTGTGACACTGAAGGATTGTTCTCGGCCTTGGGTTGTGATCACAACCTGGAAGAGTGGCATCTCTTCATTGATTTGTCAATGTTAAGCCTGAAAGCTGTTCTGCTACACAATGGCAACGTTTATCCTTCAGTACCTGTTGGCAATGCTGCACACATGAAAGAAACGTATGAGAATATGGAACTGTTGCTGAAGCACGTCCAGTATAGCAGGCACAACTGGAATATCTGTGGAGATCTTAAAGTCATTGCTCTGTTACTAGGACTGCAGCTCGGCTATACAAAGTACTGCTGTTTCATCTGTGAATGGGACAGCCGTGCCAAAGAGTCGCATTATTCTCGACAGAACTGGCCACTCCGTAAAAAGTTAGTTCCAGGACAGAAAAATATGGCACATGAATCGCTTGTCGACCCGGCAAAGGTATTTTTGCCTCCTCTTCACATAAAACAGTAGAAGGGTAGAATGTTGGTGACAGGCACAATAGACAAGTCCCTTGTGTTATTGCAGACTACCACATTTCCTTGGACACGAACATTGACACTTGCTGCATTCAGAATAGTGCTCAGGAGGCGAACATCTTTCATGTCTTTGCACTTGATCATAATTATTCTCATCTACTACTTGTTCCCTAGATCCAGTTCCTACAAAATTACTAAAAAGTGCAATGGATGTTCTTGCAGCACCTATACTCAACATTATTAATAGTTCATTATTGTATGACACAGCATCTGATGCACTAAAAGTGTCAGTCACCAAATCATTGCTTAAAAAGTCAGACCTAGACCCACACATACTTAACTAAAGATCCATATCAAATTTGCCCTCCAAAATATCTCTCCAAAATACTTGAAAAAGTAGTCACCAATTAGCTTCAGTCACACCTTAGACATCACAATTTGAGAAATTCCAGTCTGGCTTTCGCACTGGTCACAGTACAGAAAGAAACAGCACTAAATTGTGTTGTAAACAACATTCTGAATTTCCTCTGATGAAGGAAACTCCACTGTAATTATGTTGTTAGAATTAAGTGCAGCGAATGACACAATTGACCATTCCATTTTACTGCACAGGCTAGAAAATAATGTTGGCCCTACAAGCATTGTCCTTGCCTGATTTAGCTCTATTTATCAAATCGATTCCAATATACAGTACACCCCCAAAATTTGCAAGGGTTACGTTCCTAGAGCACCCGCGAATTGTGAAAAACCGAGACTTTTGGATGTGGTTAAAAAATGCCTTTTTAAATGCAATATTTTTGTAGTTTAAACCCTAAATACAGTATGCCCCCAAAGCACTTTAATTTCGTTGCAACCTCAGCTTAATACATTACCTAAAAACAGAATGTAAAGTTAAACCCATATACTGTACTGCTATGTCTCGGTGCTAGAATGTAAAATACCGATGTTACCGCTCTATGTACTGTAATTCATGCAAGCGCGTTTTCTTTGGTATTCGCTGTCATTTTCTTTGTTATAAGTGGAGTAAATATACAATTTCATTTAATTAAAATACAGTAAAATGTACGGGTACTCACCAATGATGAATGATATTGATGATGATGATGAAGTAGTTGTGCAGTACTATGCAGAGGATTTAAAACTCCTCGGGTGGCGCCTCTTCTTCAGGCGCTTCAGGAGGAGTCATATCTTTGGACTGGTCTTCTTCTGGTGGGGTTTCGTGCTGGCTTTTCTTTATAGGTTTCAGGAACATTGTGATGGGAAGTTGCTACATTGTCTCCTGTAGTGAACTGCTGGTACAATTTCCGTGCTCTCTCACGGATGATATTACCGTCCAAGGGGATGTTGTTCTTCCTGCAGTCGGTGATCCACAATACCAAGGCAGATTCCATCCTGACGATATTTTTATTCCTTATGGTCATTACTTTTTTGGCACTATCACAGAAACTTACAGATACGGTACTCCAGATCGCTGCTTCGTTCTTCTTTATGTAGCGTGCGGTGCTTTTATTAATGCTATAGTGGCGTGCTACTGCAGCATAACATTTTAGTTCCCGGAGCAAATCCAGTAGTTCAACCTTCTCCTGAAGTGTTTTAAACTTCTTCTGGCGCTTAGGCTCAGTGCCAGAAGCCTTAGAAGGTGCATGGCATTTCGGCAACATCTTGTGCGTTTAATAACAAAATGAATAAAATAACAAAATGGAAAACATGAGGACACTCAGCTGGAGATGCATCATAGGGCAGCAGTCAATCAGCAGAAAGGAGAAATGAATAATGCTCTCGGATTGGCTACTTTCACCATCCCAAACTACATTTCCCTCAGCGGTTTCTTCCTGTTCTCTCTACGGCACAGTATTGCCACGAAAAAAGCCATAAAAAATTGCGGAGGATATTTGCGCTTTCCGCTAACAATTAATAGTTAGGTTCTAAGGAAAATCCTGCAAATGACTGAGTCCGCGAACCCTGAATTACGACTTTGCAGGGGTTTACTATATACAGAAATGTGCGGACAGTACTCCTTTATTATACACAGAACTGAGATATGGTGTCCCGCAGGGCTCAGTACTGGGACCTTTACTGTTTTCACTTTACATGCTTCCACTGGGATCTATTTTCACTCATATACAGATGACACCCAGTTATACCTCTCTTTTAAACCAAATTAAGTCTTCTCCGATGTTGTCTTTAATTAGTTGTGTTAGTGAATTAAACGAGTGGATGGATGAGAACTACTTGTCTTTAAATACCGATAAAACGGAGATGTTAATTATTGGAGGGAGTGATGTGGATCGCAACAATATTTTGTCATTTAACTCAGTTGGAATCACTATTAATTTTACTGAATTAGCCTACAATCTAGGAGTTATCTTTGATTCTGGCATGCCATTTAAAGCACATATTACACAGCAATCTAAATCATGTTTTTTACAATGTAAAAATGTTGGGAAATTAAGGTGTTTTATAAATAAGCGGGATTCTGAGAAATTAAGTTATTCATTAATTTCTAGTAGGATTGGCTACTGCAATTCGGTGTTCACTGGATGTTTAAACTGTTCTATATGCAGCTTCCAGTTAATCCAAAATTATGCTGAAAGAATTATTATAAGAACAAGAAAATACAAACATACCTCCAGTTCTTAAATCCTTACACTGGCTCCCGATTAAGTTAAGGGCAGATTTCAAAATCCTCCTTTTAACATATAAAGCCACGGTCCAGCTTATTGATCTGAACTTATGACTTACACACCAGAATGTACATTAAAGTCTCAGGATGTCGGTCTGCTAATGATTCCAAGGATTAATAACACAACAGTGGGAGGTTGAGATTTTAGTTACAGGGTCCTTAAACTGTGGAATGGTCTGCCTGCTACTGTAAGCTTCAGACTATACTTCACACGACGCATGCTCCAGTGGACACTACTGCTACGCAAGCGGTGTACTGTTTATACTTGCACGCATACTTAACGTAAATCTGGAAGAATCCACCAGGTGGCAGTGCAAGATATCACGGAGAACAGGTTCGGCTTCGCTGTGTTGTGAATTGCCTGAAACACCCATTAAACTCCGATGATACATTGCAATATCTCTGAAAAGGATGATTAATGATTAAATCCATCAATCCAGGGATGTGCCCATTCCAGCTAGCACTGGGCACGAGGCAAAAACAATCCTTGGATGGGGCATCAGCTGATCGCAAGGTGAATACAAGCACTCACATACACTAGCATCATTTTAGTGTCACCAAATATGCATATCTTTGGAAGGAAACCGTTGCACACTATGGAAACCCAGCTGGAAATCATATAAACTCCAGACAGGGAACACCAGCGACATGACTCCCTGCGAGACAGCAGCACTACCCCTTCGCCACCGTGTCACCCCCATGTGTGTAATTATTAACAGTATTCATTATTTAAATAAAATTAATGATTTACCTGTAAAATGTAACATACATACTTCAATGCATTTCATCATGAAAGAGATATCAAGTTTAAATCTAAGGATTGTAAATGCACAGAAAGTTGGAATATTATACATTGCCGCTGCTGTCAGGTCAGGAGGAAGCCCCAGAAGTTCGTAGCGATTAACAACTGGGTCGGTTTTAAGATGACAGTCTACTTTAATGATAAAGTAAACTACAAGGTTAAAGTGGACATTTCAAGATTAAAGCTGAAATTTCCACTTAAAATTACAAATACACCTTTTCACCATGTCCTTAATTTTTTTTTCTCTGTGGCTCAAATACAGCGCTGTACATTATGTTGCTGTTTTTTTTTTTTTTTGCAACTTCACAACAAAACAAAAAAAAAAGCACAGAAGATGGCGAGACTTTTAAAATGTATCATGTCATTACGATCGGGAATATGTAACGCTTAAATATCAAAGCATCACGAATGCATTTGTATGTCGCCATTTAGCTTCAACACATTGAACCATTTATCAAACATTGAAGAGCGCACATCGATCCCGTAGGATCCTCAAAGCGGCTTTCTGTCACATGTAGATAGTAAACAAAGACTCTGACATCACATTCCAAGTTTTATCACACTGCGTTGCGTTAATTTCCGAGTACCTGCTCAAAGGACATGTCAAATGAATGCTGCGAAGATGTGGCGGTCATGATGAGTGGGCGTACATGTTCTGAGAGTGAAGTATACACGAGCCCTAAGAGGTGCCCCTTCGGTCTCAGCATTCAGATCCCGGTTAAAGACTCGATCGATCGATCGATAGATACTTTATTAATCCCAAGGGGAAATTCACATACTCCAGCAGCAAAAAATATTAAATTAAAGAGTAATAAAAAAATGCAGGTAAAAAACAGACAATAACTTGAATAATGTTCAACGTTTACCCCCTCTGGTGGAATTGAAGAGACGCATAGTTTGGGGGAGGAATGATCTTCTCAGTCTGTCAGTGGAGCAGGACAGTGACAGCAGTCTGTCGCTGAAACTGCTCCTCTGTCTGGAGATGACACTGTTTAATGGATGTAGTGGATTTTCCATAATTGATAGGAGCCTGCTGAGTGCCCGTTGCTCTGCTACGGATGTCAAACCGTCCAGCTCTATGCCAACAATAGAGCCTGCCTTCCTCACCAGTTTGTCCAGGTGTGAGGCATCCTTCTTCTTAATGCTACCTCCCCAGCACACCACTGCGTAGAAGAGGGCACTCGCCACCACCATCTGATAGAACATCTGCAGCATCTTACTGCAGATGTTGAAGGATGCCAGTCTTCTAAGGAAGTACAGGCGGCTCTGTCCTTTCTTGCACAGAGAATCAGTATTGGCAGTCCAGTCCAATTTATCGTCCAGCTGCACTCCCAGGTATTTATAGGTCTGCACCCTCTGCACACAGTCACCTCTGATGATCACAGGGTCCATGAGGGGCCTGGGTCTCCTAAAATCCACCACCAGTTCCTTGGTTTTGCTGGTGTTCAGTTGTAGGTGGTTTAAGTCGCACCATTTAACGAAGTCCTTGATGAGGTTTCTATACTCCTCCTCCTGCCCACTACTTGAGTTTAGTATATCCTGACTAAAGCTGCTGATTAAATGTACATACTGCATCTCTGTCATTAGTCATTAGCACTAAAACATAAGTAATATGATGGTTATAATTGGTTTTTTAGCCCTCATCTATTCGGTTTTTCTTGTAGGTACTCAAATGTGGCACTTGGTGCCACTGCCCCACTGCCAAGTTGTTTTGCCTGCCTAAGGTAAAGTCATCTCTGTTAGAGGATTGCAGGAATCATCGGGTAGAGGCATCTTTTTATTGGATTGGCTGTCCCAGCGCAGCAGTGTAATGGCCAGTAGGGGGAGGCAGCTTGATGGTCGAAGTCTCCAGGACTTTAAACAAATCCAAATCATATTATGTAAAATCATCTACTACTGAATTCTGCTCTGTACTTCTAATATTTCTCTTGCATTATTATATTGTATTGAGAATTACTTGTGTTCTGTTCTGGATATTGTATTGCGTTTCCCCCTTTTTTCACACCCACTGCACGCGCAATCTACCTGGAATAAGGGTCTTTCTTTGAACTGCCTTTTCCAAGGTTTCTTCCATTTTTTTTCCCCTACAAGGGTTTTTTTTGGGAGTTTTTCCTTGTTTTCCTAGAGAATCAAGGATAGGGGGCTGTCAAAAGGCAGGGCCTGTTAAAGCCCATTGCGGCACTTATTGTGTGATTTTGGGCTATACAAAAATACATTGTATTGTATTGTAATTATTCTGCCTTTTTCTCAGAGAGGTATGGTTTGTTTTATGCATGGTTGCACACAGTTACATTTTGTTGATGGGCAATCTTTTAATTAGACTGATAATTTGATTATCTCCATAGTTCTGAATTGCAATTTATAAACGATGGTCGCATCATGGTCAAGGTTTATTTTAGGAGTGTACATATTATGTTACATTTTTAGCACAGAGAAGCATTGGTGGTGAAATAACCAAATGATGTGGGTTAACCTTCTACATGTTATGAATAAAAACAGATTGTAAAAAGGTCTAATGTTAATGTGATAGAAGATATTGATAAGGAACTTTCACGAAATATAAGCTGAAAAGCTATTGTGTACAGGCTCTCTATGTCTAGTCAGCAACGTAATGCATTGTATCAGAGAAAAAATGCCCGGGTTAGTCAGATACAAAAAGCTAAGAGTATAAAATCATCTAATGTATTTATTTATCACAATCTTTGCTGTCCATTTTCTATTCTTCCACACTGTTAATACCACAGAGAATTTTTTTTCTCCCACTCCTGCTCTGTCCCTGGTTCTTCATAATGGTTTCCTCTATGGAAACTTACAAAAATTAGCAATCTCTCGCTCTCTCTCTGGTCTTAGTAACGTTTGGTCACATTTATAACTGGGATAAACATAAATGTTCAGTGATCCAAGTGAACCATACCAGGAGTAAGTGCATTTGTGACTGGACTGTAATTAGATTGCTCTGACAACATTTGTAAGTGGTCAGAAACAGATAGGGATTGCATTTCAAATAAGTATGTATAAATGCTTTTTGTATCGCCATACAACAACCAAGATACCTGGCTGCCACCCATTTGACCATGTAAGCTAAAAAATAAAGGGATCATATAGGACAGTGACAGCAAACAGGCAAGGCATAGGAGGGCACTCAATGCTGACAGCTATTTAGCTTCAAAAATGGACAGGAGAGGTGGTTGGAAGCATGAAGGCAAGTTACCGTTTTCCTTGTTACATTGGTCATACTTTGGAGCTTTGTTGAAACTATGTACATGAGGCTTCTAATCTTCTTTTCACATTAGGTCATTACAAGTAATTTTTTTTTTTTTTTACAGTTTAGCTCTGAACATGTTTGTGAAGGAGCAGCTGATGTGTGCTCTCATAGTCCATATCAAAGAACCTTCAAAAAAAAAAAACAAACTATACAGTAACTTACTTATTACATCATTTACCAACTCTCACTAACTTAAACATCCCGTCGAAAACAATTTCTAGGGCATCCACAGAAAAAAAAAATCTCTTAGGCAAATGTTTCTAAAAATCTTAAATGTTTCACACTAATGTAGGAGATTGCTATCTGAAAACAACGACCCTTGCCTGACAGTTTCACAGTATGGCATGGCTATAGGGTGATGCCTTGCATTTCCCAGTATGTGGCAGTCAGGGAATTGTTGTGAAACTAACATAACCTTTTATAGATAGATAGTTAGATAGATACTTTATTAATCCGAGGGGAAATTCACAACAGTCTGTCAATCAAGCTTGGAAATACATTCAGTGGTTGAGAAAATGTGTTGTCATTTCACATACAGTGGTATGACGCAGTCTCTCTACTTTTGTTTATTAATACATAAAATTGATATAATAAAGCTACAAAATTTTGCAAACATGGAGAGGATCCATTGGCTCAGATACAGCCACAATAGAAGAGTAAGACAGGGAAGCAAAGTGGAATGTGACTGAGCTTGTTTAATCTTCTATGAAGACCTGAACTGGTACAACTTACTAGACTGAGTGAACAACTGAGTACATTTAATTGATCTCCCATCTTAATAAATGGAAGCAGTTTTTAACATAAGGGTGTAAATGAAGCAAATGCAATCTGTGGCTGCCACACAACTAGTGTGTTCGCTAGCTTAGGAGGGTAAATGACCCAGAATGCTTGTAACATTGGTTTGTGGCTTATTGAAAAATGTCAAGTGGCTCACAAAAAGCCAGGAGAAGGATCTTCATAATATTTTTCTATCTAATGGTATACAGTAAGTAATCTATAAATGCAACATGACACAGGTATACATAATGCTGGTGTCTACTCCTTTGTACCAAATATTACCATAGGAAAAAACAACTTTACTCTAAGTTGAATTTGACATTTGTGAAAGCTTCATTTGAATACATGATGTATATAGTTCATATACCTCATCTAGTAAACTAGATTATTAATTTCAGAAATAGGGTCATGTATTAGGGTCAGGCAAGGTGGCAAAGAAACCCAAGACAGAAGTGTAGCCTATTCTAACAAAAACACAAAATTGTTCAGATACATGTCAAGTTCTTTTTCATTTGGACCACTCAATTAGGATTAAAGAGGTTATTCATAAAGAAAGCAGACAACACTCTTAGGAAGTGAACTGATGCAGTTTACAGCTTATTGTTGATTATTCGATTATGCCATTATAATCTTGCAAACATTTAAAAAACCTAGGTTTCCTCAAATTATTTAAAAACATGGCTCCATGAAATCTTTAAATATGGTGTTACCTAACACAAAAATGTTATTTTACAATCCCAAATGTGTTTAATACTAGAATCCCCGAAGCTTACGAAAAAATTCATAATGCCGGCCAACTTCCTTTGCACCTCTTCATCAGCGTCTTTGTTTTGCAAATGTGTCAAACGACGCAAGCAGTCTTCTATCCCATCACCCACCAATGCAGCTGAATCAGGTTTGTTTATCTGGGTGTGAGGTGCCTTGAGTTGTACAGGGTAAATAACATTGTTTTTTGGAATACATACATTTCATGTGTTCCATTTCTGCAACGATCTGGATAAATGTAGGATGACAAAAAATGCAAGGCAAGAAATGTTGAACATAGCTAAAACAAACTTTTTCCATGTTATAGTAAGAATTGATAAAATGTTGACGTGAAATGTATAATGTGTGAAGACTGAAGTTCAAATCTTAATGTATAATTCGCCTGCGTCCTCACTCACTCACGTCCGTCTGAAGCCAAATACGCAGTCGCCTTCTGTGCACGTTCGAAGCCGAATGTGCAGTCGCCTTCTGCACAGCTGCCTGAAAAACCTTACGAGACCGACATCCAACCCCAACATCGCGGCAGGCAGCGGATTTATGGCCGCAAAAATTCAAAGAGAAAGGCGACTTCGATTAAAGCTCTAGAGGCCTGAAAGGAGATTTCGACTACAGCTCGAGGCCTAATTACGCATTCTGATTCAATTATGCATTCATTCAATACACCTATATCAGGTTTGTGGTGCTTATACTTATTACAATTCCATATTGTACTGGAACATTCATCATTCAATATTATACTATAGGCCTGGAAAATTCATCAACTAACAGTAAAAGCCTGTACAGTAATGAGTAAAGCAGACTACAATCATTACAAAACAACTTCGTTACTTATTATTTATTCTTCATACACTGCTGACACAAACTCGTGCCCGTTTCATCTTACGTTGTCGAAACGTGCTCTTTGTCTAGTATCAAATAAATATACAAAAGGTATAACAAGAATAAAGCCAAAGAAAATTATTCAATTTACATGTTGCTGTCAATATGTAAAAACCGTAGCCTTTTTATTAATCGCATGGTTGGATTAGAAGTAAAAAACGGTTTTCCCAGCATTTTCCGTTTTGAGTAGTGAGCTGCTATTACTATTATTATATGCAGTAATAAAAACATTAATTTGATTTGAGTCTGTAACACCCACTGTAATTTTTTGCTACTTGTAAATGTTAGTTTTTTTTATTCAGTTTTATTCTCTCAGTCACGTTCACGTGGTACAATGAACTTGCTTCTCCTTGTCCGAGTTGATGGCATTTATCTCCATTCTTTTCACAAGAGCAGCGATGACCACAGTTGGTGTTGTGATTGATGCCTGGTCAGAACTATTTGTTGTACTGGCAATCGAAGATATGGAGACCGCTATCAGACTATCATACGGCATTTGCACTTTGACAACAAAGACACCTGTGTAGAACATGGGAAAAATGACAGATTTGCATGTGCAATGCTACTCCTTATTAGGAAAAGATCGCAGCCCTCACACGGGAAAAAAATTTTCAGACACTGTGGTCATAAACCGTTTCTGGACAAAGGTTGAACTGTAACAGACAGCTTCTTCATGTTGCTTTCACTAGCTAATAAACTGCTGCACCGCAACACAACTCTGCTTGGCACCATAAAGTGGGACGGGAACTTCCAGCTGCAGCTAAAGTCTCTTCAGTACGTATGCAATTCTCCATGCTAGTGCCATGCTATCGGTATATGCACCCAAAAAAGAAGAAGTCTGTCTGCATTCCCAGTACCATGCCCCATAACATGGAAATTGGGAAAGATAAAAAAAAGCAAAAAAAAAAACCCCAAAAAGTTCAAATGACATGGCATTTTTAAATAATTGTGTTTCCATGCATGGGAGTGTGTGCGCATGCATGAGAGATGCAGAGACAGATTTGTTATCATTCAAGTGGTTACTGAAAAATAAAATAAACACTTTCGCAAAGATATATAACGAAACAAGTGTGGTTTTATTCAAGAATACAAACTGAATAAAAAAAAAAAAAAAATTCAAGTAACAACAACATACCAAGAAGACATGATTCGCCAGCGTTTGCTTATATCCTTTCAGCGATATCTTTTACAAGTAGGAAATCTCTACACCTGCTGTTCTAGACTCAAATCAAATGTATGTTTTCATTATCTCTCTATTATAATAAAAAAATCCTAGGATGAGACGTGACTTTTTAGCCTGGGATGAGATGTGACTTTTTCAGAGAGATACTTTCACGTCCCGCGAGATGAGACTTTGTGCCAAGAGATTTAACCACGCCTGGGGCCGGAAATAAAAGACAGAGTAGATGACGAACGGAAATTATTACTTGGTGAAATAACGGAACAGTGAAAAGAGATTGAATATATTGTTCGGATTTAAACTTTAAGTCAGAGACTTGTAGATCGTCTAATTCATGTTGCCATCAGGGAAAAGTAGTGTTTCTTCCCAATGAAGAGGCGTATCTGCAAGAATTAAAAGATTTGTTGTTTGGTGAAAGTGAAATACACATACGAAAGCGGCAGAGACATGAAGTAGCTGGTGTGTAGCGCAGGCTGGGGGTGGGGGGGGATGGGATAGGTTGGTAAGCAAAGCGAGCAGGGGGAGAAGTCCCCTAGTATTATACAAATAATAACAGCAGCTCACTACTCATTATGGTAATGCAGGGAAAACACGGAATTAAACCCACAACCTCTTGATTAAGAAACAGCCATTCTTGCCTCTACACCAGCCATGCAATTGATATTTGGGCTTCAGTTTTTACATATTGACAGCAACTTGTAAACTGAATAATTTCTTTTTCTTTGGTTATATTCTTGAATAATGGCACACTTGTTTTGTTATACCTTTTGTGAAATTGTGCATTTGATATCTGGACTTCAGTCTTCACACATTATAGACTTCATATCAGCATTTTGTCATTATTATAACATGAAAATTTCTGTTTTAGTTATGTATTCAACATTTCCTGCCTCGCATTTCCTGTCATCCTATATTTATACATATCGTTGTAGACACTGAAAACACATGAAATGTATATATTCCAAATAATGATATATTATTTACCCTATACAATTCCAGGCACTTCACACTCGGATAAACAGACTTGCGCTCTGAGAATTTTGCATCTCACTTCAGCTGCATCAGTGGGGGGTTGGGATAGTAGGCTGCTTGCTTCCTGTGCTGATTGACGCATTTGCAAAACAAAGACACTGAACTGACGAAGAGGTTTGAAGGAATTTAAGGTGGCCCAGCATTACGACTTTTTTCGTAGGCTTCACGGATTCTAGTGTTAAAGGCCCCATATGAAAAACACAATCGACACAACTGCACAATTCTCAATCCTCTTATTAATGTTTTTTCAAACACTTTACTGTACATTTAAAAAACAATCATGAATTACCTGGAGTCATCAGTGACTTCTTCAATAAATCCAGATTCACATCTAGGGCATATGTATTCCTAAAACAAACAAAGAACAATTACAAGTGATTTTATGCAGTCAAGTGATTGTCAACTGCTATTCAAAATTTAAAAAAACACACCCTTACATGCATTTGAAATAAGCTCACATCATTAACATCTTCTTAGAAAAGAGACTGTATATACAATATTCAAATATCAATATTGTATTTGGACTGTGTAAACATGCTCAATAAGTAACCTTTATAAGTTGCATATTTAAAACTGTGCCAGACTGTTCCAACTCATGGATAGATTTGAACTATATAAAGAGGAGCGCTTTTTAAGCAATACAGTAATCCCTCCTCCATCACGGGGGTTGCGTTCCAGAGCCACCCGCGAAATAAGAAAATCCGCGAAGTAGAAACCATATGTTTATATGGTTATTTTTATATTGTCATGCTTAGGTCACCAGATTTGCACAGAAACACAGGAGGTTGTAGAGAGACAGGAACGTTATTCAAACACTGCAAACAAACATTTGTCTCTTTTTCAAAAGTTTAAACTGTGCTCCATGACAAGACAGAGATGACAGTTCCGTCTCACAATTAAAAGAATGCAAACTATATCTTCCTCTTCAAAGGAGTGCGCGTCCGGAGAGAGAGGAAAGCAAACAAATCAATAGGGCTGTTTGGCTTTTAAGTATGCGAAGCACCGCTGGTACAAAGCTGTTGAAGGCGGCAGCTCACACCCCCTCCGTCAGGAGCAGGGAGAGAGAGAGAGAGAGAGAGAGAGAGAGAGAGAGAGAGAGAGACACAGAGAAAAACAAAGTCAAAAATCAATACGTGCTCTTCGAGCTTTTAAGTATGCGAAGCACCGTGCAGCATGTCGCTTCAGGAAGCGGCTGCACAGAAGATAGCAACGTGAAGATAATCTTTCAGCATTTTTAGACGAGCGTCCGTATTGTCTAGGTGTGCGAACAGCCCCCCTGCTCACACCCCCTACGTCAGGATCAGAGAAAGTCAGCGCAAGAGAGAAAGAGAGAAAAGTGAGTTGGGTAGCTTCTCAGCCATCTGCCAATAGCGCCCCTTGTATGAAATCAACTGGGCAAACCAACTGAGGAAGCATGTACCAGAAATTAAAAGACCCATTGTCCGCAGAAATCCGCGAACCAGCAAAAAATCTGCGATATATATTTAAATATGCTTACATATAAAATCCGCGATAGGCGAAGTGCGATATAGCGAGGGATCACTGTACACAACATCAAAAAATAATCAAGGGCGAAAATGTCTCTAAATTGAACAATTTATGCCCCTCCAAAAAAAAAATATTTTCCCAATGTTACTTTCCCCATGTTGTGTGTAGCGATGGTGAAGAAATTTTCAATTTTATGTTTTCATGAAATTCATACAACAGAAAATTTATGATATGATGGGCTTCAGTGGGGGCAAAAAATATAGGGGAAAAACAGTAATTAGAAAAGACTAAAAACCATTAGTTGCCCTTATCTGTTTCATTTTCATAATATATTAAATGTTTATATTTTTCATGAAGCCGTTTTATCTAGTAAAACATTTTTGAGAATTTAAACAACAAACAAGGCACTCATTTTAGTTACATCTATTTTTTTTCATGTATAGTGTTGTGTTTTGTATGGATTACTTGATTAGTTATCAAAATAATCTTTATATTGGTCAAATATAGTCAACAGTGAATGCTAGTGGTAGGAGACCTTGGGATTCTTGTGATTCAATTAGATTTTGGAGTCTTGATTTTATTCTAAGATAATTCTCAATTCAACACACTGATTTGTGGCAACATTTTAGAGCTGTAGTGCATTGTGTGCTAAGCAATTGGTAAACTTTTGATTGATACATCGACAAAGCAGGGAATAGTGCATTTTGGGTATGTTTTTTGGGAAAATGAAACATATTCGAAGTTATTGTAGATACTGCAACATGACAATTTTCTTCAATAATGTGAATAATCAGGCCTTAATATAAAATTAAAGTTAGGGTTAATAAAAAACCCTAATTTTGTATATACTAGGGGGCTCCGGCCCCTGCTCCAACGCCAACTCTCGGGTTTGTTTAACTGAAAATACAATTTAAAGAGACTGATTTTTTTTATTGGAATTGTTACATATGCATTATGTTCACTTTTACTTTAAAACTTCAGTAAAAACAATATTTGGAATTAACTTTTCTTCAAGATCGCATTGAATTTTGATTCCGTGTTTGGACTTGAATCATGATAGCGCAACGTATAACTGCCCGTAAGTGAATATCATTTCTTTCTTCCTTATAAATAAACCGACATTTTTGAATGTTTGTCCTTGTGATTTGTTGTCACTGCAAAAGCTATTCTCACGGGAAACTGTAAACGTTTTTAAAACGAATGGCATAGCAAGATCTCCTTTTGTGTCTAATGTTATTCTCAGAATATGTACTACATTACCTTTCTTGTTGCCTGTTAAAATTTTACATGTTAGAATTGTTCTACCATGTTGATTCAGTACCAGTACTGAGGTTCGAAAGCTAGCATTGATACCAAAGTCAAACTTTAAGTACCAATTCAACACTATCAGGGAAATTGCTTTGTAACTTCTAAATTTCTGAATACTGGACAGTACTGTGTGAAATCTTATTTATGCAGATCTGAATTTTAAAATTTTCTGCATGTACAAACTGTCACAATCAAAAGGAAAATGAAGAAGCTCAGACTTTAGCAATATGCGTTTTTTGTAACTCCTATGAACTAAGAATTCAAGACTATTTTGATTGATTTTTTCAAACATGCTATAGATAAAAAGCACCAGAAAAGGAGGCCGCTGTGCTTTTCTGCCTCAAAATATTATCTGTGAGCCCACCACAGACACAGATTTGGTTAAAATGGAAATGACTGAATAAACCAATTATATGGTCATACATTCTCTCTTGTAAATGGATTTTGATTAATTCCAAGTAGTAGAGAAAACTCTGAACTTTCAAAAATAACGCATTACAGTAACTTGGTAGTGAACTCCTAATAACAGGATTTCAAAATAACTTTTTGGAGGGCAGGGAAAAAAAAAATTATCGGCAAACAGCACTAAACAAAACTGAAGTAAAGAAAGTGAAATGCTGTTTTTCTTTGGTAACATTTAGACTGACTCAAAAAAAAAACATTAAATAGCTGTTAAAACTGTGTGAGAACATGTGCTGTTTGAAAGCTACTATGTACAATAATCGAAGATAGTTTTGCCCATTTAATTACAGTGGAACCTCGGTTCACGAACGTCTCGGAACACGTACAAATCGGTTTACGACCAAAAAGTTCACCAAACTTTTGCATCTGTTTACGACCACACACTCGGTATACAAACAAGCCAGTTTCCCTTTCGGTTTGTACGTGTTCAGTCTCTCCCTGTGCATTTCCTGTGAAGCAAGCAAGAGAGCGCAACACACACACAGACAGACAGACAGCGCGAGAGAGAGACACACACACACAGAGACAGCGCAAGAGAGACAGGCACACAGACAGACAGCGCGAGAGAGACAGACACACAGACAGACAGCACGAGAGAGAGAGAGAGACACACACACAGACAGCGCGCGAGAGAGAGAGAGACACACACACACACAGCGCGAGAGAGAGAGCTGGACGCATAAGGTATAGAAGGCAGTTAAAGAATGCACTGGGTTTGTTTTTGTTTTCACTTCTGTTTACAGCGATTGGTTCGTAGCGTGCATTGTTGCAATGTTACTTTTCTTGGTGGTTTATGAAACTACGGATTTTATCAAATGTTCATTTATTTTTCCCTGTGCTTAAAACTCATTAAAAAAAAGTGTTTTTAGCCAGCGGTTGGTAGCGCTATAGTGTGAACTATTGCAGTGTTAGTTTTCTCTGTTGTTCAAGGTTTTCTCAGTGTTATTCAATGTTTTTACATTTAGTTTACTATTACGCTGTGCATTCTATGGTTTAGTTAACTATATTAGTGCTTAAAAACTTTAAAAAAATATATATATTTACATACAGTTCGTATGGTCTGGAACAGATTAATTGTATTTACATACTATCCTATGGGGAAAATTTCTTCGGTTTAAAACCAAAATTGGGTTACGACCAGAGTTTTGGAACGAATTATGGTCGTGAACCGAGGTTCCACTGTACAAAGAATTAAAAAGAATATAAAAAAAACACTAAAAAGAGATGACCAAATAATACAACTACACTTGCATGTATCATATACATAAACACACACACTACTGTGCAATATTTAACCCACCCAAGAAAATAGTTTTTTGTACTAGTCACCTGGGGCCTCATGTATAAACGGTGCGTACGTACAAAAATGTTGCATAAGAACGTTTCCACGCTCAAATCACGATGTATAAAGCCTAAACTTGTCGTAAAGCCACGCACATTTCCACGCTACCTCATACCCTGGCGTACGCAAGTTCTCCGCTCGGTTCTGCAGACTGGCGGGACCCAGTGTCAAAGCAGTGCTACTGTTCCTGTGTGGTTACCCTTTCTTTCTTAGATCCACATTCTTGACGCGGCTTTATAAATGCACTGAAACTAACTGTATATTGTTTATTAGTGTAATGCATCCGATTGTAATTAACCTGTAGCAATATAATGGTCCAGGGAATAGCCATAGTATTCCAAATACCATAACTGCTTTAACGTTATTACTCTCACTGACACCTTCTTTTTCTTCTTTCAGCTGCTCCCATTAAGGGTTGCCACAGTGGATCATCTTTTTCATATTACTCTCACTGCACCACTCGGAGTATTTATATCACTGTATCTAAGTTTGGAATCACAGCAGCAGCTGATCGGAAAGAGAATTATTGGGATACAGCATCAAGCACACACTGCCTCAGCCATGGCAAAACGCTTCAGAGCCTTTCCTGTACAGACCTCGCGGTTCAGAAACAGTTTCATCCCGAGAACTCAATCAGTCCATCAAGTGCTCCTTGTAGAACTGTTTGTACTTATAAGTACAATTACCTCACTGTAAACTTGCACAAGATATAATACTGCACAACCTGCACCACTTTATAAAGCTCGTATTTACATAAAATGACGGTATCATTTTTAAGATGAAATGCAACAAAATATGTTGATTATATTATACAGATAAAACTAACTTCATTTAAACAATCGTGACCCTGTGTTCGGATTCAGCGGGTTGGAAAATGGATGGATGGATATTGTTAATAATCAAACGTGAGGACACGGTGCCGCAGCGCTGGCTAGTTCACGGATTATTCTATACCTCATGCTTTATTCTTGCTGGGCTGGCACGACACTGGTAGGATAGACAGAATAATTAAACACGTACTAAGATGATATTTCAATGTTCCTTAAACGTTTTGAAGAATCATCGTTCTAAGCTTACAGATGGCTTAACGTCTATTACAGAGCTGATTATATGGTGATTGGGTATGTGGAGAAAGAAGAGTAAGGACAAGAATTGGAGGTTAGTATGTTTGAAAGAGACAGTACTGCTGCAATAAATTATTTCATTGAAGGTTGCGCATGGTGCAGCAAGTATCTTGCATGAGACATGAACAAGCGCTGTGCTCCCATGTTTAATAACATGCTTTCATTCCTATCACTATGAAAAAGATATCCCGTATACATCTCATTATTTTAATTATTCAGAGAGCTGTAATATCACGAATGTAATGGATTCTGTGTCCTGTCGGAGAAAGAGAAAGCCCGTTTAAGAAGCAGGTAGTGATTCACACACATAGAGCACATAGAAGATCAAATACAGAACAAAGCATTGAATGTGCTACTTTAGTTACGATGGGATTTGAGAAACTAGTAAACAATTTTAAGATGAAGTTTATGATGTTCTACTTTAATGGCAAAATAAACTACGCGAGTAAAGTGGAAATTTCGAGATTAAAGTTGACATTTCGTGCTTTTTTCCCCCCACTGTGTGCCTTTTTGTCTGTACCTTAATAAGCTATCATATGACACTAAGACGGTGGGCTACGACTCGCCTTTTCACGGAGACTTTGATATGTGACTTCTTTTTTATTTCGGGCACTGTGCGACTTTGTGAACTTGAGCTTTCGAGTTTCTCTGACACTCTGTCACTCGATCAACTTCCTTTTGTTGATTATACCACTGTTTAAACCAACAAATAGTACGTTTTTCTTTGCCTCCACTTGGTATTCGCTGACATTGTATTTTTTTGTCTTTTCAGATCGCTGAGCTAAGGGCTATTTATATTGATTTGCATATTCAAAGAGGCATAATTCTGGGAGGAGTTGGGTCGGGACAGCAGGCACATGCCTTACTTTTCACGCTGATCGGGATTTATGTAGCGGAAGAACGTGGAAGTTTGCGTACGTACAGATTCCTGCATCTAGATTTTTCTGTGCGTACACACATTCCTGCTTTTGTGCTTACGCCATGTTATAGTGTGAGTTCTACGTACAGTGTTATACATGAGGCCCCTGGGCAGTAGATGGCCCAAAAAAAAAAAAAAACCCTTTATAACATTACAAAAGACTAGTGCCTGACCAATAACAATAATATAGGGTAAAGCAATGATGATCAATTATCTTTATGTATAATACGCTACCGTGGGTGTTCATTTGTCTGTCCAGGATTTTAAATCACCTGTAGCTCGCAAACCGTTTGAACTATTGACCTGAAATCTGGTACACTTACAGTGCATCCGGAAAGTATTCACAGCGCATCACTTTTTCCACATTTTGTTATGTTACAACCTTATTCCAAAATGGATTAAATTCATTTTTTCCCTCAGAATTCTACACACAACACCCCTTAATGACAAGGTGAAAAAAGTTTTTTGCAAATTTATTAAAAACAAAAAAATTGACAAAGCACATGTACATAAGTATTCACAGCCTTTGCCATGAAGCTCAAAATTGATCTCAGGTGCATCCTGTTTCCCCTGATCATCCTTGAGATTTTTCTGCAGCTCAATTGTAGTCCACCTGTGGTAAATTCAGTTGATTGGACATGATTTGGAAAGGCACACACCTGTCTATATAAGGTCCCACAGTTGACAGTTCATGTCAGAGCACAAACCAAGCATGAAGTCAAAGGAATTGTCTGTAGACCTCTGAGACAGGATTGTCTCGAGGCACAAATCTGGGGAAGGTTACAGAAAAATTTCTGCTGCTTTGTAGGTCCCAATGAGCACAGTGGCCTCCATCATCCGTAAGTGGAAATAGTTCAAAACCACCACAACTCTTCCTAGAGCTGGCCGGCCATCTAAACTGAGCGATCGGGAGAGAAGGGCCTTCGTAAGGGAGGTGACCAAGAACCCGATGGTCACTCTGTCAGAGCTCTAGAGGTCCTCTGTGGAGAGAGGAGAACCTTCCAGAAGGACAACCATCTCTGCAGCAATCCACCAATCAGGCCTGTATGGTAGAGTGGCCAGACGGAAGCCACTCCTTAGTAAAACACACATGGCAGCCCGCCTGGAGTTTGCCAAATGGCACCAGAAGGACTCTCAGACCATGAGAAAGAAAATTCTCTGGTCTGATGAGACAAAGATTGAACTCTTTGGTGTGAATGCCAGGCATCACGTTTGGAGGAAACCAGGCACCGCTCATCACCAGGCCAATACCATCCCTACAGTGAAGCATGGTGGTGGCAGCATCATGCTGTGGGGATGTTTTTCAGCGGCAGGAACTAGGAGACTAGTCAGGATAAAGGGAAAGATGACTGCAGCAATGTACAGAGACATCCTGGATGAAAACCTGCTCCGGAGCGCTCTTGACTTCAGACTGGGGCGACGGTTCATCTTTCAGCAGGACAACGACCCTAAGCACACAGCCAAGATATCAAAGGACTGGCTTCAGGACAACTCTGTGAACGTCCTTGAGTGGCCCAGATCGAGCCAAGACTTGAATCCGATTGAACATTTCTGAAGAGATGTTAAAATGGGTGTGCACCGACGCTTCCCATCCAACCTGATGGAGCTTGAGAGGTGCTGCAAAGAGGAATGGGCAAAACTGGCCAAGGATAGGTGTGCCAAGCTTGTGGCAACATATTCAAAAAGACTTCAGGCTGTAATTGCTGCCAAAGGTGCATCAACAAAGTATTGAGCAAAGGCTGTGAATACTTGTGTATTTAATAAATTATGTATTTAATAAATTTTCAAAAACCTCAAGTAAACTTTTTTCACGTTGTCATTATGGGGTGTTGTGTGTAGAATTCTGAGGAAAAAAATGAATTTAATCCATTTTGGAATAAGGCTGTAACATAACAAAAAGTGGAAAAAGTGATGCACTGTGAATACTTTCCGGATGCACTGTATACTACGTGACGACTACTGTCCGCTTTCAGGTTGATGACTGATGAAAAAAAAAAAACCTGAATAAAAAGGGATTACATGTATGATGTTTTCACACAGACATATTTTAAATTAACATTTAAATAGGTTAAATGATGTTGTATTTATGCAACCAAAGCACAAAGACATCTGACATTTATCACTACAGTGTGCCCTGCAGGCGACGCGAGTGCAATCTTCTCATTATTACATAGGTGCTTATGAAGATAACTGTACTGTTCAGAGTGACTTAACAGCTTTGTTAGTAAAGTTTTTCATGTACAGGTGCATTTCAATAAATTAGAATATCATCGAATAGTTAATTTATTTCAGTAATTCAATTCAAAAAGTAAAATTCATATATTATATAGATTCATTACACAAAGTGATATATTTCAAGTGTTTATTTCTTTTCATTTTGCCGATTATGGCTTATAGCTAATGAAAACCCAAAATTCAGTATCTCAGAAAATTTGAATATTGTGAAAAAGTTCAATATTGTAGACTCATGCTGTCACACTCCACTCAGCTAATTAACCCAAAACACCTGCAAAGATGTCCTGAGCCTTTAAAAATGGTCTTTCAGTCTGGTTCCGTAGGCCACACAATCATGTGAAAGACTACCGATTTGACAGTTGTCCAGAAGACAGTCACTGACACCCTCCACAAGGAGGGTAAGCCACAAAAGGTTATTGCTAAAGAAGCTGGCTGTTCACAGAGTGCTGTATCCAAGCATATTAATGGAAAGTTGAGTGTCAGGAAAAAATGCGGCAGAAAAAGGCGTACAACCAACAGGGATAACCGTAGCCTTGAGTGGATTGTGAAGCTCAGCCCATTCAAGAATTTGGGGGAAATTCACAAGGAGTGGACTGTGGCTAGAGTCAGTGCTTCAAGAGCCAATACATAGACAGATGTATCAGGGACGTGGGCTACAACTGTCTTACCTGGGAAAAGAAGAAAACGCATTGGACTGTTCCTCAGTGTTCCAAAGTCCACTTCTTAGATGAAAGTAAATTTTGCATTTCATTTGGAAATCAAGGTCCCAGAGTCTGGAGGAAGAGTGAAGAGGCACAGAACCCAAGTTGCTTGAGGTCCAGTGTGAAGTTTCCACAGTCAGTGATGATTTGGGGAGCCATGTCATCTGCTGGTGTTGGTCCAATGTATTTTATCAAGTCCAAAGTCAGCGCAGCCGTATACAGTGGAACCTCGGTTCACGACCAAAAAGTTCGCCAAACTTTTGCCTCGGTTCACGACCACACACTCGGTATACGAACAAGCCAGTTTCCCTTTCGGTTTGTGCGCCGCACGTGTTGCATTGTTCTCCGTGCGTGCCTGCTTTCACTGTGAAGTCTTTTTGCTCCATTTCATTTCCCTTCCAGTTCGTACGCGCCGATTACTGTATTTAAGCACGTGTTCAGCCTCTCCCTGTTCATTGTTCTCAGTCAGACGTGCATGCTTTACCTGTGAACTCTTTGTGCTCTACAGTATTTTGTGTGCTTTTGCAGTTAACCATGGCTTCTAAGCAAGTGAAGAATGGTGAGAATTATTGACTTAATTATGAGAAGTGTTGCAATGTTACTTTTCTCTTTTTTCAAATGTTCATTTTTTCCCTGTGCTTAAAACTCATTTAAAAAGTGTGTTTACAACAATCGGGTTGTAATGCTATCAGCTTGAACTCCTGTAATGTTACTTTCTTGGTTGGCTTTTAAATAAAGTTCGGATTTGTTCAAATGTTCCTTTTTTTTCCCCCCAGTGCTTAAAACTCATTTAAAAAGGTGTTTATACAGCAATCGGATTGTAAGGCTATAGCACGAACTGCTGCATTGTTACATAGAGAGGTTGGGGGGTAGGGTTTCACGAGCTGCTGAGAGAAAGAGAGCCTGCCCGTGCAGCCGAGAGGAGGGGGGGGGGCTCGCGTGCTGCTGAGAGAGAGATCCTGCGTGTGCAGCTGAGCAGGGAGCCTGGGTGTTTGTGTCAGTGTTATTCAATGTTTTTACATTAGTTTACTATTACACTGTGCATTCTATGGTGTAATTAACTATATTTGTGCTTAAAAAGCTTTAAAAAAATATTTACATACAGTTCGTACGGTCTGGAACTGATTAATTGTATTTACATACAATCCTATGGGGGGAAAATTGCTTCGGTTCACGACCAAATTGGTTTACGACCAGAGGTTTGGAACGAATTATGGTCGTGAACCGAGGCTCCACTGTACCAGGAAATTTTAGAGCACTTAATGCTTCCCTCTGCGGACAAGCTTTATGGAGCTTCATTTTCCAGCAGGACTTGGCACCTGCACACACTGCCAAAAGTATCAATACCTGGTTTAATCACCATGCTATCAGTGCTTGATTGGCCAGCAAACTTGCCTGCTTAAACCCCATTGAGAATCTATGGGGTATTGTCTAGAGGAAGATGAGAGACACCAGTCCCAACAATGCAGACAAGCTGAAGGCCACTATCAAAGCATCCTGGGCTTCCATAACACCTCAGCAGTGCTATAGTTCTGATTGCCTCCATGCCACGCCGCACTGATGCAGTAACTCATGCAAAAGGAGCCCTGACAAAGTATTCAGTGAGTACATGGACATACGTTTCAGTAGGCCAACATTTCTGTATTAAAAATTATTTTTTACTGGTCTTATGTAACATTTAAAATTTCTGAAATATTGAATTTTCGAGAGGAGTCAGATGAGGTGGCTCGGGCATCTGATCAGGATGCCTCCTGGACGCCTCCCTTGGTGAGGTGTTCCGGGCACGTCCAACCGGGAGGAGGCCCCGGGGAAGACCCAGGACACGCTGGAGGGACTATGTCTCCTGGCTGGCCTGGGAACGCCTCGGGATTCTCCCAGAAGAGCTAGAAGAAGTGGCCGGGGAGAGGGAAGTCTGGGCATCTCTGCTCAAGCTGCTGCCCCCGCGACCCGACCTCGGATAAGCGGAAGAGAATGGATGGATGGATGGATTGAATTTTGAGTTTTCATTACCTGTAAGCCATAATCAGAAAAATTAAAAGAAATAAAACGCTTGAAATATATCATTCTGTTTGCAATTAATCTATATATGAGTTTCACTTTATGAATTGAATTACATAAATTACTGTAACTTTTCAATGATATTCTAATTTATTGAGATGCATGTGTATACTTCAGAAAATCAAGTCCTGCCCACATCCCACTCAGCATCAACGGTTTAGATGTGGAGACTGTTAGGAGTACAAAGTTCCTCGGTGTGCACATAACTGAGGAACTTATGTGGACACATAACATCTCATCACTAATCAAGAAAGCCTAGCAGAGACTACACTTCCTGCGGCGACTGAAGCGAGCAAGTCTTCCCCCTTCAATCCTCTCCATTGTCTACATTATTGGGGTGCCTCTCCCTTCACTACAGGACATATTTTACAAACGCAGTGTACGCAAGGCCTGCAGCATTGTGCAGGACCCCTTACACCCCTCACATGGACTTTTCACACTTCTGCCATCCAAGAGAAGATACTGCAGCATCAAAGCCAGATCTGCCAGGCTGCAGGAGAGTTTTTACCCCAAAGCTGTTAGACTTCTTAACACCAGGCTGCCCCCGGGACCTTCCACACGGCCTCAACCCCCTCTAAAAACAGAACTTTTATACATGTGAACCACTGTCCTGCAAAGACGAGTGTGCATGTAGAGAAGTACTGAAAATCTTCTACTGACCTTTAAGTATTTTGACACTCGTTATCCTTCTGCTGTGAAACATTCTGACCTGTAATTGTTTACGTCTTAAACAACTATTATCATACACTGATAATTTCTGTATTATCTATATCTATTATTTATTATATTACACATCTTACACATCAATATTGCTGCTACTTCTTTGTCTTGTCTTTGCGTAATGTCTTGTCTTGTTTGTGTTTTAATTTTAATTTAAATTCTATTTTTAAATTATTATTTGCACGTCATGTTGTTACACTGTGGACCCTGAGCTTCACAATTTCGTCTATCTGTATACTTGTATATGGTTGAGATGACAATAAAGTTCACTTTGACTTTGTATATTTACATTATGGACTTCATCTAATGATTATGTAATGCAAAAGGGGTTAATGAACAAATAAATCAATTAGTGCAAATGTATATGTCCTGAGAGAAGTGTGCTTTAATTAAACTGAAATACGTGCATCTGTATATGCAGGTATGTGACTCAAATATTGAGCTGCTTTTGGTGGGCTTACAATCTCATTACATACCAAGAGAGTTTTCACATGGCACTATGCTAGACGTTTACACACCCCCACGGTAGACTCGACATTTCCAACAGACACAATATACGAGGGGCAGTCTAAAAGTTCCCGGAATTGTGATATAGCGGGAGAGTGCAATGCTAAAGCTGATTTCCCCAATTTGTACATGAACTTGACGAACTGCAATATGGCACCGAATGACTATGCACACATCTAAGGCAAACAGTAATTAAAACAATACTACACACCAAAACCAACCCATACCTATTGTAACTGGTCTACAGACGTGCTGCACTCCCCTCCAACCCAATGTGTGTGTAATCAGATCTCTCACTCTCCCGCTATATCACAATTCCGTGAATTTTTTGATTGCCCCTGGTATTCTGTAATTAAATTTACATGCTGATCATCCCAGTGCTTTAATTACAATATCTGAGGACTTTAACCGTGTTTCTGTTACCTACCGTCTACAAATTGGTAAAAATTGGTGAAACTGTAAAACCTAGAGAAAAAAAAAACCAGCACCCTGGACATATTGTATGCCAGTGTTCAAGAAGCATATAACTCAGTTGCTTTTCCACCTTTAGGCCAATCAGACCATAATTTGGTACATCTCATAACTACATATAAGAAAAGCATCTCTGCTTTGTATGGATTTGTAACATTAGATTTTTTCATGCATATGGAAGAAACACCCCTTATTTGACAAGTCCAACTAAATTGCAAGGTAGCTAAGGAAAACACCTTATCTGCATAAAAAGTGATGCATTTGCTCCACCGTAACATGTGATAGCTCTTTCAAGAGCAGAGAATTTCAGTTACCTTATTGGAGAAAGAGCTGCCAGTCATTTTAATATGAAAACATATTTATGAGTCGACAACAAGCAAAGGGTGACAGGAGTGTATCCACAAAAACTGGTCTATTAAGCAATTGCTACAATTTACAACGACAAATAGAATGCTGAAAGACTTAACTTAAGGCATTTAAAAAAAAAAAAAAAACACCAAAACAACAACCTGACCATCACTCTTAAAAGAAAAGATGACTGAAAATGGGTGAATACTTATCTTAAATGCTTTTAGTATAAATGTTCTATCTAGCAACTTACTGCATAAATGCCCAACCTTTGAATCAAAGACAAATCTAGTTACTAAGTGAAAACCTTACGCACACTTGTCGTGGGCTGTACAGTGACCACTTTAGCAGGCTGTGAAGACAATGGGGAAAATATAGAACAACATGGATTACAGTATTTCAACAGGAAAACTGAGCTTCTCAG
Organism: Erpetoichthys calabaricus; assembly: GCF_900747795.2. Lineage (NCBI taxonomy): Eukaryota > Metazoa > Chordata > Cladistia > Polypteriformes > Polypteridae > Erpetoichthys > Erpetoichthys calabaricus. The sequence goes on from NC_041395.2 coordinate 179,851,767, forward strand.
TAGAACAGTAAGTAAACAAATGAATTTTTAAATCTTCTATAAATATTTTCAGTATTGACAGTCTCCAGTACAAAGAATGCAGTCCAAGTTCAGCATTTTGAAACTATAAGAATTCCTTAGCACATAATCACTGTCATTGTGCACATCATTCACAATGACTGTCTTTTCAAAATTAGGCCATTTATAGAGAAAAAAAATATAATAAACATGCTTTGCTTTGAAATGTTTCAGCCTCATAATGTTGGTGGAGGATTTACTGGTACTGATGCATACAGTGCATCCAGAAAGTATTCACTGAGCATCACTTTTTCCACATTTTGTTATGTTACAGCCTTATTCCAAAATGGATTAAATTCATTTTGTTCCTCAGAATTCTACACACAACACCCCATAATGACAACATGAAAAAAGTTTGAGATTTTTGCAAATTTATTAAAATAATTGAGAAAGCACATGTACATAAGTATTCACAGCCTTTGCCATGAAGCTCAAAACTGAGCTCAGGTGCATCCTGTTTCCCCTGATCATCCTTGAGATGTTTCTGCAGCTTAATTGGAGTCCACCTGTGGTAAATTCAGTTGACTGGACATGATTTGGAAAGGCACACATCTGTCTATATAAGGTCCCACAGTTGACAGTTCAAGTCGGAGCACAAACCAAGCATGAAGTCAAAGGAATTGTCTGTAGACCTCCAAGACAGGATTGTCTCGAGGCACAAATCTGGGGAAGGTTACAGAAAAATTTCTGCTGCTTTGAAGGTCCCAATGAGCACAGTGGCCTCCATCATCCGTAAGTGGAAGAAGTTCGAAACCACCAGGACTCTTCCTAGAGCTGGCTGGCCATCTAAACTGAGCGATTGGGGGAGAAGGGCCTTAGTAAGGGAGGTGACCAAGAACCCGATGGTCACTCTGTCAGAGCTCCAGAGGTCCTCTGTGGAGAGGGGAGAACCTTCCAGAAGGACAACCATCTCTGCAGCAATCCACCAATCAGGTCTGTATGGTAGAGTGGCCAGACGGAAGCCACTCCTTAGTAAAAGGCACATGGCAGCCCGCCTGGAGTTTGCCAAAAGGCACCTGAAGGACTCTCAGACCATGAGAAAGAAAATTCTCTGGTCTGAGGAGACAAAGATTGAACTCTTTGGTGTGAATGCCAGGCGTCACGTTTGGAGGAAACTAGGAACCGCTCATCACCAGGCCAATACCATCCCTACAGTGATGCATGGTGGTGGCAGCATCATGCTGTGGGGATGTTTTTCAGCAGCAAGAAAACTGGGAGACTAGTCAGGATAAAGGGAAAGATGAGTGCAACAATGTACGGAGACATCCTGGATGAAAACTTGCTCCAGAGCGCTCTTGACCTCAGACTATGGCGACGGTTCACCTTTCAGCAGGACAACGACCCTAATCACACAGCCAAGATATCAAAGGAGTGGCTTCAGGACAACTCTGTGAATGTCCTTGAGTGGCCCAGCCAGAACCCAGACTTGAATCCGATTGAACATCTCTGGAGAGATCTTAAAATGGGTGTGCACCAACGCTTCCCATCTAACCTGATGGAGCTTGAGAGGTGCTGCAAAGAAGAATGGGCAAAACTGGCCAAGGGTAGGTGTGCCAAGCTTGTGGCATCATATTCAAAAAGACTTCAGGCTGTAATTGCTGCCAAAGGTGCATCGACAAAGTATTGAGCAAAGGCTTCTGACATTGGTTGTTGCTCCATACTTGGTCTATTGTATGCTTTTATTTCTTGTACATGTTGGTGAAAGAAACGGAGGGGATAGGGAGGTGATGGGTAGGTATGGTGTCAATGAGAGGAATGAGTAAGGGCAGATGGTAGTGGATTTTGTGAAAAGGACAGACATGGCTGTGGTAAATACATATTTTTTAGAAGAAAGGGGGAACACAGGGGGACTTACAAGAGTGGGGTGGATAGGGCCCTATGGAATCCATTTTATTTTTTCACAAATTCCATTTTATTTTTTTACTTTTGGTTTTCACCGTTTAATTTTTCCTTGATTTGGATTTTTTTTTTTACTGTAAGTAGCAACAGCTACAACAAAAACAAAAAATAATGAAATGGCACTTTACATCCTTTTATTGAAATAGTACACTAGTACAACTGAACCTTAATTTGCAGCTCCATTCATCAGGTAGGAGCACAGATGCTCCATGAGGCTGTATGCTCAGACTGCAGTAGGACAGCGAGTGCCCTCCAGAATTGTAAGAGCTGTTACTAGTTTGATGTATCCTTCTGAGATGAAGCAGCATTTGGGGTCACTTTGAGGGTCTAGAATATTTGTTACAGCCTGAGCTGATGGGTTCTCGGCCAGAAATAACTTTTTGTAGAGGTGAATATGTTCAACAAGGTACCCTACTGATTCGGACCAGCTTTTCCACCTGGTGTTTCCTGCCTTGGGGGTTTCCTGGAAGACTTCTTGAAGAAGGTAGACTTTACCCACATCACTAGTGATTCAGCCTCGCTAAAGTATTTATAGTGCTGCCAGGTATCTCCCGCCAAACTGATGACATGACACAAGCAGGTTGAATGTACACTAGTAGGCATAACCCCTTTTAAAACATCTTGGTATGCTTTCAGACAGTATGATGCATTGTCTGTAACCACTGCTAAAATGTCATTAATATTCAGCTGGTTGCTGTGAAGGGACTGAAGTGCTGCCTGTGAAAAGGTGGAAAAGTTGCAGCTCTCCATAAAGATAACATCTGTCAAAAAGTACTGGTCTTCAGTACCTGTAATTTTAATTATGTAAATTATTTATAATGATCCTTATAACTTAAATGTTTACAGATTGAAAATGTGTATCATTACATCTGTAGCTTCATCTACTGCATACCTTAAAATAATTAATTACAAAGCAAAAGCAAACTAATCTGCAAAACACTAAATCCATTAATTTAACAGAAAAAAAAAAAAAAAAAAAAAAGACCCGCTTTTAAGGGCTCGTTGCATCGGAGGAGAAGCCTGCTCTTCTGCCCAGGTTTGTAGGTGCCGTGTTTATAATGGAAGAGTCAAATGTGGACCTTGCATACCTCATCACTGCGAGGGAAAACATTTATTAAATCCCAAAACATCATTGTTAATTTTTAAAAGGGGACCCGTTAACAACCAGTGCCATTCACCAAAAACATTTTTCTAAGGGAAAGACTGTTAACACCGGCTAAAAATAATTTAATGTGCAATTAGAACTGTCTACATAAGAATTACCATACAGCCAGTTTACTCACCTATCACTATAATTTAATGTGCAATTAGAACTGTCTACATAAGAATTACCATACAGCCAGTTTACTCACCTATCACTATGTTGAGAATTATGTGGTCTCAGCTATCTGTGGTTTCATCAACTATAACATAAATTTTACCGCAATGAATCTTTCGAAGAACAGTATCCATGTGTTGTTCAAAGACACAGGGCAAATGAGTTTGACGAAGACTGCTCTCATTTTCTGGCAGCGTGCCTGCTTGATTACAATCTATATATATATATAAAATTCTTTTCGCGTTTGAAACGGAAATTACGTATGACCACGCGATATGGAAAATACGTATGAAACGGAAATTACGTATGACCACGCGATATGGAAATTACGTATGACCCCAGAAAATATTATAATACAGGAACTAATCACTTCGTTTGTGGGCGCCATTTTTATATCGTCTTTACGAATTGTTATTATTTGTGCGAGTTATTTTACTGATATTGAAAAGAACACAAACACACCGATCTATCCCATAGAAGTACACCCCGCGTCGTCCTCTCCCAGCCCTCCTCTCTGGACTACAGCGCTGACCCGTCCGCTGCCTGGCGCGTTCTGACAGAGAAGTTTTATTTATTCGTCCACGTGACTGTTGCGGAAACTGCCACATTGTAACTTTTTTTTAGTTGGTAGTACTTGATAGTAGAAGAGATCAGGAAAACAGCTTTGCGTCTTTCTACTTTTTAACTGCGGCGAGCTGTAAACAATGTGCGTGAGAACAAACTGGACGTTGGGAGGCGCAGAATGTCGGGCTGCTCTGCGGGGTCGAGAGATTAGCAGTTTCGAGCAGCGTCCTCTCTTCTCGCACTGTTTGCAACACTTCAAGTGCCCCGTCAGCTCCTGGGAGAGTGGAAATCTTTGCGAGAGTGTGATCGACACCATCGAAGCAGGACTCTGTAAATTACCCTGCACTACTACATACTGTCCCTTAAGGTGAGTTCGGGTCACTAAAACCCCGCAACATTCAAAGTTCCTTTTGTGATGAATTATTTTAAGAAGTAAACCACAGGCACGTAGTGTAAGGTTGTCAGGCAGAAATTTAGACGATCACATAGAAAATATCATTTCTATACCACAGCGGTCGTGTAGCGCCTTTCACAAGGGATCTACTACCGAGAGATGATCCAAATACATTTTAGCTACTGCTAGTACTACTTACCTGTTGTGTTATAGCGCCTTTAAAATGTAGTTTACCCCAAACCACTCCAGTAGTGCTCAATATATCTTTACTTCTTAAATGTTAATGTTTTACTATTTAATAACTTATAGACTACATTTTATTTTTTCCCTTGCACTCAGTGAGCAAAGCCACTGGGTAATCAACTAGTACTTAATAAAGAAAGGATGCATCTTTGTCATTTTTTCCCCGAACGGTATGTCAGACTAGCATGACCACAAAATCCGTTACAATCTGACATCTTGCATCTGAAGAATTTTGTCGTTTCGTCTATTGTTACCTGAAGGGGAACACTTTTTGAACTTAATTTCTCCTTGTTCTTGAGATGGATTTTAGATTTGACGTATTTATTGCAAGTATCTTTTCGTGTCCAGTCTATGGTATGCTGGAAAAACTGTCCAGATTCGTAAAGTCGCTGGGATATTATTGTGCCCTTGCAGTTAAGCTTGTGTTTCTTAGTTTTTTCTATGTTGTTAGAAATGTCGAAGCGAGCAGTATCAGATACCCTGTCTCGTGCAGCTAGCTAATTCGCGTGCCTTTAACGAGAGAGCATACAAGAAACACGCACACAAACAGACGCACGACTGAATTTCTACAAAGAATTGCGTTTGTTTTAAAAACAACAAACTAGAAAATATCTGAATGATTAAACGATTGAATAATCTGTAGTTCTATTTATTGTGAAGTTTTGTAACAGTCACCCCTTCAGTCTCTACTTTCCGCACATTTCCGTTTTTAAATCTAAAATCTGTTTTAATGCGTTAATTCCGTGATTTTGTCCATGTTTTCCACAATCCGGAAATCACAGGGTCCTGGTTATATCCTGTGCAGGAGGATCAGTCTCAATGACACTGGAGACTGCAAAGTGGTGGCAAGGGAAAGCGTAGTTAGGCAGCATAGGATGGTGGTTGGACGTTGGAGATCAAGAAGAGGAGGAAAGTGAGGGCAGAGCCAAGGATCAAATGGTGGAAGCTGAAAAAGGAAGACTGTAAAGTGGAGTTCATGAAAGTGGCAAGTAGTAGTAGGAGACTGACAGTAGTCCACATGGACAATGATATTTGTTGCTGACATTGCGATGTGTAACAAGAGTAGACAGCAGGTTGAGGAGACCCTGGAGATATGCTTTAGAGAGGAGATGAATGAAGGTCAGCAGGACCAAGACAAAATACTTCTATGTAAATGAGAGGAAGGTCAGAGGAATTGCAAGGATACAGGGAGTAGAGTTGGTGAAGGCAGACAAGTATAAATACTTGGTGACAGTACAGAGTAATGGGGAGAGTGGAAGAGAGGTGAAGAGAGTGCAGGCAAGGTGGAAGGGGTGGATAAGAGTGTCAGGTGTGATTTGTGACAGATGGGTACCAGCAAGAGTGAAAGGGAAGGTCTACAAGACGTTGGAGATGGTGGCACTGATAAAAATGAAAGGAGACAGAACTGGAGGTGGCAGAGTTAAAGATGTTAAGATTTGCATTGGGTTTGAAAGGATGGGTAGGATTAGAGCTCAGTACATTAGAGGGTCAGCTCAGGTTGGATGGTTTGGAGCCAAAGACAGTGGCAAGATTGTGTTGGTTTAGACATGTGCAGAGGAGAGATGCTGGGTATATTGGTTGATGCTAAGGATATAGCTGCCAAGCAAGAAGAACAGAGGGAGGCCTGAGAGGAGGTTTATGGATGTGGCAAAAGAGGACATATAGGTGGTGAGTGTGATAGAGTAAGATGCAGAGGACAGAAAGGTATAGATACAGATGACCTACTGTGGTGACCCCTAACCAGGGCAGCTGAAAGAAGATGATCATTTCTTCAGTTTGCTGTTTTTCTGCAAGAAGTTTCTATGTTGCAACATAAAACATAAAGACCATTTCTTTTAAGATTTTGCTGCACAGCAGAAGATTTTGTGAAATATGTTTTATCAAGCACTTCAAAAAATCTTTTATCTTCTGTCTTAAACTTGTTTTGCACCGCTTGAACACCAGATCTTGTAAATCTGAGTTGGTGTGCAGTTGCAAAAACTATGATATATATGCCTTTCAAAGTGCATTAGCTTAACTATTTCTAAGCCATCCAAAAAACCCATTTATTTATCAAAATCCATCACTGCCACAGCTTGTTCAGCAGATTGCTTTTTCATTAGTCTGAATCAGTTCTGTTTATGGTGGAATTAACAAAGACATGGAATGGATGGGATGCATTTTAAAGAGTTTTGGGAACCAAAGCAATGTTATTCTAGCCATCTCTCAGTATACTAAAGTTAATTGAAAACACAAGAAATGTGTTACTACTTATTATATCAATGTTTGTTTCTAATTTTTATAGTATTTTCATGTGTGAATCAACACTGAAAATGTATTGTTTGACTTAAACTTTTTACCCAGTATCGTGTACAAATTATATACATACACTTTCATGATACCAATATGCATCTAAAAATACTGCCTCTGAATTCACTGTAATGTTTCCACCACATACAGCGTACATACACTGCAAAGTCGTCAGAATAAGCTTTGCATAAAAATTTCACAAGTATAACTAGCTCTTTCAAATTGTGTACTACCAAAATGTATTCTACAAACGCTAGTTAGTCCTAAAGAATACTGTGGAATAGATTGTTACTTTTAACTCTGACTGGAAGAAATGGTTTGTAGAGTAAATTCTAGAGTTTAAATTTTCACTTTCAGATTCATCAAACAGCTTTCGAAACAGGCCTTTGCTTCTGATAACTACATGTCCACTGTGCTGCTACTATTAGGCTATACAACCTAAGCGACATAAAAAGCTGAAATACATTCGTGCCCAAATGACAACAAGCGATTTATAACTCTTACATGCTAGTGACAACAGTAGTTCAGAAAGCCTTAGGTTCAGTGGATAAAACCTGTAAAATTTTGAACGTATACGACCACATTCCACCCTTCTTTCTACAGGGTTTATTTTGATTATAAGCCTAAACAGAAAGTCAATTGTTAAAGCCAAACTGAAAGCACCAGGCCAACCTATCATTGTCACACATTGTACCACTAGGGACAGTGCTTAATAACACCTTCACTTCGTCAATAAGTTAGTACCAGAACTCACCGGCAATTTAGGGCTCACTTCTCCCTTACAGCAGTGGCAAAAGAAACGATGTTGTTCAACAGCCGCAGCCTCCGCCATCTTTACGCTGACTGAGTAGGGGGAGGGGTAGGAGGTAAAAGCTGTGACGTCAGTCCTCCAAGGTACAGAAGTAAATTACCGCTAATATCCCAGATTGCACCATCACTTCCTTGTAAGTTAAGCAGTTGCATTACTTGGTGAGAACGTATGACTTATTTAGGTCAAGCGGTTTCATTTTGTGTTGAAATGTGTGCGCATGTAAAATTTGGATGTCTTGATTTTTTTTTTCGCTAATTATATGTATTTGTCAGCAAAGCGTCTTATGAAACCTAGAAGGAAGAGACACGGAAGCATTTCGACACTTTTAATGATACAATGAAACGTGCGGTATACAAATGGCTAAGTTTATAGGATGCGCCTGAAATAAATAGTAAACTAGGACCTTGTAGTCAGTAAATTTAAAATCCATGTAATTAAGAGTTTTCTTGGAAATAAGCAAAGCACATCTGCAATTCGTCGCCTCAAATCTGGAATAAAAATGCATTTTTAAATGTATTATCCCATATAAGGAAATTAGGTTTGTGCATCGACAAAAACACAGATAAAACTTAAATAAACACAGGAAAAAGAGATACAGTATAAGGAACGACATATATCAGAACCTCAAATGCATGATCAACTATATCTCGAATTTTTTTTCCCGATATTGTAAGTATTCTTTATAGTGCCACCGAGTTGAAATTCAATTTACATTGTAGTGGGTGTGTGGGATCATTGAGGATCTGATTGAGCTTTTTAAGGACCAGGTTCTCATATAACTATTGGACTGATTTTTGTTCCACCCCCATGATCCTACTCATTCCCTTAATCAGGCGCTAGCGTTTGACTTTACCTTGGGCACGCATTTTGCTAAAGACACAGCTTAAGACAATCTACCCACCAATGAAATAAGAGCTATTAAAATAATGGATGATAGTAAAGTATTAATAAAGACTATATAAAACACGTTTCAGGTCAATAAGCAGGTCAAATTGACTGTGTAAATAAACTCAACTTAAATATAAATATAAAATATTAAAGACAAAAATAAATAAAAACCTAATGTAAACTTGGAGTAACCTCCTTAGCATTATGTTTACTCTGGAAAAATTAGCCAAAAACATAACGATGACAAAATGTTTATTAGATGCAATAACATCAAGTAAGTACCAAAACATCACCATAAATACAATAGGAAAGGTACTATATATGTCCAATGTCCACTGTTGTACTTAAGTAGATTTAGTAGACATCCTTTCTGTTACATGATTTGAAGCAGTTATCAATGCACAACGTGATGTTGCAATCAGAGCAATAGAAGTGTGTTTCTTTGTGCACTTCTTTATATTTTTTTCTGTTGCTTGCTAATGAGAGGGTAGAATGTAGTGATGGGCGATACTGCTGATTTTCTTTTCGATCTGATACTGGGTTATACTGAGGCCAGTATTGCCGATACTGATACCAATGATGATGTAGCCAATGTTGTTTTGCAAGAATGGTTAATGTTTTGTAAAAACCTACAGTATCTGTGGACACCAAAAAGTCACATTTTAAAGATTTTGCTTAAGCAGACTACTGTATTACATATAGTGCCAAAGATCAGACTTCTTTGCTTGTTTATTAAGGGAAAGTATTAAACATGTTCAGTTCTTGCAAATGATCTGTGGAACAACAACGTGCATTAGCATTCCATTTTTTCTCAGAAAAGCATGTAAAAAGTGTTGCAATGACTTTTTTATTTTTTACTGAAATGTGCAAAACTCTAAAAGTACGCAGTCAGAAGCACAAAAAGTATAATGATGCAAATACCGAGCGAGCATCACTTTCGGATTCATCAGACTCACTTTCAGATTCATTGTCCATATCAATTTCACTGACTGATGTTCACTTTGTCCTCACTATTGATCACTGCTCGTATCACTGTCAAGAGTGTGCAACACTTAGACTGCTGAAAAAAGTTTTTTATGAGACTAGGGGGTTTTGCCCCCTGCTCGCTTCGCTCGCCAACCCCCGTGTTTGGTTTTCCGGATACACACTTTTAAGATTTTTTTTTCTTTAAATTGTTGTTATTTCATTAGTTTCACTTTTATTTCAGAACTTCTGTAAAAACAATATTTGTAATCTTGCGAGTCCAAATATGCCGAATCTTTTTAATGAGGTCAGGATAGGTTTCTCTGTTTGGAATTTCAGCACAGACAAAACGATCTACATCATCAGCAGTTAATAATTTTTTTTACAAAGTAACCAATAAATGCATATGCGGTAAACTCCGTTTTTGAAATTCTCAAGATTCATTATTTGTCACATGCATAGTTACACAGGACAACACGCAGTGAAATGCATCCTGATCCGCTTATCAAAAACCGTGCAAAGTTAGAAGAATATCAGTTAGATTAACAAAAAGTCATAGATTGAAAGATAACAGTATAGTAGAACAGTAAAATTATGTGAATAAAGTAGAATTAAGTGTTAAGGTGCAATAGTGTAGTGATTATTGTGGAAAACCAAAGTTAGATTGGTGCATAGTTAAATGGGGCAGTTTGTTTGTTTGCGCTACTGCGATCTTTACTTTCTTTTTTTATATTTTCTAATTTACCTACTTTCATATCCTTTAACTTTCTCCACATGTGTATAGCGCCAACGTTTTTTGTTTTTTTTTGAGCCTTTCTAATTTCACTGGTTTCATAGTCTGTAACCTGCTCTGCATGTGTTTAGCGCCAACGTTTGTAAACGTCTTTATGAAGTTCTACTTTGTCTTTTACTCATTGTCTTTTAATTCTGAGCCGGATTGGACAAGCTTTTTTTTCAATTCCACTTGTTCCGGGCTGATAATTACTTTCCTTATTTTCTGAATTTGCACCTCGATTATTCTTTTTTGCTCTTTTTTTCTCTCCAGCGCTTTTGAGTCTCTTTTCTCCGTGCTGCTTTCTTCTTCGCTTAGATGTCGACATTTCATTTATAACGTACTGTCCTTATACGCTTTATATGCGCTGAGAGCTCTGGATCTGTGTGTGCTCAAATACTTCACAAGACTGAATGTTTTGCTGCCCCGTTGTCCTATTTGATAGATTGTAAGTAGGGCATGTCTTGCAAGAATCTCATGTTCTGTGTCATCGCGAGACGGTCATGGGTCAATCTCTTGGCACAATGTCTTATGTTTACGGTCCCTGCGAGACCCACCGTGGCAAGTCTCTTTGGTCTTGCGGGTCTTTTAAATGTCTTCCGAGAAGATCACGTATCGTAGCCTTGCTTTTGCTTTCCAGGACAGGATTTCTTTTTATAATAGAGAGACTCCCTTATTACTAGGCATACCTACTGGTGAGAGGAGAAGATGCAGCTATACCGTTGCCTGGGTAATGCTCGGGACTACTGCTTTTAGCATTGTTTTTACAACCCGAGTGACATTCAGGTGTAAAGCTAGGGAATTGGATTTAAAGATATATATAGCTGGGGATTGATCAGCTGATGCCAGTACGTCACTTTCGTTTCAGATCTCGATCTCAAGATCACTTGCACCAAATCATAGTCCAAGAAGCCAGAGCCCAATTCAAAATAATAAAATACATGGGGTCTCTGCCCCCTGCTTGCTTCGCTCGCCAACCCCCATATGGGCGCTATGTGCTAGCCACTTTGCGGCTCTGCTGCTCACGTATGGGGAAGCGGATGTACAATAGTAAAACTTAATAAATTGAAAAAAAATTATGTTTCATAGCAGGGTTTCCCAAGCTCGATCCTGGGGACACCCTGTGGCTGCAGGTTTTTGTTCCAACCAGATTCCTAATCAGGGACAACACCTTGTAACACTGAGCTCATTTAATTAGCTGGTATTTTTTATCTCTTATTCTACTTATTCTCTTATTCTGTTCATAGCATACAGTGGTGTGAAAAACTATTTGCCCCCTTCCTGATTTCTTATTCTTTTGCATGTTTGTCACACAAAATGTTTCTGATCATCAAACACATTTAACCATTAGTCAAATATAACACAAGTAAACACAAAATGCAGTTTGTAAATGGTGGTTTTTATTATTTAGGGAGAAAAAAAAATCCAAACCTACATGGCCCTGTGTGAAAAAGTAATTGCCCCCTGAACCTAATAACTGGTTGGGCCACCCTTAGCAGCAATAACTGCAATCAAGCGTTTGTGATAACTTGCAATGAGTCTTTTACAGCGCTCTGGAGGAATTTTGGCACACTCATCTTTGCAAAATTGTTGTAATTCAGCTTTATTTGAGGGTTTTCTAGCATGAACCGCCTTTTTAAGGTCATGCCATAGCATCTCAATTGGATTCAGGTCAGGACTTTGACTAGGCCACTCCAAAGTCTTCAGTTTGTTTTTCTTCAGCCATTCAGAGGTGGATTTGCTGGTGTGTTTTGGGTCATTGTCCTGTTGCAGCACCCAAGATCGCTTCAGCTTGAGTTGACGAACAGATGGCCGGACATTCTCCTTCAGGATTTTTTGGTAGACAGTAGAATTCATGGTTCCATCTATCACAGCAAGCCTTCCAGGTCCTGAAGCAGCAAAACAACCCCAGACCATCACACTACCACCACCATATTTTACTGTTGGTATGATGTTCTTTTTCTGAAATGCTGTGTTCCTTTTACGCCAGATGTAACGGGACATTTGCCTTCCAAAAAGTTCAACTTTTGTCTCATCAGTCCACAAGGTATTTTCCCAAAAGTCTTGGCAATCATTGAGATGTTTCTTAGCAAAATTGAGACGAGCCCTAATGTTCTTTTTGCTTAACAGTGGTTTGCGTCTTGGAAATCTGCCATGCAGGCCGTTTTTGCCCAGTCTCTTTCTTATGGTGGAGTCGTGAACACTGACCTTAATTGAGGCAAGTGAGGCCTGCAGTTCTTTAGACGTTGTCCTGGGGTCTTTTGTGACCTCTCGGATGAGTCGTCTCTGCGCTCTTGGGGTAATTTTGGTCGGCCGGACACTCCTGGGAAGGTTCACCACTGTTCCATGTTTTTGCCATTTGTGGATAATGGCTCTCACTGTGGTTCGCTGGAGTCCCAAAGCTTTAGAAATGGCTTTATAACCTTTACCAGACTGATAGATCTCAATTACTTCTGTTCTCATTTGTTCCTGAATTTCTTTCGATCTTGGCATGATGTCTAGCTTTTGAGGTGCTTTTGGTCTACTTCTCTGTGTCAGGCAGCTCCTATTTAAGTGATTTCTTGATTGAAACAGGTGTGGCAGTAATCAGGCCTGGGGGTGGCTACGGAAATTGAACTCAGGTGTGATACACCACAGTTAGGTTATTTTTTAACAAGGGGGCAATTACTTTTTCACACAGGGCCATGTAGGTTTGGATTTTTTTTCTCCCTAAATAATAAAAACCATCATTTAAAAACTGCATTTTGTGTTTACTTGTGTTATATTTGACTAATGGTTAAATGTGTTTGATGATCAGAAACATTTTGTGTGACAAACATGCAAAAGAATAAGAAATCAGGAAGGGGGCAAATAGTTTTTCACACCATTGTAGTTAGTTAGGCGCTGCCGTGAGTGGCAGCCTTTCCAGCAGCTCCGTGTAGGACTTTATCTTCTTTATCTTTCTACCTCTTTCTGTATCTCTCTGATCACTCCTACCACTTTCTTTTATGTGGACTCATTTCCTGGACACTTTTTACTACTTGAACATGGATTTTTACACTCCGAGACTCGTCTATTCAGGTAGTCAACTTCTAGCACTGAGAACAATTTTGAATACAACTAAACTTGTCCTATTGCATAACACATCACTCATACATAAATTACGCTATAACATTACGATACATCCTTCTTTCAACTGTAATTCAGGCAGCGGAAGACCGGACGGTGTTAACAGTTGTAGATATTCTACAGGATATTGTAAGTTGATGTTTTAATCTTCCACACAATCACCATCAACTGTTTCAGCATAATCTATTGATACGCATTTAACCAATTTGCTGTGTAACCAATTGACAATTTTTGCGTAAATTCGTTTGACTTCATTGTTTCTCGTGCTAGAATTGCCAGTGTACTCATTTCTTCTGTTGATAACCCTTTGGGATGAAATTCTTCAATAAGATTTGGACATAATAAGTATCTTTTATTGGGAACTTAAAGTGAGGAAAATGTAAAAATTTATAAGAGCGCAGGAACTGTGTGTGACGAAAGCATTCACAGCAATGAGAGGTGAGAGGACCATGGGCCATTAACCGTAAATGGTTGAGAGGAGGGCGGGACTTGATAAAATCTCTTGGCGATAGTCTTGTCTCGCTGGACTTGAAAAAATCTCTTGGAAATAGTCTCGTCTCAAGATTATTTTTTTTATAATAGAGAGATACTCAGTGGATGAAATTTTGTGTATTTTGCTATGCACAAATCGCTTCACTCTATCGCCCGATGTCGATGCAATTAAGGGTCTTGCTCAAGGACCCAAAGAAGTGTTCAGGCATTTGCAGGATTTGAACACTGTCATTTTCTCTTTTAGGGTCCAGATGTAGCCATAGACTTAATTTCACAAAAAACCCAGACTCACTTTTGGCAATAAAAAAAAAATACAATAAATTGTAACATAAGGATAATAGAAGATGGATATATGCAATTTTTCCTCACTTTAAGTTCCCAGTAAAAGAAGACTTATTATGTCCAAATCTTATTGAAGAATTTCATCCCAAAGGGTTATCAACAAAAGAAATGAGTACATGGGCAATCCTAGCACCAAGAAACAATGAAGTCAAACGAATTAACATAAAAATTGTCGATCAGTTACATGGCAAAGTGGTTAAATGTGTATCAATATACTATGCTGTCGAACAATTCTGACATGTAAAATTTTAACAGGCGACAAGAAAGTTAATGTAGTACATCTTCCACGGATAACATTAGACACCAAAGGAGATCTTGATATGCAATTCGTATTAAAACATTTACAGTTTCCCTTTAGAATAGCTTTTGCTATGACAATTAACAAACCACAGGGACAAACATTTGAAAAAGCTGGATTATTTATTAGAGAGAAAGAAACGATTTTCACTCATGGGCAGTTATACATTGTGTTGTCATGATGTAAGTCCAAACATGGTATCAAAATTCAATGCAATATCGACAAAGAGTTAGTTCAAAAAATTGTTTTTACTGAAGTTTTACAGTAAAAGTGTAAGTTTTAAAAGTATTTGTGTGTTAATTTCAAAGCCAAACAGAACGAAAATGTATAACACAACGAATACCTCTAACTCAACATGAAAGATAATTTTCTTTCAATTTATTACGTTTTACTATTTTTTACTATGGTTAATTACTTGCTTTAATGTAAAATAGATAGTTCTATTATGCATATGTAACAATTCCCATGAAAATAACAATCTGTTTAAATTGTACATCCGAATTGTACATCCGCTTCCCCATATGCGATCAGCAGCTAGCCCATACCACCCGCCCTGGGGTTGGCGAGCAAACCGAGCAGGGGGCAGAGCCCCCTTACATATATATATATTGTACATATATATATATTGTGGTGGTTGGCTGGGGGCTGTGCCCAGTCGCGACGCCTGGACGGACCAGGAGAGGGACTGTGCCTCCCCAGGACCACGAGAGGGCAGCTGCGATGCCTGGTTTGGGGGAAACAGGGTCAGATCATGAAAGCTCAACCCTGTAAGGGCCCGTGGCCACCGCCAGGGTGGCCCAGTCGATTGTGGAGCCTCGGATGGTAGCGCTTCATGTTGGCGGAAGGAATACCGAGGACACCCGAAGTGCCCGGAAGTCCATCAGAAAGCACCTGGCGTATGTCCAGGTGGATATAAAAGGGACTGCCTCCCTCTAGTCGGCAGCTGCAGTCGGGAGGAAGAGGACAGAGCTCGGTGGAGAGGAGTGGAGGCAGTGAAGGACCTTTGGAAAGGACTTGAAAGAGGGTGATTAGTGCAGGGGCACTGTGTGCTGTGAACTTTAATATGAACAAACGTGTGCCTTTTGTAGACGTCCTGGTGCGGGAAAACCTGTGTGATTTCTCTTCAAAGATGTCACTTCCGGTTCCAACGCCATCTTGAAATATCACTTCCGGTCCCAGTATCCAAGATGACATCATTTCTGGGACCTGGTCTGTAAAGACGCCATTTTGCCTTAACAAATCAGTTTAGGCTGAGAACTTGAACTATGCACTTCAGTGCGACAACTAAAACCTTTTGCAGCCAGGTACAATATATGAGTGGCTGCCCCAAACCTTCCTGTTTGTCTGAGGCTGATTTTTTTTACGGTGGCATAGCCGTCAGGATGGTCTCCTACAGGGACCATAAGCCAGAACAAGGACATGCCTCGAAACAGCAACATGTCTTTAAACCAAACCAGGGTTGGGTAGGTAAGTACCATTCCCACGTTGCCAAGCTGGGGTCAGTCGTTGTGTGTCATGGAAATCGGGAGCCTACTCCGACCCGGAAGCCTGTGAAAGGTACCTAGGACCGTAGACAGGGGTCCTATGGATGACGATCAAGTTCGGATGGGAACACATTGGAGACTTATTATGGTCTCTCAAGTCAGAGGACCACTCCTGAAATCTCCACAAAGGTGAAAGCCTTTGAAAAAGGTGGAGGTGCCCCAGGTTGGCAGGCGAGGGATATCATGAATTGGGAATACAACCCCAGAATACCCATCAAACCACAGGCATTTGCACTTTAGGCTAAAGTCGGGCGCTGCTTAAAGCCAAAATAAAATAGCGCCAGACATATCAATGAACAGGTAGCTTGTGCTATTTTGGTACATGCCCTCCCGCCTGATCTCACCCAGCCGACCTGGGGACGAATACGTAGCGAAATGCTCTCGCTAATCAAGACCATTGAGGGTATTAGAGCAGAAACTGACTTGGGATATTCAGAACGGGACCAATGTGAACCTAGATGGACATGTGTCCCTGCTTTTGAGACTTCTGTCCACACCGCCAAGCAGGCTCCTGTGAATCCTGATATGTTGCTGAAGCACTTCGTGAGGAAGCGGGGGGGTCGGCAGAGGAATACGGAGAGAAGGGCAGTGTGATCTGGCTAATCCTTTGTCCTTTCTCCATACAGGACTAGCAATTGTAAATGGATATAATGAAGAACCTTTGTTTGACTCCAGCAGTAACATTTCCATTGTTGCACGCCGGTTTGTGTTACCGTAGACCCATCTAACCTGTATTCACAGGGATGTTCATTATTACGAGTCCGCCGCCTGTTACATCTGCCATGAGGGTACCTTGAAAAAATTGGTGGTGACGGTCCTCGATTATCCTCCTTTCCCCGTGATACTGGGTAAAGATTGGCCTAGTAATAAATGCTGTATAATACTCGCTAGTCCTAAGAAAGCACTCAGTCTTGTCATGGATGCCGATCAAACAACCTCAGCAGCCTCCACGCCGTGTACACACTCAGGAGAAGGACAGATTTCGGCCAATAATACTGACGTGATGGCCGATTTGCAGCAGCTTCATACGTCATCTTCGAGTGTGGAGTTGAGTCAGGAGGAAACCACGCCTCTTGAGGTTGAATCTGATCCCCTCACATGTCTGTAGTTTCAATTTAGGAAGACCCCGGCTTCATTCAAAAGAGAAGAATGGAATGATGATTCCCTCAAATTCACAAAAAATGGAGTTGTTCTGTATGATGGCCAACGCACATTACATCCCATGCCACAGGGTCCTCACTTTGTGTTGATCTGTTGTATCAGGTGCAGAACACGAGGGGGGGGGGGGGGTGAGGTCCCTTTTGTTAGTACCACGACAAGTCTGTGAACTAGCACTTACACACCTCCTGGGAGCCCATTTGAGTCCCGAAAAAAACACTTGAGCGAATTAAGCTCCGATTCTTTGGCCCGGAATTAATGAGGAAGTCCGCCGCTTTTGCAAGACCTGTCCAGAGTGCCAATTGCGGCAGATTCCTAGGAGAGACTGTGCTCCTTTAGTTCCATTACCTTTAATTGATGTCCTTTTTGAACATATTGGGGTTGATCTGCTAGGACCCCTAGATCCCTCAGCCAGGGGTTATATAATATATACAATGGTCAAGGTAGATTATGCTACCTGGTTTCCTGAAACTGTTCCTCTGTGTTCATCTACTGTACTTCAAAAGCTATCACACGGGAATTGGTAGGGGTCTTCACGCAAGACGGCATCCCTAAAGAAATCCTGACGGATAAAGGGACGGCTTTTACCTCGCAGACGTTCAGAGAGACTGCCAAGCTACTACAGGGTGGTCCAGATCTAATTATTCAATTATTGCATTGCATTGCATTAAAACTTGTATACTTAGATCTAGACCACCCTATACAAATAAAGCATCTGAAGACCTCGGTATATCATCTTCAAACCGATGGTCTAGTGGAGAGGTTCAATCAAACTCTCCAACAGATGTTATGCAAGGTAGTCAATAAGGATGGAAGGAACTTTGATCAGCCCCCCCCCCCCCCCCCCCCCCGACCTTTTTGCATATCGGGAAGTCCCACAAGCCTCCATGGGATTCTCGCCTTTTGAATTATTATATGGACAACAACCCCGGGGCATATTAGATATTTTAAAAGGAGGCTGGGAAGAAGAGGCACTCCCTTTTACAAATATTTAAATATTTTGGAATATATCGTGCAGTTACGCGATAGGTTTGAAAAGATTAAACCCATACTAAAAACGCACAAGGAAAAGGCGCAAGCAACCCAGGTCCGGTGTTATAACCATGACATGTCTCCTTGGGAGTTCCGCCTGGGAGATCGGGTCATGGTTTTAGTTCCTACCTCGCACTCCAAATTATTGGCTCATTGGCAGGGCCCATATGAAGTTAAGGAGAGGAAGGGTCTGGTTGCTTATTTGGTGAAACAACCAAATCGTTGTCCCAGTGAATGGATTTATCATCAGTTTGCTGAAACCATGGAAGGACAGGGATCCCAAGTCCCGCTCTCTTTTCACTCATAAATTAAACATTAACTTCGGAGATAATTTGACTCACCAACAATGACAGGTGCTCAAAGCAGCTGTCCTGTCTGTCCCAGAGGTAGTCAGTGAAAATCAAGGATGGACCTCCCAGGTTGCTCATGACATTGTGACGAAACCTGGGATTATAGTCAGAGAATGCCCATACAGAATTCCTCAGGCAGAAAAGGCTGAAGTGGAGCTGGAGATCAGACGAATGCTAGACCTAGGTATGACTGAAGAAAGTCATAGTCCCTGGTCCAATCTTATTGTATTGGTCAGCAAGCCAGATGGAAGTTGGAGGTTCTACAATGACTTCCATTAGCTTCACCAAGTCTCCCAATTTGATGCCAATCCAATGCCGCGAGTTGACGACCTCCTCGAGTGTCTAGGACACACCACATTCCTGACTACTCTGGATATGACTGAAGGGTACTGACAGGTTCCCTTAACAGAATCCGCTAGAGGGCCGGAGTATAGTGGACCACAGTGTTGGGTGATGTTTGGAAGGAGGCATAATGGGTGGCAGCAAGGGTGAGAACTGACTGTTGATGGCAGCCACTCTATCCTGAAAAAAGGTGGCAAAGTCATCAGCAGATAAGGAGGTGGGTTGGAGGAGGATTAAAAAGGGAAGTGAATGCAAAGAACAGAGAGCACATGTTAGTGGTGCAGTTAATTCTAGTCTGATAGAACTTTACCTTAGCATTGATGGTGGTAGAAGAAAAGGATGCAAGGGATTGATACTTAGCCAGGTCTGTCTGAGCCTTTGACTTCCACCATTTCTTTTCAGCTGTCATAAGGTCAGTATGTTGATTGTGGAGTGCTTCTGAAAGCCAAGGACAGGAGGGTCTTTCATGTGCAGGCCTGGAAAAGAGAAGACAAACATTACAAAAACAGCAAGATATTCAAGCATAGAGTGCCTGTGGCAGTGTTAGTGTCGAGAGAGGAGAAGTGAGCAGGAGGAGGGAAAGTAGAGGAGACTATGGAAGAGAAGTGAGTGGGAGAGAGGGAGCAGAGGTGTTGATGGAAGGATATAGCGGGGGAGGAAAAGAGTGAGAAAAGGGAAGCAGCGCAGAGGACTGAATGAAAAAGTGGTCAGACTTGTGTAGAAAGGTGCATTTGTGGGAGTGCAGTTGCATGAGAGAATGAGGTCAAGCAGATTGCCAGTCTTGTGAGTTGTTGGAGTGGGGAGCTGTGTGATGTTAAAGGAGGAAAGAACATTAAGAAAGTCAGCAGCAGGAGGGCTCTCCAGGTGGATGTTCAGGTCCCCAAGAATTAGAAATTGTCTCCCGTCATCTGGGAGGGAAGACAACAGTCCATCCAGCTCAGCAAGGAAGATCCTGAGCAAATCTGAAGGGCGATAACAACAATGGTCATGTTAAATGGTAAGGAGACAGTAATAGTGCGGTATTCAAAAGTAGTGAAATTGTATACATTACCCAGAGGGGTGAATTTTCACCTCTTAGATGTAAGAATACCTGTTTTAACCCAGCCACAGGGGATGCACAAACCAGTGTGTTTCTTCGTGCCGGTCCCAAGCCCGGATAAATGGGGAGGGTTACGTCAGGAAGGGCATCCGGTGTAAAATTTTGCCAAATCAATATGCGGACAACAACACAAATATCCATACCGGATTTGTCGAGCCCCGGGTTAACAACAACCGCCACCAGTACTGTTAGCCAACAGGGTGCTGGCGGAAATTGGGCTACTGTTGGCTGAAGGAGAAGAAGAAGGGGGGAGACATGTCCGGAGGCAAGAAGAGAGGAGGAAAGTAAAGAGACTGGAACTTAGGGTAGGAAATTTGAATGTTGGCAGTATGACTGGTAAGGGGAGAGAGTTAGCAGATATGATGGAGAGAAGGAAGGTTGATATATTGTGCATGCAAGAGACTAAATGGAAGGGGAGCAGGGCCAGGTGGATTGGAGGTGGATTCAAATTGTTCTATCATGGTGTGGATGGGAGGAAAAATGGGATAGGAGTTATTCTAAAGGAATAGTATGTCAAGAGTGTTTTGGAGGTGAAAAGAGTGTCAGGCAGAGTAATGATTATGAAACTGGAAATTGGAGGCGTGATGATGAATGTTGTTAGTGCATATGCACCGCAAGTTGGGTGTGCAATGGGTGAGAAAGAAGATTTTTGAAGTGAGTTGGATGAAGTGATGAAGAGTGTACCCAAGGGACAGAAAGTGGTGATTGGAACGGACTTCAATGGGCATGTTGGTGAAGGGAACAGTGGAGACGAGGAGGTGATGGGTAGGTATGGTGTCAAGGAGAGGAATGAAGAAGGTCAGAGGATAGTGGATTTTGCCAAAAGGATGGACATGGCTGTGGTGAATACGTATTTTAAGAAGAGGGAGGAACATAGGGTTACATACAAGAGTGGAGGAAGATGCACACAGGTAGATTACATCCTATGCAGAAGAGTTGATCTGAAGGAGATTGAAGACTGCAAAGTGGTGGCAGGGAAAGTGTAGTTAAGCAGCATAGGATGGTGGTCTGTAGGATGACATTGGAGATCAAGAAGAGGAGGAGAGTGAGGGCAGAGCCAAGAATCAAATGGTGGAAGTTGAAAAAGGAAGACTGCAAGATTGAGTTTAGGGAGGAGGTGAGACAGGCACTGGGTGGCAGTGAAGAGTTACCAGACAGCTGGGAAACTAACAGCAGGTGTAGTAAGGGTGACAGCAAGAAGGGTGCTTGGTGTGACATCTTGAAAGAGGAAGGAGGAAAAGGAAACCTGGTGGTGGAATGAGGAAATACAGGAGAGTATACAGAGGAAGAGGATGGCAAAGAAGAAGTGGGATAGTCAG